>NW_026870408.1:0-300000 GCF_963576545.1 Limanda limanda
GTTGCATCTGGACTAATTTGGGTCCTGCGGATCGATTGGTACCATCCCCTGAGCTTGTACGACCTTCGGAAGAGGTCGACGACGAAATTCCCCAAATCTGAGGAGATATTCTTGAATAACTTTTTTTGTGAAGGTCGGAGAGACTTGCAAGTAGGCTCTACCCCCACTAAATGGGTTGCGCGCATCGATCAGTACCATCCTTGAGCTTCTCCGACTTTCGGAAGGGTTAGGGTTAGGGTTAGGGAGAAAGCACATAGGAGAAAGAGATATTCTTGAATAACTTTTTTGTGAAGGTCGGAGAGACTTGCAAGTAGCTCTACCCCCACTAAATGGGGTAGCGCGCATCGATCGGTACCATCCCTTGAGCTTCTCCGACTTTCGAAGGGTTAGGGTTAGGGGTTAGGGATGAAAGCACATAGGAGAAAGAGATATTCTTGAATAACTTTTTTTGTGAAGGTCGGAGAGACTTGCAAGTAGGCTCTACCCCCACTAAATGGGGTAGCGCGCATCGATCGGTACCATCCTTGAGCTTCTCCGACTTTCGAAGGGTTAGGGTTAGGGTTAGGGATGAAAGCACATAGGAGAAAGAGATATTCTTGAATAACTTTTTTTGTGAAGGTCGGAGAGACTTGCAAGTAGGCTCTACCCCCACTAAATGGGGTAGCGCGCATCGATCGGTACCATCCTTGAGCTTCTCCGACTTTCGGAAGGGTTAGGGTTAGGGTTAGGGATGAAAGCACATAGGAGAAAGAGATATTCTTGAATAACTTTTTTGTGAAGGTCGGAGAGACTTGGAAAGTGGTTGCATCTGGACTAATTTGGGTCCTGCGGATCGATTGGTACCATCCCCGAGCTTGTACGACCTTCGGAAGAGGTCGACCGACGAAATTCCCCCAAATCTGAGGAGATATTCTTGAATAACTTTTTTTGTGAAGGTCGGAGAGACTTGCAAGTAGGCTCTACCCCCACTAAATGGGGTTGCGCGCATCGATCAGTACCATCCTTGAGCTTCTCCGACTTTCGGAAGGGTTAGGGTTAGGGTTAGGGATGAAAGCACATAGGAGAAAGAGATATTCTTGAATAACTTTTTTTGTGAAGGTCGGAGAGACTTGCAAGTAGGCTCTACCCCCACTAAATGGGGTAGCGCGCATCGATCGGTACCATCCTTGAGCTTCTCCGACTTTCGGAAGGGTTAGGGTTAGGGATGAAAGCACATAGGAGAAAGAGATATTCTTGAATAACTTTTTTTGTGAAGGTCGGAGAGACTTGCAAGTAGGCTCTACCCCCACTAAATGGGGTAGCGCGCATCGATCGGTACCATCCTTGAGCTTCTCCGACTTTCGGAAGGGTTAGGGTTAGGGTTAGGGATGAAAGCACATAGGAGAAAGAGATATTCTTGAATAACTTTTTTTGTGAAGGTCGGAGAGACTTGCAAGTAGGCTCTACCCCCACTAAATGGGGTAGCGCGCATCGATCGGTACCATCCTTGAGCTTCTCCGACTTTCGGAAGGGTTAGGGTTAGGGTTAGGGATGAAAGCACATAGGAGAAAGAGATATTCTTGAATAACTTTTTTTGTGAAGGTCGGAGAGACTTGGAAAGTGGTTGCATCTGGACTAATTTGGGTCCTGCGGATCGATTGGTACCATCCCCGAGCTTGTACGACCTTCGGAAGAGGTCGACCGACGAAATTCCCCCAAATCTGAGGAGATATTCTTGAATAACTTTTTTTGTGAAGGTCGGAGAGACTTGCAAGTAGGCTCTACCCCCACTAAATGGGGTTGCGCGCATCGATCGGTACCATCCTTGAGCTTCTCCGACTTTCGGAAGGGTTAGGGTTAGGGTTAGGGATGAAAGCACATAGGAGAAAGAGATATTCTTGAATAACTTTTTTTGTGAAGGTCGGAGAGACTTGCAAGTAGGCTCTACCCCCACTAAATGGGGTAGCGCGCATCGATCGGTACCATCCTTGAGCTTCTCCGACTTTCGGAAGGGTTAGGGTTAGGGTTAGGGATGAAAGCACATAGGAGAAAGAGATATTCTTGAATAACTTTTTTTGTGAAGGTCGGAGAGACTTGCAAGTAGGCTCTACCCCCACTAAATGGGGTAGCGCGCATCGATCGGTACCATCCTTGAGCTTCTCCGACTTTCGGAAGGGTTAGGGTTAGGGTTAGGGATGAAAGCACATAGGAGAAAGAGATATTCTTGAATAACTTTTTTTGTGAAGGTCGGAGAGACTTGGGAAAGTGGTTGCATCTGGACTAATTTGGGTCCTGCGGATCGATTGGTACCATCCCGAGCTTGTACGACCTTCGGAAGAGGTCGACCGACGAAATTCCCCCAAATCTGAGGAGATATTCTTGAATAACTTTTTTTGTGAAGGTCGGAGAGACTTGCAAGTAGGCTCTACCCCCACTAAATGGGGTTGCGCGCATCGATCAGTACCATCCTTGAGCTTCTCCGACTTTCGGAAGGGTTAGGGTTAGGGTTAGGGATGAAAGCACATAGGAGAAAGAGATATTCTTGAATAACTTTTTTTGTGAAGGTCGGAGAGACTTGCAAGTAGGCTCTACCCCACTAAATGGGGTAGCGCGCATCGATCGGTACCATCCTTGAGCTTCTCCGACTTTCGGAAGGGTTAGGGTTAGGGTTAGGGATGAAAGCACATAGGAGAAAGAGATATTCTTGAATAACTTTTTTTGTGAAGGTCGGAGAGACTTGCAAGTAGGCTCTACCCCCACTAAATGGGGTAGCGCGCATCGATCGGTACCATCCTTGAGCTTCTCCGACTTTCGGAAGGGTTAGGGTTAGGGTTAGGGATGAAAGCACATAGGAGAAAGAGATATTCTTGAATAAACTTTTTTTGTGAAGGTCGGAGAGACTTGCAAGTAGGCTCTACCCCCACTAAATGGGGTAGCGCGCATCGATCGGTACCATCCTTGAGCTTCTCCGACTTTCGGAAGGGTTAGGGTTAGGGTTAGGGGATGAAAGCACATAGGAGAAAGAGATATTCTTGAATAACTTTTTTTGTGAAGTCGGAGAGACTTGCAAGTAGGCTCTACCCCCACTAAATGGGGTAGCGCGCATCGATCAGTACCATCCTTGAGCTTCTCCGACTTTCGGAAGGGTTAGGGTTAGGGTTAGGGATGAAAGCACATAGGAGAAAGAGATATTCTTGAATAACTTTTTTTGTGAAGGTCGGAGAGACTTGGAAAGTGGTTGCATCTGGACTAATTTGGGTCCTGCGGATCGATTGGTACCATCCCCGAGCTTGTACGACCTTCGGAAGAGGTCGACCGACGAAATTCCCCCAAATCTGAGGAGATATTCTTGAATAACTTTTTTTGTGAAGGTCGGAGAGACTTGCAAGTAGGCTCTACCCCCACTAAATGGGGTTGCGCGCATCGATCGGTACCATCCTTGAGCTTCTCCGACTTTCGGAAGGGTTAGGGTTAGGGTTAGGGATGAAAGCACATAGGAGGAAAGAGATATTCTTGAATAACTTTTTTTGTGAAGGTCGGAGAGACTTGCAAGTAGGCTCTACCCCCACTAAATGGGGTAGCGCGCATCGATCGGTACCATCCTTGAGCTTCTCCGACTTTCGGAAGGGTTAGGGTTAGGGTTAGGGATGAAAGCACATAGGAGAAAGAGATATTCTTGAATAACTTTTTTTGTGAAGGTCGGAGAGACTTGGAAAGTGGTTGCATCTGGACTAATTTGGGTCCTGCAGATCGATTGGTACCATCCCCGAGCTTGTACGACCTTCGGAAGAGGTCGACCGACGAAATTCCCCCAAAATCTGAGGAGATATTCTTGAATAACTTTTTTTGTGAAGGTCGGAGAGACTTGCAAGTAGGCTCTACCCCCACTAAATGGGGTTGCGCGCATCGATCAGTACCATCCTTGAGCTTCTCCGACTTTCGGAAGGGTTAGGGTTAGGGTTAGGGATGAAAGCACATAGGAGAAAGAGATATTCTTGAATAACTTTTTTTGTGAAGGTCGGAGAGACTTGCAAGTAGGCTCTACCCCCACTAAATGGGGTAACGCGCATCGATCAGTACCATCCTTGAGCTTCTCCGACTTTCGGAAGGGTTAGGGTTAGGGTTAGGGATGAAAGCACATAGGAGAAAGAGATATTCTTGAATAACTTTTTTTGTGAAGGTCGGAGAGACTTGCAAGTAGGCTCTACCCCCACTAAATGGGGTAGCGCGCATCGATCGGTACCATCCTTGAGCTTCTCCGACTTTCGGAAGGGTTAGGGTTAGGGTTAGGGATGAAAGCACATAGGAGAAAGAGATATTCTTGAATAACTTTTTTTGTGAAGGTCGGAGAGACTTGCAAGTAGGCTCTACCCCCACTAAATGGGGTAGCGCGCATCGATCGGTACCATCCTTGAGCTTCTCCGACTTTCGGAAGGGTTAGGGTTAGGGTTAGGGATGAAAGCACATAGGAGAAAGAGATATTCTTGAATAACTTTTTTTGTGAAGGTCGGAGAGACTTGGAAAGTGGTTGCATCTGGACTAATTTGGGTCCTGCGGATCGATTGGTACCATCCCCGAGCTTGTACGACCTTCGGAAGAGGTCGACCGACGAAATTCCCCCAAATCTGAGGAGATATTCTTGAATAACTTTTTTTGTGAAGGTCGGAGAGACTTGCAAGTAGGCTCTACCCCCACTAAATGGGGTTGCGCGCATCGATCAGTACCATCCTTGAGCTTCTCCGACTTTCGGAAGGGTTAGGGTTAGGGTTAGGGATGAAAGCACATAGGAGAAAGAGATATTCTTGAATAACTTTTTTTGTGAAGGTCGGAGAGACTTGCAAGTAGGCTCTACCCCCACTAAATGGGGTAGCGCGCATCGATCGGTACCATCCTTGAGCTTCTCCGACTTTCGGAAGGGTTAGGGTTAGGGTTAGGGATGAAAGCACATAGGAGAAAGAGATATTCTTGAATAACTTTTTTTGTGAAGGTCGGAGAGACTTGCAAGTAGGCTCTACCCCCACTAAATGGGGTAGCGCGCATCGATCGGTACCATCCTTGAGCTTCTCCGACTTTCGGAAGGGTTAGGGTTAGGGTTAGGGATGAAAGCACATAGGAGAAAGAGATATTCTTGAATAACTTTTTTTGTGAAGGTCGGAGAGACTTGCAAGTAGGCTCTACCCCCACTAAATGGGGTAGCGCGCATCGATCGGTACCATCCTTGAGCTTCTCCGACTTTCGGAAGGGTTAGGGTTAGGGTTAGGGATGAAAGCACATAGGAGAAAGAGATATTCTTGAATAACTTTTTTTGTGAAGGTCGGAGAGACTTGGAAAGTGGTTGCATCTGGACTAATTTGGGTCCTGCGGATCGATTGGTACCATCCCCGAGCTTGTACGACCTTCGGAAGAGGTCGACCGACGAAATTCCCCCAAATCTGAGGAGATATTCTTGAATAACTTTTTTTGTGAAGGTCGGAGAGACTTGCAAGTAGGCTCTACCCCCACTAAATGGGGTTGCGCACATCGATCGGTACCATCCTTGAGCTTCTCCGACTTTCGGAAGGGTTAGGGTTAGGGTTAGGGATGAAAGCACATAGGAGAAAGAGATATTCTTGAATAACTTTTTTTGTGAAGGTCGGAGAGACTTGCAAGTAGGCTCTACCCCCACTAAATGGGGTAGCGCGCATCGATCGGTACCATCCTTGAGCTTCTCCGACTTTCGGAAGGGTTAGGGTTAGGGTTAGGGATGAAAGCACATAGGAGAAAGAGATATTCTTGAATAACTTTTTTTGTGAAGGTCGGAGAGACTTGGAAAGTGGTTGCATCTGGACTAATTTGGGTCCTGCAGATCGATTGGTACCATCCCCGAGCTTGTACGACCTTCGGAAGAGGTCGACCGACGAAATTCCCCCAAAATCTGAGGAGATATTCTTGAATAACTTTTTTTGTGAAGGTCGGAGAGACTTGCAAGTAGGCTCTACCCCCACTAAATGGGGTTGCGCGCATCGATCAGTACCATCCTTGAGCTTCTCCGACTTTCGGAAGGGTTAGGGTTAGGGTTAGGGATGAAAGCACATAGGAGAAAGAGATATTCTTGAATAACTTTTTTTGTGAAGGTCGGAGAGACTTGCAAGTAGGCTCTACCCCCACTAAATGGGGTAGCGCGCATCGATCAGTACCATCCTTGAGCTTCTCCGACTTTCGGAAGGGTTAGGGTTAGGGTTAGGGATGAAAGCACATAGGAGAAAGAGATATTCTTGAATAACTTTTTTTGTGAAGGTCGGAGAGACTTGCAAGTAGGCTCTACCCCCACTAAATGGGGTAGCGCGCATCGATCGGTACCATCCTTGAGCTTCTCCGACTTTCGGAAGGGTTAGGGTTAGGGTTAGGGATGAAAGCACATAGGAGAAAGAGATATTCTTGAATAACTTTTTTTGTGAAGGTCGGAGAGACTTGCAAGTAGGCTCTACCCCCACTAAATGGGGTAGCGCGCATCGATCGGTACCATCCTTGAGCTTCTCCGACTTTCGGAAGGGTTAGGGTTAGGGTTAGGGATGAAAGCACATAGGAGAAAGAGATATTCTTGAATAACTTTTTTTGTGAAGGTCGGAGAGACTTGGAAAGTGGTTGCATCTGGACTAATTTGGGTCCTGCGGATCGATTGGTACCATCCCCGAGCTTGTACGACCTTCGGAAGAGGTCGACCGACGAAATTCCCCCAAATCTGAGGAGATATTCTTGAATAACTTTTTTTGTGAAGGTCGGAGAGACTTGCAAGTAGGCTCTACCCCCACTAAATGGGGTTGCGCGCATCGATCAGTACCATCCTTGAGCTTCTCCGACTTTCGGAAGGGTTAGGGTTAGGGTTAGGGATGAAAGCACATAGGAGAAAGAGATATTCTTGAATAACTTTTTTTGTGAAGGTCGGAGAGACTTGCAAGTAGGCTCTACCCCCACTAAATGGGGTAGCGCGCATCGATCGGTACCATCCTTGAGCTTTTCCGACTTTCGGAAGGGTTAGGGTTAGGGTTAGGGATGAAAGCACATAGGAGAAAGAGATATTCTTGAATAACTTTTTTTGTGAAGGTCGGAGAGACTTGCAAGTAGGCTCTACCCCCACTAAATGGGGTAGCGCGCATCGATCGGTACCATCCTTGAGCTTCTCCGACTTTCGGAAGGGTTAGGGTTAGGGTTAGGGATGAAAGCACATAGGAGAAAGAGATATTCTTGAATAACTTTTTTTGTGAAGGTCGGAGAGACTTGCAAGTAGGCTCTACCCCCACTAAATGGGGTAGCGCGCATCGATCGGTACCATCCTTGAGCTTCTCCGACTTTCGGAAGGGTTAGGGTTAGGGTTAGGGATGAAAGCACATAGGAGAAAGAGATATTCTTGAATAACTTTTTTTGTGAAGGTCGGAGAGACTTGGAAAGTGGTTGCATCTGGACTAATTTGGGTCCTGCGGATCGATTGGTACCATCCCCGAGCTTGTACGACCTTCGGAAGAGGTCGACCGACGAAATTCCCCCAAATCTGAGGAGATATTCTTGAATAACTTTTTTTGTGAAGGTCGGAGAGACTTGCAAGTAGGCTCTACCCCCACTAAATGGGGTTGCGCGCATCGATCGGTACCATCCTTGAGCTTCTCCGACTTTCGGAAGGGTTAGGGTTAGGGTTAGGGATGAAAGCACATAGGAGAAAGAGATATTCTTGAATAACTTTTTTTGTGAAGGTCGGAGAGACTTGCAAGTAGGCTCTACCCCCACTAAATGGGGTAGCGCGCATCGATCGGTACCATCCTTGAGCTTCTCCGACTTTCGGAAGGGTTAGGGTTAGGGTTAGGGATGAAAGCACATAGGAGAAAGAGATATTCTTGAATAACTTTTTTTGTGAAGGTCGGAGAGACTTGGAAAGTGGTTGCATCTGGACTAATTTGGGTCCTGCAGATCGATTGGTACCATCCCCGAGCTTGTACGACCTTCGGAAGAGGTCGACCGACGAAATTCCCCCAAAATCTGAGGAGATATTCTTGAATAACTTTTTTTGTGAAGGTCGGAGAGACTTGCAAGTAGGCTCTACCCCCACTAAATGGGGTTGCGCGCATCGATCAGTACCATCCTTGAGCTTCTCCGACTTTCGGAAGGGTTAGGGTTAGGGTTAGGGATGAAAGCACATAGGAGAAAGAGATATTCTTGAATAACTTTTTTTGTGAAGGTCGGAGAGACTTGCAAGTAGGCTCTACCCCCACTAAATGGGGTAGCGCGCATCGATCAGTACCATCCTTGAGCTTCTCCGACTTTCGGAAGGGTTAGGGTTAGGGTTAGGGATGAAAGCACATAGGAGAAAGAGATATTCTTGAATAACTTTTTTTGTGAAGGTCGGAGAGACTTGCAAGTAGGCTCTACCCCCACTAAATGGGGTAGCGCGCATCGATCGGTACCATCCTTGAGCTTCTCCGACTTTCGGAAGGGTTAGGGTTAGGGTTAGGGATGAAAGCACATAGGAGAAAGAGATATTCTTGAATAACTTTTTTTGTGAAGGTCGGAGAGACTTGCAAGTAGGCTCTACCCCCACTAAATGGGGTAGCGCGCATCGATCGGTACCATCCTTGAGCTTCTCCGACTTTCGGAAGGGTTAGGGTTAGGGTTAGGGATGAAAGCACATAGGAGAAAGAGATATTCTTGAATAACTTTTTTTGTGAAGGTCGGAGAGACTTGCAAGTAGGCTCTACCCCCACTAAATGGGGTAGCGCGCATCGATCAGTACCATCCTTGAGCTTCTCCGACTTTCGGAAGGGTTAGGGTTAGGGTTAGGGATGAAAGCACATAGGAGAAAGAGATATTCTTGAATAACTTTTTTTGTGAAGGTCGGAGAGACTTGCAAGTAGGCTCTACCCCCACTAAATGGGGTTGCGCGCATCGATCGGTACCATCCTTGAGCTTCTCCGACTTTCGGAAGGGTTAGGGTTAGGGTTAGGGATGAAAGCACATAGGAGAAAGAGATATTCTTGAATAACTTTTTTTGTGAAGGTCGGAGAGACTTGCAAGTAGGCTCTACCCCCACTAAATGGGGTAGCGCGCATCGATCGGTACCATCCTTGAGCTTCTCCGACTTTCGGAAGGGTTAGGGTTAGGGTTAGGGATGAAAGCACATAGGAGAAAGAGATATTCTTGAATAACTTTTTTTGTGAAGGTCGGAGAGACTTGCAAGTAGGCTCTACCCCCACTAAATGGGGTAGCGCGCATCGATCGGTACCATCCTTGAGCTTCTCCGACTTTCGGAAGGGTTAGGGTTAGGGTTAGGGATGAAAGCACATAGGAGAAAGAGATATTCTTGAATAACTTTTTTTGTGAAGGTCGGAGAGACTTGGAAAGTGGTTGCATCTCGACTAATTTGGGTCCTGCGGATCGATTGGTACCATCCCCGAGCTTGTACGACCTTCGGAAGAGGTCGACCGACGAAATTCCCCCAAATCTGAGGAGATATTCTTGAATAACTTTTTTTGTGAAGGTCGGAGAAACTTGCAAGTAGGCTCTACCCCCACTAAATGGGGTAGCGCGCATCGATCGGTACCATCCTTGAGCTTCTCCGACTTTCGGAAGGGTTAGGGTTAGGGTTAGGGATGAAAGCACATAGGAGAAAGAGATATTCTTGAATAACTTTTTTTGTGAAGGTCGGAGAGACTTGGAAAGTGGTTGCATCTGGACTAATTTGGGTCCTGCGGATCGATTGGTACCATCCCCGAGCTTGTACGACCTTCGGAAGAGGTCGACCGACGAAATCCCCCCAAATCTGAGGAGATATTCTTGAATAACTTTTTTTGTGAAGGTCGGAGAGACTTGAAAGTAGGCTCTACCCCCACTAAATGGGGTTGCGCGCATCGATCGGTACCATCCTTGAGCTTCTCCGACTTTCGGAAGGGTTAGGGTTAGGGTTAGGGATGAAAGCACATAGGAGAAAGAGATATTCTTGAATAACTTTTTTTGTGAAGGTCGGAGAGACTTGCAAGTAGGCTCTACCCCCACTAAATGGGGTAGCGCGCATCGATCGGTACCATCCTTGAGCTTCTCCGACTTTCGGAAGGGTTAGGGTTAGGGTTAGGGATGAAAGCACATAGGAGAAAGAGATATTCTTGAATAACTTTTTTTGTGAAGGTCGGAGAGACTTGGAAAGTGGTTGCATCTGGACTAATTTGGGTCCTGCGGATCGATTGGTACCATCCCCGAGCTTGTACGACCTTCGGAAGAGGTCGACCGACGAAATTCCCCCAAATCTGAGGAGATATTCTTGAATAACTTTTTTTGTGAAGGTCGGAGAGACTTGCAAGTAGGCTCTACCCCCACTAAATGGGGTTGCGCGCATCGATCAGTACCATCCTTGAGCTTCTCCGACTTTCGGAAGGGTTAGGGTTAGGGTTAGGGATGAAAGCACATAGGAGAAAGAGATATTCTTGAATAACTTTTTTTGTGAAGGTCGGAGAGACTTGCAAGTAGGCTCTACCCCCACTAAATGGGGTAGCGCGCATCGATCGGTACCATCCTTGAGCTTCTCCGACTTTCGGAAGGGTTAGGGTTAGGGTTAGGGATGAAAGCACATAGGAGAAAGAGATATTCTTGAATAACTTTTTTTGTGAAGGTCGGAGAGACTTGCAAGTAGGCTCTACCCCCACTAAATGGGGTAGCGCGCATCGATCGGTACCATCCTTGAGCTTCTCCGACTTTCGGAAGGGTTAGGGTTAGGGTTAGGGATGAAAGCACATAGGAGAAAGAGATATTCTTGAATAACTTTTTTTGTGAAGGTCGGAGAGACTTGCAAGTAGGCTCTACCCCCACTAAATGGGGTAGCGCGCATCGATCGGTACCATCCTTGAGCTTCTCCGACTTTCGGAAGGGTTAGGGTTAGGGTTAGGGATGAAAGCACATAGGAGAAAGAGATATTCTTGAATAACTTTTTTTGTGAAGGTCGGAGAGACTTGGAAAGTGGTTGCATCTGGACTAATTTGGGTCCTGCGGATCGATTGGTACCATCCCCGAGCTTGTACGACCTTCGGAAGAGGTCGACCGACGAAATTCCCCCAAATCTGAGGAGATATTCTTGAATAACTTTTTTTGTGAAGGTCGGAGAGACTTGCAAGTAGGCTCTACCCCCACTAAATGGGGTAGCGCGCATCGATCGGTACCATCCTTGAGCTTCTCCGACTTTCGGAAGGGTTAGGGTTAGGGTTAGGGATGAAAGCACATAGGAGAAAGAGATATTCTTGAATAACTTTTTTTGTGAAGGTCGGAGAGACTTGCAAGTAGGCTCTACCCCCACTAAATGGGGTAGCGCGCATCGATCGGTACCATCCTTGAGCTTTTCCGACTTTCGGAAGGGTTAGGGTTAGGGTTAGGGATGAAAGCACATAGGAGAAAGAGATATTCTTGAATAACTTTTTTTGTAAAGGTCGGAGAGACTTGGAAAGTGGTTGCATCTGGACTAATTTGGGTCCTGCGGATCGATTGGTACCATCCCCGAGCTTGTACGACCTTCGGAAGAGGTCGACCGACGAAATTCCCCCAAATCTGAGGAGATATTCTTGAATAACTTTTTTTGTGAAGGTCGGAGAGACTTGCAAGTAGGCTCTACCCCCACTAAATGGGGTTGCGCGCATCGATCAGTACCATCCTTGAGCTTCTCCGACTTTCGGAAGGGTTAGGGTTAGGGTTAGGGATGAAAGCACATAGGAGAAAGAGATATTCTTGAATAACTTTTTTTGTGAAGGTCGGAGAGACTTGCAAGTAGGCTCTACCCCCACTAAATGGGGTAGCGCGCATCGATCGGTACCATCCTTGAGCTTCTCCGACTTTCGGAAGGGTTAGGGTTAGGGTTAGGGATGAAAGCACATAGGAGAAAGAGATATTCTTGAATAACTTTTTTTGTGAAGGTCGGAGAGACTTGCAAGTAGGCTCTACCCCCACTAAATGGGGTAGCGCGCATCGATCGGTACCATCCTTGAGCTTCTCCGACTTTCGGAAGGGTTAGGGTTAGGGTTAGGGATGAAAGCACATAGGAGAAAGAGATATTCTTGAATAACTTTTTTTGTGAAGGTCGGAGAGACTTGCAAGTAGGCTCTACCCCCACTAAATGGGGTAGCGCGCATCGATCGGTACCATCCTTGAGCTTCTCCGACTTTCGGAAGGGTTAGGGTTAGGGTTAGGGATGAAAGCACATAGGAGAAAGAGATATTCTTGAATAACTTTTTTTGTGAAGGTCGGAGAGACTTGGAAAGTGGTTGCATCTGGACTAATTTGGGTCCTGCGGATCGATTGGTACCATCCCCGAGCTTGTACGACCTTCGGAAGAGGTCGACCGACGAAATTCCCCCAAATCTGAGGAGATATTCTTGAATAACTTTTTTTGTGAAGGTCGGAGAGACTTGCAAGTAGGCTCTACCCCCACTAAATGGGGTAGCGCGCATCGATCGGTACCATCCTTGAGCTTCTCCGACTTTCGGAAGGGTTAGGGTTAGGGTTAGGGATGAAAGCACATAGGAGAAAGAGATATTCTTGAATAACTTTTTTTGTGAAGGTCGGAGAGACTTGGAAAGTGGTTGCATCTGGACTAATTTGGGTCCTGCGGATCGATTGGTACCATCCCCGAGCTTGTACGACCTTCGGAAGAGGTCGACCGACGAAATTCCCCCAAATCTGAGGAGATATTCTTGAATAACTTTTTTTGTGAAGGTCGGAGAGACTTGCAAGTAGGCTCTACCCCCACTAAATGGGGTTGCGCGCATCGATCGGTACCATCCTTGAGCTTCTCCGACTTTCGGAAGGGTTAGGGTTAGGGTTAGGGATGAAAGCACATAGGAGAAAGAGATATTCTTGAATAACTTTTTTTGTGAAGGTCGGAGAGACTTGCAAGTAGGCTCTACCCCCACTAAATGGGGTAGCGCGCATCGATCGGTACCATCCTTGAGCTTCTCCGACTTTCGGAAGGGTTAGGGTTAGGGTTAGGGATGAAAGCACATAGGAGAAAGAGATATTCTTGAATAACTTTTTTTGTGAAGGTCGGAGAGACTTGCAAGTAGGCTCTACCCCCACTAAATGGGGTAGCGCGCATCGATCGGTACCATCCTTGAGCTTCTCCGACTTTCGGAAGGGTTAGGGTTAGGGTTAGGGATGAAAGCACATAGGAGAAAGAGATATTCTTGAATAACTTTTTTTGTGAAGGTCGGAGAGACTTGGAAAGTGGTTGCATCTGGACTAATTTGGGTCCTGCGGATCGATTGGTACCATCCCCGAGCTTGTACGACCTTCGGAAGAGGTCGACCGACGAAATTCCCCCAAATCTGAGGAGATATTCTTGAATAACTTTTTTTGTGAAGGTCGGAGAAACTTGCAAGTAGGCTCTACCCCCACTAAATGGGGTAGCGCGCATCGATCGGTACCATCCTTGAGCTTCTCCGACTTTCGGAAGGGTTAGGGTTAGGGTTAGGGATGAAAGCACATAGGAGAAAGAGATATTCTTGAATAACTTTTTTTGTGAAGGTCGGAGAGACTTGGAAAGTGGTTGCATCTGGACTAATTTGGGTCCTGCGGATCGATTGGTACCATCCCCGAGCTTGTACGACCTTCGGAAAAGGTCGACCGACGAAATTCCCCCAAATCTGAGGAGATATTCTTGAATAACTTTTTTTGTGAAGGTCGGAGAGACTTGAAAGTAGGCTCTACCCCCACTAAATGGGGTTGCGCGCATCGATCGGTACCATCCTTGAGCTTCTCCGACTTTCGGAAGGGTTAGGGTTAGGGATGAAAGCACATAGGAGAAAGAGATATTCTTGAATAACTTTTTTTGTGAAGGTCGGAGAGACTTGCAAGTAGGCTCTACCCCCACTAAATGGGGTAGCGCGCATCGATCGGTACCATCCTTGAGCTTCTCCGACTTTCGGAAGGGTTAGGGTTAGGGTTAGGGATGAAAGCACATAGGAGAAAGAGATATTCTTGAATAACTTTTTTTGTGAAGGTCGGAGAGACTTGGAAAGTGGTTGCATCTGGACTAATTTGGGTCCTGCGGATCGATTGGTACCATCCCCGAGCTTGTACGACCTTCGGAAGAGGTCGACCGACGAAATTCCCCCAAATCTGAGGAGATATTCTTGAATAACTTTTTTTGTGAAGGTCGGAGAGACTTGCAAGTAGGCTCTACCCCCACTAAATGGGGTTGCGCGCATCGATCAGTACCATCCTTGAGCTTCTCCGACTTTCGGAAGGGTTAGGGTTAGGGTTAGGGATGAAAGCACATAGGAGAAAGAGATATTCTTGAATAACTTTTTTTGTGAAGGTCGGAGAGACTTGCAAGTAGGCTCTACCCCCACTAAATGGGGTAGCGCGCATCGATCGGTACCATCCTTGAGCTTCTCCGACTTTCGGAAGGGTTAGGGTTAGGGTTAGGGATGAAAGCACATAGGAGAAAGAGATATTCTTGAATAACTTTTTTTGTGAAGGTCGGAGAGACTTGCAAGTCGGCTCTACCCCCACTAAATGGGGTAGCGCGCATCGATCGGTACCATCCTTGAGCTTCTCCGACTTTCGGAAGGGTTAGGGTTAGGGTTAGGGATGAAAGCACATAGGAGAAAGAGATATTCTTGAATAACTTTTTTTGTGAAGGTCGGAGAGACTTGGAAAGTGGTTGCATCTGGACTAATTTGGGTCCTGCGGATCGATTGGTACCATCCCCGAGCTTGTACGACCTTCGGAAGAGGTCGACCGACGAAATTCCCCCAAATCTGAGGAGATATTCTTGAATAACTTTTTTTGTGAAGGTCGGAGAGACTTGCAAGTAGGCTCTACCCCCACTAAATGGGGTAGCGCGCATCGATCAGTACCATCCTTGAGCTTCTCCGACTTTCGGAAGGGTTAGGGTTAGGGTTAGGGATGAAAGCACATAGGAGAAAGAGATATTCTTGAATAACTTTTTTTGTGAAGGTCGGAGAGACTTGCAAGTAGGCTCTACCCCCACTAAATGGGGTAGCGCGCATCGATCGGTACCATCCTTGAGCTTCTCCGACTTTCGGAAGGGTTAGGGTTAGGGTTAGGGATGAAAGCACATAGGAGAAAGAGATATTCTTGAATAACTTTTTTTGTAAAGGTCGGAGAGACTTGGAAAGTGGTTGCATCTGGACTAATTTGGGTCCTGCGGATCGATTGGTACCATCCCCGAGCTTGTACGACCTTCGGAAGAGGTCGACCGACGAAATTCCCCCAAATCTGAGGAGATATTCTTGAATAACTTTTTTTGTGAAGGTCGGAGAGACTTGCAAGTAGGCTCTACCCCCACTAAATGGGGTTGCGCGCATCGATCAGTACCATCCTTGAGCTTCTCCGACTTTCGGAAGGGTTAGGGTTAGGGTTAGGGATGAAAGCACATAGGAGAAAGAGATATTCTTGAATAACTTTTTTTGTGAAGGTCGGAGAGACTTGCAAGTAGGCTCTACCCCCACTAAATGGGGTAGCGCGCATCGATCGGTACCATCCTTGAGCTTCTCCGACTTTCGGAAGGGTTAGGGTTAGGGTTAGGGATGAAAGCACATAGGAGAAAGAGATATTCTTGAATAACTTTTTTTGTGAAGGTCGGAGAGACTTGCAAGTAGGCTCTACCCCCACTAAATGGGGTAGCGCGCATCGATCGGTACCATCCTTGAGCTTCTCCGACTTTCGGAAGGGTTAGGGTTAGGGTTAGGGATGAAAGCACATAGGAGAAAGAGATATTCTTGAATAACTTTTTTTGTGAAGGTCGGAGAGACTTGCAAGTAGGCTCTACCCCCACTAAATGGGGTAGCGCGCATCGATCGGTACCATCCTTGAGCTTCTCCGACTTTCGGAAGGGTTAGGGTTAGGGTTAGGGATGAAAGCACATAGGAGAAAGAGATATTCTTGAATAACTTTTTTTGTGAAGGTCGGAGAGACTTGGAAAGTGGTTGCATCTGGACTAATTTGGGTCCTGCCGATCGATTGGTACCATCCCCGAGCTTGTACGACCTTCGGAAGAGGTCGACCGACGAAATTCCCCCAAATCTGAGGAGATATTCTTGAATAACTTTTTTTGTGAAGGTCGGAGAGACTTGCAAGTAGGCTCTACCCCCACTAAATGGGGTAGCGCGCATCGATCGGTACCATCCTTGAGCTTCTCCGACTTTCGGAAGGGTTAGGGTTAGGGTTAGGGATGAAAGCACATAGGAGAAAGAGATATTCTTGAATAACTTTTTTTGTGAAGGTCGGAGAGACTTGGAAAGTGGTTGCATCTGGACTAATTTGGGTCCTGCGGATCGATTGGTACCATCCCCGAGCTTGTACGACCTTCGGAAGAGGTCGACCGACGAAATTCCCCAAAATCTGAGGAGATATTCTTGAATAACTTTTTTTGTGAAGGTCGGAGAGACTTGCAAGTAGGCTCTACCCCCACTAAATGGGGTTGCGCGCATCGATCGGTACCATCCTTGAGCTTCTCCGACTTTCGGAAGGGTTAGGGTTAGGGTTAGGGATGAAAGCACATAGGAGAAAGAGATATTCTTGAATAACTTTTTTTTGTGAAGGTCGGAGAGACTTGCAAGTAGGCTCTACCCCCACTAAATGGGGTAGCGCGCATCGATCGGTACCATCCTTGAGCTTCTCCGACTTTCGGAAGGGTTAGGGTTAGGGTTAGGGATGAAAGCACATAGGAGAAAGAGATATTCTTGAATAACTTTTTTTGTGAAGGTCGGAGAGACTTGGAAAGTGGTTGCATCTGGACTAATTTGGGTCCTGCGGATCGATTGGTACCATCCCCGAGCTTGTACGACCTTCGGAAGAGGTCGACCGACGAAATTCCCCCAAATCTGAGGAGATATTCTTGAATAACTTTTTTTGTGAAGGTCGGAGAGACTTGCAAGTAGGCTCTACCCCCACTAAATGGGGTTGCGCGCATCGATCAGTACCATCCTTGAGCTTCTCCGACTTTCGGAAGGGTTAGGGTTAGGGTTAGGGATGAAAGCACATAGGAGAAAGAGATATTCTTGAATAACTTTTTTTGTGAAGGTCGGAGAGACTTGCAAGTAGGCTCTACCCCCACTAAATGGGGTAGCGCGCATCGATCGGTACCATCCTTGAGCTTCTCCGACTTTCGGAAGGGTTAGGGTTAGGGTTAGGGATGAAAGCACATAGGAGAAAGAGATATTCTTGAATAACTTTTTTTGTGAAGGTCGGAGAGACTTGCAAGTAGGCTCTACCCCCACTAAATGGGGTAGCGCGCATCGATCGGTACCATCCTTGAGCTTCTCCGACTTTCGGAAGGGTTAGGGTTAGGGTTAGGGATGAAAGCACATAGGAGAAAGAGATATTCTTGAATAACTTTTTTTGTGAAGGTCGGAGAGACTTGCAAGTAGGCTCTACCCCCACTAAATGGGGTAGCGCGCATCGATCGGTACCATCCTTGAGCTTCTCCGACTTTCGGAAGGGTTAGGGTTAGGGTTAGGGATGAAAGCACATAGGAGAAAGAGATATTCTTGAATAACTTTTTTTGTGAAGGTCGGAGAGACTTGGAAAGTGGTTGCATCTGGACTAATTTGGGTCCTGCGGATCGATTGGTACCATCCCCGAGCTTGTACGACCTTCGGAAGAGGTCGACCGACGAAATTCCCCCAAATCTGAGGAGATATTCTTGAATAACTTTTTTTGTGAAGGTCGGAGAGACTTGCAAGTAGGCTCTACCCCCACTAAATGGGGTTGCGCGCATCGATCGGTACCATCCTTGAGCTTCTCCGACTTTCGGAAGGGTTAGGGTTAGGGTTAGGGATGAAAGCACATAGGAGAAAGAGATATTCTTGAATAACTTTTTTTGTGAAGGTCGGAGAGACTTGCAAGTAGGCTCTACCCCCACTAAATGGGGGAGCGCGCATCGATCGGTACCATCCTTGAGCTTCTCCGACTTTCGGAAGGGTTAGGGTTAGGGTTAGGGATGAAAGCACATAGGAGAAAGAGATATTCTTGAATAACTTTTTTTGTGAAGGTCGGAGAGACTTGGAAAGTGGTTGCATCTGGACTAATTTGGGTCCTGCGGATCGATTGGTACCATCCCCGAGCTTGTACGACCTTCGGAAGAGGTCGACCGACGAAATTCCCCCAAATCTGAGGAGATATTCTTGAATAACTTTTTTTGTGAAGGTCGGAGAGACTTGCAAGTAGGCTCTACCCCCACTAAATGGGGTTGCGCGCATCGATCAGTACCATCCTTGAGCTTCTCCGACTTTCGGAAGGGTTAGGGTTAGGGTTAGGGATGAAAGCACATAGGAGAAAGAGATATTCTTGAATAACTTTTTTTGTGAAGGTCGGAGAGACTTGCAAGTAGGCTCTACCCCCACTAAATGGGGTAGCGCGCATCGATCGGTACCATCCTTGAGCTTCTCCGACTTTCGGAAGGGTTAGGGTTAGGGTTAGGGATGAAAGCACATAGGAGAAAGAGATATTCTTGAATAACTTTTTTTGTGAAGGTCGGAGAGACTTGCAAGTAGGCTCTACCCCCACTAAATGGGGTAGCGCGCATCGATCGGTACCATCCTTGAGCTTCTCCGACTTTCGGAAGGGTTAGGGTTAGGGTTAGGGATGAAAGCACATAGGAGAAAGAGATATTCTTGAATAACTTTTTTTGTGAAGGTCGGAGAGACTTGCAAGTAGGCTCTACCCCCACTAAATGGGGTAGCGCGCATCGATCGGTACCATCCTTGAGCTTCTCCGACTTTCGGAAGGGTTAGGGTTAGGGTTAGGGATGAAAGCACATAGGAGAAAGAGATATTCTTGAATAACTTTTTTTGTGAAGGTCGGAGAGACTTGGAAAGTGGTTGCATCTGGACTAATTTGGGTCCTGCGGATCGATTGGTACTATCCCCGAGCTTGTACGACCTTCGGAAGAGGTCGACCGACGAAATTCCCCCAAATCTGAGGAGATATTCTTGAATAACTTTTTTTGTGAAGGTCGGAGAGACTTGCAAGTAGGCTCTACCCCCACTAAATGGGGTAGCGCGCATCGATCGGTACCATCCTTGAGCTTTTCCGACTTTCGGAAGGGTTAGGGTTAGGGTTAGGGATGAAAGCACATAGGAGAAAGAGATATTCTTGAATAACTTTTTTTGTGAAGGTCGGAGAGACTTGCAAGTAGGCTCTACCCCCACTAAATGGGGGAGCGCGCATCGATCGGTACCATCCTTGAGCTTCTCCGACTTTCGGAAGGGTTAGGGTTAGGGTTAGGGATGAAAGCACATAGGAGAAAGAGATATTCTTGAATAACTTTTTTTGTAAAGGTCGGAGAGACTTGGAAAGTGGTTGCATCTGGACTAATTTGGGTCCTGCGGATCGATTGGTACCATCCCCGAGCTTGTACGACCTTCGGAAGAGGTCGACCGACGAAATTCCCCCAAATCTGAGGAGATATTCTTGAATAACTTTTTTTGTGAAGGTCGGAGAGACTTGCAAGTAGGCTCTACCCCCACTAAATGGGGTAGCGCGCATCGATCAGTACCATCCTTGAGCTTCTCCGACTTTCGGAAGGGTTAGGGTTAGGGTTAGGGATGAAAGCACATAGGAGAAAGAGATATTCTTGAATAACTTTTTTTGTGAAGGTCGGAGAGACTTGCAAGTAGGCTCTACCCCCACTAAATGGGGTAGCGCGCATCGATCGGTACCATCCTTGAGCTTCTCCGACTTTCGGAAGGGTTAGGGTTAGGGTTAGGGATGAAAGCACATAGGAGAAAGAGATATTCTTGAATAACTTTTTTTGTAAAGGTCGGAGAGACTTGGAAAGTGGTTGCATCTGGACTAATTTGGGTCCTGCGGATCGATTGGTACCATCCCCGAGCTTGTACGACCTTCGGAAGAGGTCGACCGACGAAATTCCCCCAAATCTGAGGAGATATTCTTGAATAACTTTTTTTGTGAAGGTCGGAGAGACTTGCAAGTAGGCTCTACCCCCACTAAATGGGGTTGCGCGCATCGATCAGTACCATCCTTGAGCTTCTCCGACTTTCGGAAGGGTTAGGGTTAGGGTTAGGGATGAAAGCACATAGGAGAAAGAGATATTCTTGAATAACTTTTTTTGTGAAGGTCGGAGAGACTTGCAAGTAGGCTCTACCCCCACTAAATGGGGTAGCGCGCATCGATCGGTACCATCCTTGAGCTTCTCCGACTTTCGGAAGGGTTAGGGTTAGGGTTAGGGATGAAAGCACATAGGAGAAAGAGATATTCTTGAATAACTTTTTTTGTGAAGGTCGGAGAGACTTGCAAGTAGGCTCTACCCCCACTAAATGGGGTAGCGCGCATCGATCGGTACCATCCTTGAGCTTCTCCGACTTTCGGAAGGGTTAGGGTTAGGGTTAGGGATGAAAGCACATAGGAGAAAGAGATATTCTTGAATAACTTTTTTTGTGAAGGTCGGAGAGACTTGCAAGTAGGCTCTACCCCCACTAAATGGGGTAGCGCGCATCGATCGGTACCATCCTTGAGCTTCTCCGACTTTCGGAAGGGTTAGGGTTAGGGTTAGGGATGAAAGCACATAGGAGAAAGAGATATTCTTGAATAACTTTTTTTGTGAAGGTCGGAGAGACTTGGAAAGTGGTTGCATCTGGACTAATTTGGGTCCTGCCGATCGATTGGTACCATCCCCGAGCTTGTACGACCTTCGGAAGAGGTCGACCGACGAAATTCCCCCAAATCTGAGGAGATATTCTTGAATAACTTTTTTTGTGAAGGTCGGAGAGACTTGCAAGTAGGCTCTACCCCCACTAAATGGGGTAGCGCGCATCGATCGGTACCATCCTTGAGCTTCTCCGACTTTCGGAAGGGTTAGGGTTAGGGTTAGGGATGAAAGCACATAGGAGAAAGAGATATTCTTGAATAACTTTTTTTGTGAAGGTCGGAGAGACTTGGAAAGTGGTTGCATCTGGACTAATTTGGGTCCTGCGGATCGATTGGTACCATCCCCGAGCTTGTACGACCTTCGGAAGAGGTCGACCGACGAAATTCCCCCAAATCTGAGGAGATATTCTTGAATAACTTTTTTTGTGAAGGTCGGAGAGACTTGCAAGTAGGCTCTACCCCCACTAAATGGGGTTGCGCGCATCGATCAGTACCATCCTTGAGCTTCTCCGACTTTCGGAAGGGTTAGGGTTAGGGTTAGGGATGAAAGCACATAGGAGAAAGAGATATTCTTGAATAACTTTTTTTGTGAAGGTCGGAGAGACTTGCAAGTAGGCTCTACCCCCACTAAATGGGGTAGCGCGCATCGATCGGTACCATCCTTGAGCTTCTCCGACTTTCGGAAGGGTTAGGGTTAGGGTTAGGGATGAAAGCACATAGGAGAAAGAGATATTCTTGAATAACTTTTTTTGTGAAGGTCGGAGAGACTTGCAAGTAGGCTCTACCCCCACTAAATGGGGTAGCGCGCATCGATCGGTACCATCCTTGAGCTTCTCCGACTTTCGGAAGGGTTAGGGTTAGGGTTAGGGATGAAAGCACATAGGAGAAAGAGATATTCTTGAATAACTTTTTTTGTGAAGGTCGGAGAGACTTGCAAGTAGGCTCTACCCCCACTAAATGGGGTAGCGCGCATCGATCGGTACCATCCTTGAGCTTCTCCGACTTTCGGAAGGGTTAGGGTTAGGGTTAGGGATGAAAGCACATAGGAGAAAGAGATATTCTTGAATAACTTTTTTTGTGAAGGTCGGAGAGACTTGGAAAGTGGTTGCATCTGGACTAATTTGGGTCCTGCGGATCGATTGGTACCATCCCCGAGCTTGTACGACCTTCGGAAGAGGTCGACCGACGAAATTCCCCCAAATCTGAGGAGATATTCTTGAATAACTTTTTTTGTGAAGGTCGGAGAGACTTGCAAGTAGGCTCTACCCCCACTAAATGGGGTTGCGCGCATCGATCGGTACCATCCTTGAGCTTCTCCGACTTTCGGAAGGGTTAGGGTTAGGGTTAGGGATGAAAGCACATAGGAGAAAGAGATATTCTTGAATAACTTTTTTTGTGAAGGTCGGAGAGACTTGCAAGTAGGCTCTACCCCCACTAAATGGGGGAGCGCGCATCGATCGGTACCATCCTTGAGCTTCTCCGACTTTCGGAAGGGTTAGGGTTAGGGTTAGGGATGAAAGCACATAGGAGAAAGAGATATTCTTGAATAACTTTTTTTGTGAAGGTCGGAGAGACTTGGAAAGTGGTTGCATCTGGACTAATTTGGGTCCTGCGGATCGATTGGTACCATCCCCGAGCTTGTACGACCTTCGGAAGAGGTCGACCGACGAAATTCCCCCAAATCTGAGGAGATATTCTTGAATAACTTTTTTTGTGAAGGTCGGAGAGACTTGCAAGTAGGCTCTACCCCCACTAAATGGGGTTGCGCGCATCGATCAGTACCATCCTTGAGCTTCTCCGACTTTCGGAAGGGTTAGGGTTAGGGTTAGGGATGAAAGCACATAGGAGAAAGAGATATTCTTGAATAACTTTTTTTGTGAAGGTCGGAGAGACTTGCAAGTAGGCTCTACCCCCACTAAATGGGGTAGCGCGCATCGATCGGTACCATCCTTGAGCTTCTCCGACTTTCGGAAGGGTTAGGGTTAGGGTTAGGGATGAAAGCACATAGGAGAAAGAGATATTCTTGAATAACTTTTTTTGTGAAGGTCGGAGAGACTTGCAAGTAGGCTCTACCCCCACTAAATGGGGTAGCGCGCATCGATCGGTACCATCCTTGAGCTTCTCCGACTTTCGGAAGGGTTAGGGTTAGGGTTAGGGATGAAAGCACATAGGAGAAAGAGATATTCTTGAATAACTTTTTTTGTGAAGGTCGGAGAGACTTGCAAGTAGGCTCTACCCCCACTAAATGGGGTAGCGCGCATCGATCGGTACCATCCTTGAGCTTCTCCGACTTTCGGAAGGGTTAGGGTTAGGGTTAGGGATGAAAGCACATAGGAGAAAGAGATATTCTTGAATAACTTTTTTTGTGAAGGTCGGAGAGACTTGGAAAGTGGTTGCATCTGGACTAATTTGGGTCCTGCGGATCGATTGGTACTATCCCCGAGCTTGTACGACCTTCGGAAGAGGTCGACCGACGAAATTCCCCCAAATCTGAGGAGATATTCTTGAATAACTTTTTTTGTGAAGGTCGGAGAGACTTGCAAGTAGGCTCTACCCCCACTAAATGGGGTAGCGCGCATCGATCGGTACCATCCTTGAGCTTTTCCGACTTTCGGAAGGGTTAGGGTTAGGGTTAGGGATGAAAGCACATAGGAGAAAGAGATATTCTTGAATAACTTTTTTTGTGAAGGTCGGAGAGACTTGCAAGTAGGCTCTACCCCCACTAAATGGGGGAGCGCGCATCGATCGGTACCATCCTTGAGCTTCTCCGACTTTCGGAAGGGTTAGGGTTAGGGTTAGGGATGAAAGCACATAGGAGAAAGAGATATTCTTGAATAACTTTTTTTGTAAAGGTCGGAGAGACTTGGAAAGTGGTTGCATCTGGACTAATTTGGGTCCTGCGGATCGATTGGTACCATCCCCGAGCTTGTACGACCTTCGGAAGAGGTCGACCGACGAAATTCCCCCAAATCTGAGGAGATATTCTTGAATAACTTTTTTTGTGAAGGTCGGAGAGACTTGCAAGTAGGCTCTACCCCCACTAAATGGGGTAGCGCGCATCGATCGGTACCATCCTTGAGCTTCTCCGACTTTCGGAAGGGTTAGGGTTAGGGTTAGGGATGAAAGCACATAGGAGAAAGAGATATTCTTGAATAACTTTTTTTGTGAAGGTCGGAGAGACTTGCAAGTAGGCTCTACCCCCACTAAATGGGGTAGCGCGCATCGATCGGTACCATCCTTGAGCTTCTCCGACTTTCGGAAGGGTTAGGGTTAGGGTTAGGGATGAAAGCACATAGGAGAAAGAGATATTCTTGAATAACTTTTTTTGTGAAGGTCGGAGAGACTTGGAAAGTGGTTGCATCTGGACTAATTTGGGTCCTGCGGATCGATTGGTACCATCCCCGAGCTTGTACGACCTTCGGAAGAGGTCGACCGACGAAATTCCCCCAAATCTGAGGAGATATTCTTGAATAACTTTTTTTGTGAAGGTCGGAGAGACTTGCAAGTAGGCTCTACCCCCACTAAATGGGGTTGCGCGCATCGATCGGTACCATTCTTGAGCTTCTCCGACTTTCGGAAGGGTTAGGGTTAGGGTTAGGGATGAAAGCACATAGGAGAAAGAGATATTCTTGAATAACTTTTTTTGTGAAGGTCGGAGAGACTTGCAAGTAGGCTCTACCCCCACTAAATGGGGTAGCGCGCATCGATCGGTACCATCCTTGAGCTTCTCCGACTTTCGGAAGGGTTAGGGTTAGGGTTAGGGATGAAAGCACATAGGAGAAAGAGATATTCTTGAATAACTTTTTTTGTGAAGGTCGGAGAGACTTGCAAGTAGGCTCTACCCCCACTAAATGGGGTAGCGCGCATCGATCGGTACCATCCTTGAGCTTCTCCGACTTTCGGAAGGGTTAGGGTTAGGGTTAGGGATGAAAGCACATAGGAGAAAGAGATATTCTTGAATAACTTTTTTTGTGAAGGTCGGAGAGACTTGCAAGTAGGCTCTACCCCCACTAAATGGGGTAGCGCGCATCGATCGGTACCATCCTTGAGCTTCTCCGACTTTCGGAAGGGTTAGGGTTAGGGTTAGGGATGAAAGCACATAGGAGAAAGAGATATTCTTGAATAACTTTTTTTGTAAAGGTCGGAGAGACTTGGAAAGTGGTTGCATCTGGACTAATTTGGGTCCTGCGGATCGATTGGTACCATCCCCGAGCTTGTACGACCTTCGGAAGAGGTCGACCGACGAAATTCCCCCAAATCTGAGGAGATATTCTTGAATAACTTTTTTTGTGAAGGTCGGAGAGACTTGCAAGTAGGCTCTACCCCCACTAAATGGGGTTGCGCGCATCGATCAGTACCATCCTTGAGCTTCTCCGACTTTCGGAAGGGTTAGGGTTAGGGTTAGGGATGAAAGCACATAGGAGAAAGAGATATTCTTGAATAACTTTTTTTGTGAAGGTCGGAGAGACTTGCAAGTAGGCTCTACCCCCACTAAATGGGGTAGCGCGCATCGATCGGTACCATCCTTGAGCTTCTCCGACTTTCGGAAGGGTTAGGGTTAGGGTTAGGGATGAAAGCACATAGGAGAAAGAGATATTCTTGAATAACTTTTTTTGTGAAGGTCGGAGAGACTTGCAAGTAGGCTCTACCCCCACTAAATGGGGTAGCGCGCATCGATCGGTACCATCCTTGAGCTTCTCCGACTTTCGGAAGGGTTAGGGTTAGGGTTAGGGATGAAAGCACATAGGAGAAAGAGATATTCTTGAATAACTTTTTTTGTGAAGGTCGGAGAGACTTGCAAGTAGGCTCTACCCCCACTAAATGGGGTAGCGCGCATCGATCGGTACCATCCTTGAGCTTCTCCGACTTTCGGAAGGGTTAGGGTTAGGGTTAGGGATGAAAGCACATAGGAGAAAGAGATATTCTTGAATAACTTTTTTTGTGAAGGTCGGAGAGACTTGCAAGTAGGCTCTACCCCCACTAAATGGGGTTGCGCGCATCGATCGGTACCATCCTTGAGCTTCTCCGACTTTCGGAAGGGTTAGGGTTAGGGTTAGGGATGAAAGCACATAGGAGAAAGAGATATTCTTGAATAACTTTTTTTGTGAAGGTCGGAGAGACTTGCAAGTAGGCTCTACCCCCACTAAATGGGGTAGCGCGCATCGATCGGTACCATCCTTGAGCTTCTCCGACTTTCGGAAGGGTTAGGGTTAGGGTTAGGGATGAAAGCACATAGGAGAAAGAGATATTCTTGAATAACTTTTTTTGTGAAGGTCGGAGAGACTTGCAAGTAGGCTCTACCCCCACTAAATGGGGTAGCGCGCATCGATCGGTACCATCCTTGAGCTTCTCCGACTTTCGGAAGGGTTAGGGTTAGGGTTAGGGATGAAAGCACATAGGAGAAAGAGATATTCTTGAATAACTTTTTTTGTGAAGGTCGGAGAGACTTGGAAAGTGGTTGCATCTGGACTAATTTGGGTCCTGCGGATCGATTGGTACCATCCCCGAGCTTGTACGACCTTCGGAAGAGGTCGACCGACGAAATTCCCCCAAATCTGAGGAGATATTCTTGAATAACCTTTTTTGTGAAGGTCGGAGAAACTTGCAAGTAGGCTCTACCCCCACTAAATGGGGTAGCGCGCATCGATCGGTACCATCCTTGAGCTTCTCCGACTTTCGGAAGGGTTAGGGTTAGGGTTAGGGATGAAAGCACATAGGAGAAAGAGATATTCTTGAATAACTTTTTTTGTGAAGGTCGGAGAGACTTGGAAAGTGGTTGCATCTGGACTAATTTGGGTCCTGCGGATCGATTGGTACCATCCCCGAGCTTGTACGACCTTCGGAAGAGGTCGACCGACGAAATTCCCCCAAATCTGAGGAGATATTCTTGAATAACTTTTTTAGTGAAGGTCGGAGAGACTTGAAAGTAGGCTCTACCCCCACTAAATGGGGTTGCGCGCATCGATCGGTACCATCCTTGAGCTTCTCCGACTTTCGGAAGGGTTAGGGTTAGGGTTAGGGATGAAAGCACATAGGAGAAAGAGATATTCTTGAATAACTTTTTTTGTGAAGGTCGGAGAGACTTGCAAGTAGGCTCTACCCCCACTAAATGGGGTAGCGCGCATCGATCGGTACCATCCTTGAGCTTCTCCGACTTTCGGAAGGGTTAGGGTTAGGGTTAGGGATGAAAGCACATAGGAGAAAGAGATATTCTTGAATAACTTTTTTTGTGAAGGTCGGAGAGACTTGGAAAGTGGTTGCATCTGGACTAATTTGGGTCCTGCGGATCGATTGGTACCATCCCCGAGCTTGTACGACCTTCGGAAGAGGTCGACCGACGAAATTCCCCCAAATCTGAGGAGATATTCTTGAATAACTTTTTTTGTGAAGGTCGGAGAGACTTGCAAGTAGGCTCTACCCCCACTAAATGGGGTTGCGCGCATCGATCAGTACCATCCTTGAGCTTCTCCGACTTTCGGAAGGGTTAGGGTTAGGGTTAGGGATGAAAGCACATAGGAGAAAGAGATATTCTTGAATAACTTTTTTTGTGAAGGTCGGAGAGACTTGCAAGTAGGCTCTACCCCCACTAAATGGGGTAGCGCACATCGATCGGTACCATCCTTGAGCTTCTCCGACTTTCGGAAGGGTTAGGGTTAGGGTTAGGGATGAAAGCACATAGGAGAAAGAGATATTCTTGAATAACTTTTTTTGTGAAGGTCGGAGAGACTTGCAAGTAGGCTCTACCCCCACTAAATGGGGTAGCGCGCATCGATCGGTACCATCCTTGAGCTTCTCCGACTTTCGGAAGGGTTAGGGTTAGGGTTAGGGATGAAAGCACATAGGAGAAAGAGATATTCTTGAATAACTTTTTTTGTGAAGGTCGGAGAGACTTGCAAGTAGGCTCTACCCCCACTAAATGGGGTAGCGCGCATCGATCGGTACCATCCTTGAGCTTCTCCGACTTTCGGAAGGGTTAGGGTTAGGGTTAGGGATGAAAGCACATAGGAGAAAGAGATATTCTTGAATAACTTTTTTTGTGAAGGTCGGAGAGACTTGGAAAGTGGTTGCATCTGGACTAATTTGGGTCCTGCGGATCGATTGGTACCATCCCCGAGCTTGTACGACCTTCGGAAGAGGTCGACCGACGAAATTCCCCCAAATCTGAGGAGATATTCTTGAATAACTTTTTTTGTGAAGGTCGGAGAGACTTGCAAGTAGGCTCTACCCCCACTAAATGGGGTTGCGCGCATCGATCAGTACCATCCTTGAGCTTCTCCGACTTTCGGAAGGGTTAGGGTTAGGGTTAGGGATGAAAGCACATAGGAGAAAGAGATATTCTTGAATAACTTTTTTTGTGAAGGTCGGAGAGACTTGCAAGTAGGCTCTACCCCCACTAAATGGGGTAGCGCACATCGATCGGTACCATCCTTGAGCTTCTCCGACTTTCGGAAGGGTTAGGGTTAGGGTTAGGGATGAAAGCACATAGGAGAAAGAGATATTCTTGAATAACTTTTTTTGTGAAGGTCGGAGAGACTTGCAAGTAGGCTCTACCCCCACTAAATGGGGTAGCGCGCATCGATCGGTACCATCCTTGAGCTTCTCCGACTTTCGGAAGGGTTAGGGTTAGGGTTAGGGATGAAAGCACATAGGAGAAAGAGATATTCTTGAATAACTTTTTTTGTGAAGGTCGGAGAGACTTGCAAGTAGGCTCTACCCCCACTAAATGGGGTAGCGCGCATCGATCGGTACCATCCTTGAGCTTCTCCGACTTTCGGAAGGGTTAGGGTTAGGGTTAGGGATGAAAGCACATAGGAGAAAGAGATATTCTTGAATAACTTTTTTTGTGAAGGTCGGAGAGACTTGGAAAGTGGTTGCATCTGGACTAATTTGGGTCCTGCGGATCGATTGGTACCATCCCCGAGCTTGTACGACCTTCGGAAGAGGTCGACCGACGAAATTCCCCCAAATCTGAGGAGATATTCTTGAATAACTTTTTTTGTGAAGGTCGGAGAGACTTGCAAGTAGGCTCTACCCCCACTAAATGGGGTAGCGCGCATCGATCGGTACCATCCTTGAGCTTCTCCGACTTTCGGAAGGGTTAGGGTTAGGGTTAGGGATGAAAGCACATAGGAGAAAGAGATATTCTTGAATAACTTTTTTTGTGAAGGTCGGAGAGACTTGCAAGTAGGCTCTACCCCCACTAAATGGGGTAGCGCGCATCGATCGGTACCATCCTTGAGCTTCTCCGACTTTCGGAAGGGTTAGGGTTAGGGTTAGGGATGAAAGCACATAGGAGAAAGAGATATTCTTGAATAACTTTTTTTGTAAAGGTCGGAGAGACTTGGAAAGTGGTTGCATCTGGACTAATATGGGTCCTGCGGATCGAGTGGTACCATCCCCGAGCTTGTACGACCTTCGGAAGAGGTCGACCGACGAAATTCCCCCAAATCTGAGGAGATATTCTTGAATAACTTTTTTTGTGAAGGTCGGAGAGACTTGCAAGTAGGCTCTACCCCCACTAAATGGGGTTGCGCGCATCGATCAGTACCATCCTTGAGCTTCTCCGACTTTCGGAAGGGTTAGGGTTAGGGTTAGGGATGAAAGCACATAGGAGAAAGAGATATTCTTGAATAACTTTTTTTGTGAAGGTCGGAGAGACTTGCAAGTAGGCTCTACCCCCACTAAATGGGGTAGCACGCATCGATCGGTACCATCCTTGAGCTTCTCCGACTTTCGGAAGGGTTAGGGTTAGGGTTAGGGATGAAAGCACATAGGAGAAAGAGATATTCTTGAATAACTTTTTTTGTGAAGGTCGGAGAGACTTGCAAGTAGGCTCTACCCCCACTAAATGGGGTAGCGCGCATCGATCGGTACCATCCTTGAGCTTCTCCGACTTTCGGAAGGGTTAGGGTTAGGGTTAGGGATGAAAGCACATAGGAGAAAGAGATATTCTTGAATAACTTTTTTTGTGAAGGTCAGAGAGACTTGCAAGTAGGCTCTACCCCCACTAAATGGGGTAGCGCGCATCGATCGGTACCATCTTTGAGCTTCTCCGACTTTCGGAAGGGTTAGGGTTAGGGTTAGGGATGAAAGCACATAGGAGAAAGAGATATTCTTGAATAACTTTTTTTGTGAAGGTCGGAGAGACTTGGAAAGTGGTTGCATCTGGACTAATTTGGGTCCTGCGGATCGATTGATACCATCCCCGAGCTTGTACGACCTTCGGAAGAGGTCGACCGACGAAATTCCCCCAAATCTGAGGAGATATTCTTGAATAACTTTTTTTGTGAAGGTCGGAGAGACTTGCAAGTAGGCTCTACCCCCACTAAATGGGGTAGCGCGCATCGATCGGTACCATCCTTGAGCTTCTCCGACTTTCGGAAGGGTTAGGGTTAGGGTTAGGGATGAAAGCACATAGGAGAAAGAGATATTCTTGAATAACTTTTTTTGTGAAGGTCGGAGAGACTTGGAAAGTGGTTGCATCTGGACTAATTTGGGTCCTGCGGATCGATTGGTACCATCCCCGAGCTTGTACGACCTTCGGAAGAGGTCGACCGACGAAATTCCCCCAAATCTGAGGAGATATTCTTGAATAACTTTTTTTGTGAAGGTCGGAGAGACTTGCAAGTAGGCTCTACCCCCACTAAATGGGGTTGCGCGCATCGATCGGTACCATCCTTGAGCTTCTCCGACTTTCGGAAGGGTTAGGGTTAGGGTTAGGGATGAAAGCACATAGGAGAAAGAGATATTCTTGAATAACTTTTTTTGTGAAGGTCGGAGAGACTTGCAAGTAGGCTCTACCCCCACTAAATGGGGTAGCGCGCATCGATCGGTACCATCCTTGAGCTTCTCCGACTTTCGGAAGGGTTAGGGTTAGGGTTAGGGATGAAAGCACATAGGAGAAAGAGATATTCTTGAATAACTTTTTTTGTGAAGGTCGGAGAGACTTGGAAAGTGGTTGCATCTGGACTAATTTGGGTCCTGCGGATCGATTGGTACCATCCCCGAGCTTGTACGACCTTCGGAAGAGGTCGACCGACGAAATTCCCCCAAATCTGAGGAGATATTCTTGAATAACTTTTTTTGTGAAGGTCGGAGAGACTTGCAAGTAGGCTCTACCCCCACTAAATGGGGTTGCGCGCATCGATCAGTACCATCCTTGAGCTTCTCCGACTTTCGGAAGGGTTAGGGTTAGGGTTAGGGATGAAAGCACATAGGAGAAAGAGATATTCTTGAATAACTTTTTTTGTGAAGGTCGGAGAGACTTGCAAGTAGGCTCTACCCCCACTAAATGGGGTAGCGCGCATCGATCGGTACCATCCTTGAGCTTCTCCGACTTTCGGAAGGGTTAGGGTTAGGGTTAGGGATGAAAGCACATAGGAGAAAGAGATATTCTTGAATAACTTTTTTTGTGAAGGTCGGAGAGACTTGCAAGTAGGCTCTACCCCCACTAAATGGGGGAGCGCGCATCGATCGGTACCATCCTTGAGCTTCTCCGACTTTCGGAAGGGTTAGGGTTAGGGTTAGGGATGAAAGCACATAGGAGAAAGAGATATTCTTGAATAACTTTTTTTGTAAAGGTCGGAGAGACTTGGAAAGTGGTTGCATCTGGACTAATTTGGGTCCTGCGGATCGATTGGTACCATCCCCGAGCTTGTACGACCTTCGGAAGAGGTCGACCGACGAAATTCCCCCAAATCTGAGGAGATATTCTTGAATAACTTTTTTTGTGAAGGTCGGAGAGACTTGCAAGTAGGCTCTACCCCCACTAAATGGGGTAGCGCGCATCGATCGGTACCATCCTTGAGCTTCTCCGACTTTCGGAAGGGTTAGGGTTAGGGTTAGGGATGAAAGCACATAGGAGAAAGAGATATTCTTGAATAACTTTTTTTGTGAAGGTCGGAGAGACTTGCAAGTAGGCTCTACCCCCACTAAATGGGGTAGCGCGCATCGATCGGTACCATCCTTGAGCTTCTCCGACTTTCGGAAGGGTTAGGGTTAGGGTTAGGGATGAAAGCACATAGGAGAAAGAGATATTCTTGAATAACTTTTTTTGTGAAGGTCGGAGAGACTTGGAAAGTGGTTGCATCTGGACTAATTTGGGTCCTGCGGATCGATTGGTACCATCCCCGAGCTTGTACGACCTTCGGAAGAGGTCGACCGACGAAATTCCCCCAAATCTGAGGAGATATTCTTGAATAACTTTTTTTGTGAAGGTCGGAGAGACTTGCAAGTAGGCTCTACCCCCACTAAATGGGGTTGCGCGCATCGATCGGTACCATTCTTGAGCTTCTCCGACTTTCGGAAGGGTTAGGGTTAGGGTTAGGGATGAAAGCACATAGGAGAAAGAGATATTCTTGAATAACTTTTTTTGTGAAGGTCGGAGAGACTTGCAAGTAGGCTCTACCCCCACTAAATGGGGTAGCGCGCATCGATCGGTACCATCCTTGAGCTTCTCCGACTTTCGGAAGGGTTAGGGTTAGGGTTAGGGATGAAAGCACATAGGAGAAAGAGATATTCTTGAATAACTTTTTTTGTGAAGGTCGGAGAGACTTGCAAGTAGGCTCTACCCCCACTAAATGGGGTAGCGCGCATCGATCGGTACCATCCTTGAGCTTCTCCGACTTTCGGAAGGGTTAGGGTTAGGGTTAGGGATGAAAGCACATAGGAGAAAGAGATATTCTTGAATAACTTTTTTTGTGAAGGTCGGAGAGACTTGCAAGTAGGCTCTACCCCCACTAAATGGGGTAGCGCGCATCGATCGGTACCATCCTTGAGCTTCTCCGACTTTCGGAAGGGTTAGGGTTAGGGTTAGGGATGAAAGCACATAGGAGAAAGAGATATTCTTGAATAACTTTTTTTGTAAAGGTCGGAGAGACTTGGAAAGTGGTTGCATCTGGACTAATTTGGGTCCTGCGGATCGATTGGTACCATCCCCGAGCTTGTACGACCTTCGGAAGAGGTCGACCGACGAAATTCCCCCAAATCTGAGGAGATATTCTTGAATAACTTTTTTTGTGAAGGTCGGAGAGACTTGCAAGTAGGCTCTACCCCCACTAAATGGGGTTGCGCGCATCGATCAGTACCATCCTTGAGCTTCTCCGACTTTCGGAAGGGTTAGGGTTAGGGTTAGGGATGAAAGCACATAGGAGAAAGAGATATTCTTGAATAACTTTTTTTGTGAAGGTCGGAGAGACTTGCAAGTAGGCTCTACCCCCACTAAATGGGGTAGCGCGCATCGATCGGTACCATCCTTGAGCTTCTCCGACTTTCGGAAGGGTTAGGGTTAGGGTTAGGGATGAAAGCACATAGGAGAAAGAGATATTCTTGAATAACTTTTTTTGTGAAGGTCGGAGAGACTTGCAAGTAGGCTCTACCCCCACTAAATGGGGTAGCGCGCATCGATCGGTACCATCCTTGAGCTTCTCCGACTTTCGGAAGGGTTAGGGTTAGGGTTAGGGATGAAAGCACATAGGAGAAAGAGATATTCTTGAATAACTTTTTTTGTGAAGGTCGGAGAGACTTGCAAGTAGGCTCTACCCCCACTAAATGGGGTAGCGCGCATCGATCGGTACCATCCTTGAGCTTCTCCGACTTTCGGAAGGGTTAGGGTTAGGGTTAGGGATGAAAGCACATAGGAGAAAGAGATATTCTTGAATAACTTTTTTTGTGAAGGTCGGAGAGACTTGCAAGTAGGCTCTACCCCCACTAAATGGGGTTGCGCGCATCGATCGGTACCATCCTTGAGCTTCTCCGACTTTCGGAAGGGTTAGGGTTAGGGTTAGGGATGAAAGCACATAGGAGAAAGAGATATTCTTGAATAACTTTTTTTGTGAAGGTCGGAGAGACTTGCAAGTAGGCTCTACCCCCACTAAATGGGGTAGCGCGCATCGATCGGTACCATCCTTGAGCTTCTCCGACTTTCGGAAGGGTTAGGGTTAGGGTTAGGGATGAAAGCACATAGGAGAAAGAGATATTCTTGAATAACTTTTTTTGTGAAGGTCGGAGAGACTTGCAAGTAGGCTCTACCCCCACTAAATGGGGTAGCGCGCATCGATCGGTACCATCCTTGAGCTTCTCCGACTTTCGGAAGGGTTAGGGTTAGGGTTAGGGATGAAAGCACATAGGAGAAAGAGATATTCTTGAATAACTTTTTTTGTGAAGGTCGGAGAGACTTGGAAAGTGGTTGCATCTGGACTAATTTGGGTCCTGCGGATCGATTGGTACCATCCCCGAGCTTGTACGACCTTCGGAAGAGGTCGACCGACGAAATTCCCCCAAATCTGAGGAGATATTCTTGAATAACCTTTTTTGTGAAGGTCGGAGAAACTTGCAAGTAGGCTCTACCCCCACTAAATGGGGTAGCGCGCATCGATCGGTACCATCCTTGAGCTTCTCCGACTTTCGGAAGGGTTAGGGTTAGGGTTAGGGATGAAAGCACATAGGAGAAAGAGATATTCTTGAATAACTTTTTTTGTGAAGGTCGGAGAGACTTGGAAAGTGGTTGCATCTGGACTAATTTGGGTCCTGCGGATCGATTGGTACCATCCCCGAGCTTGTACGACCTTCGGAAGAGGTCGACCGACGAAATTCCCCCAAATCTGAGGAGATATTCTTGAATAACTTTTTTAGTGAAGGTCGGAGAGACTTGAAAGTAGGCTCTACCCCCACTAAATGGGGTTGCGCGCATCGATCGGTACCATCCTTGAGCTTCTCCGACTTTCGGAAGGGTTAGGGTTAGGGTTAGGGATGAAAGCACATAGGAGAAAGAGATATTCTTGAATAACTTTTTTTGTGAAGGTCGGAGAGACTTGCAAGTAGGCTCTACCCCCACTAAATGGGGTAGCGCGCATCGATCGGTACCATCTTTGAGCTTCTCCGACTTTCGGAAGGGTTAGGGTTAGGGTTAGGGATGAAAGCACATAGGAGAAAGAGATATTCTTGAATAACTTTTTTTGTGAAGGTCGGAGAGACTTGGAAAGTGGTTGCATCTGGACTAATTTGGGTCCTGCGGATCGATTGGTACCATCCCCGAGCTTGTACGACCTTCGGAAGAGGTCGACCGACGAAATTCCCCCAAATCTGAGGAGATATTCTTGAATAACTTTTTTTGTGAAGGTCGGAGAGACTTGCAAGTAGGCTCTACCCCCACTAAATGGGGTTGCGCGCATCGATCAGTACCATCCTTGAGCTTCTCCGACTTTCGGAAGGGTTAGGGTTAGGGTTAGGGATGAAAGCACATAGGAGAAAGAGATATTCTTGAATAACTTTTTTTGTGAAGGTCGGAGAGACTTGCAAGTAGGCTCTACCCCCACTAAATGGGGTAGCGCACATCGATCGGTACCATCCTTGAGCTTCTCCGACTTTCGGAAGGGTTAGGGTTAGGGTTAGGGATGAAAGCACATAGGAGAAAGAGATATTCTTGAATAACTTTTTTTGTGAAGGTCGGAGAGACTTGCAAGTAGGCTCTACCCCCACTAAATGGGGTAGCGCGCATCGATCGGTACCATCCTTGAGCTTCTCCGACTTTCGGAAGGGTTAGGGTTAGGGTTAGGGATGAAAGCACATAGGAGAAAGAGATATTCTTGAATAACTTTTTTTGTGAAGGTCGGAGAGACTTGGAAAGTGGTTGCATCTGGACTAATTTGGGTCCTGCGGATCGATTGGTACCATCCCCGAGCTTGTACGACCTTCGGAAGAGGTCGACCGACGAAATTCCCCCAAATCTGAGGAGATATTCTTGAATAACCTTTTTTGTGAAGGTCGGAGAAACTTGCAAGTAGGCTCTACCCCCACTAAATGGGGTAGCGCGCATCGATCGGTACCATCCTTGAGCTTCTCCGACTTTCGGAAGGGTTAGGGTTAGGGTTAGGGATGAAAGCACATAGGAGAAAGAGATATTCTTGAATAACTTTTTTTGTGAAGGTCGGAGAGACTTGGAAAGTGGTTGCATCTGGACTAATTTGGGTCCTGCGGATCGATTGGTACCATCCCCGAGCTTGTACGACCTTCGGAAGAGGTCGACCGACGAAATTCCCCCAAATCTGAGGAGATATTCTTGAATAACTTTTTTAGTGAAGGTCGGAGAGACTTGAAAGTAGGCTCTACCCCCACTAAATGGGGTTGCGCGCATCGATCGGTACCATCCTTGAGCTTCTCCGACTTTCGGAAGGGTTAGGGTTAGGGTTAGGGATGAAAGCACATAGGAGAAAGAGATATTCTTGAATAACTTTTTTTGTGAAGGTCGGAGAGACTTGCAAGTAGGCTCTACCCCCACTAAATGGGGTAGCGCGCATCGATCGGTACCATCTTTGAGCTTCTCCGACTTTCGGAAGGGTTAGGGTTAGGGTTAGGGATGAAAGCACATAGGAGAAAGAGATATTCTTGAATAACTTTTTTTGTGAAGGTCGGAGAGACTTGGAAAGTGGTTGCATCTGGACTAATTTGGGTCCTGCGGATCGATTGGTACCATCCCCGAGCTTGTACGACCTTCGGAAGAGGTCGACCGACGAAATTCCCCCAAATCTGAGGAGATATTCTTGAATAACTTTTTTTGTGAAGGTCGGAGAGACTTGCAAGTAGGCTCTACCCCCACTAAATGGGGTTGCGCGCATCGATCAGTACCATCCTTGAGCTTCTCCGACTTTCGGAAGGGTTAGGGTTAGGGTTAGGGATGAAAGCACATAGGAGAAAGAGATATTCTTGAATAACTTTTTTTGTGAAGGTCGGAGAGACTTGCAAGTAGGCTCTACCCCCACTAAATGGGGTAGCGCACATCGATCGGTACCATCCTTGAGCTTCTCCGACTTTCGGAAGGGTTAGGGTTAGGGTTAGGGATGAAAGCACATAGGAGAAAGAGATATTCTTGAATAACTTTTTTTGTGAAGGTCGGAGAGACTTGCAAGTAGGCTCTACCCCCACTAAATGGGGTAGCGCGCATCGATCGGTACCATCCTTGAGCTTCTCCGACTTTCGGAAGGGTTAGGGTTAGGGTTAGGGATGAAAGCACATAGGAGAAAGAGATATTCTTGAATAACTTTTTTTGTGAAGGTCGGAGAGACTTGCAAGTAGGCTCTACCCCCACTAAATGGGGTAGCGCGCATCGATCGGTACCATCCTTGAGCTTCTCCGACTTTCGGAAGGGTTAGGGTTAGGGTTAGGGATGAAAGCACATAGGAGAAAGAGATATTCTTGAATAACTTTTTTTGTGAAGGTCGGAGAGACTTGGAAAGTGGTTGCATCTGGACTAATTTGGGTCCTGCGGATCGATTGGTACCATCCCCGAGCTTGTACGACCTTCGGAAGAGGTCGACCGACGAAATTCCCCCAAATCTGAGGAGATATTCTTGAATAACTTTTTTTGTGAAGGTCGGAGAGACTTGCAAGTAGGCTCTACCCCCACTAAATGGGGTAGCGCGCATCGATCGGTACCATCCTTGAGCTTCTCCGACTTTCGGAAGGGTTAGGGTTAGGGTTAGGGATGAAAGCACATAGGAGAAAGAGATATTCTTGAATAACTTTTTTTGTGAAGGTCGGAGAGACTTGCAAGTAGGCTCTACCCCCACTAAATGGGGTAGCGCGCATCGATCGGTACCATCCTTGAGCTTCTCCGACTTTCGGAAGGGTTAGGGTTAGGGTTAGGGATGAAAGCACATAGGAGAAAGAGATATTCTTGAATAACTTTTTTTGTAAAGGTCGGAGAGACTTGGAAAGTGGTTGCATCTGGACTAATATGGGTCCTGCGGATCGAGTGGTACCATCCCCGAGCTTGTACGACCTTCGGAAGAGGTCGACCGACGAAATTCCCCCAAATCTGAGGAGATATTCTTGAATAACTTTTTTTGTGAAGGTCGGAGAGACTTGCAAGTAGGCTCTACCCCCACTAAATGGGGTTGCGCGCATCGATCAGTACCATCCTTGAGCTTCTCCGACTTTCGGAAGGGTTAGGGTTAGGGTTAGGGATGAAAGCACATAGGAGAAAGAGATATTCTTGAATAACTTTTTTTGTGAAGGTCGGAGAGACTTGCAAGTAGGCTCTACCCCCACTAAATGGGGTAGCACGCATCGATCGGTACCATCCTTGAGCTTCTCCGACTTTCGGAAGGGTTAGGGTTAGGGTTAGGGATGAAAGCACATAGGAGAAAGAGATATTCTTGAATAACTTTTTTTGTGAAGGTCGGAGAGACTTGCAAGTAGGCTCTACCCCCACTAAATGGGGTAGCGCGCATCGATCGGTACCATCCTTGAGCTTCTCCGACTTTCGGAAGGGTTAGGGTTAGGGTTAGGGATGAAAGCACATAGGAGAAAGAGATATTCTTGAATAACTTTTTTTGTGAAGGTCAGAGAGACTTGCAAGTAGGCTCTACCCCCACTAAATGGGGTAGCGCGCATCGATCGGTACCATCTTTGAGCTTCTCCGACTTTCGGAAGGGTTAGGGTTAGGGTTAGGGATGAAAGCACATAGGAGAAAGAGATATTCTTGAATAACTTTTTTTGTGAAGGTCGGAGAGACTTGGAAAGTGGTTGCATCTGGACTAATTTGGGTCCTGCGGATCGATTGATACCATCCCCGAGCTTGTACGACCTTCGGAAGAGGTCGACCGACGAAATTCCCCCAAATCTGAGGAGATATTCTTGAATAACTTTTTTTGTGAAGGTCGGAGAGACTTGCAAGTAGGCTCTACCCCCACTAAATGGGGTAGCGCGCATCGATCGGTACCATCCTTGAGCTTCTCCGACTTTCGGAAGGGTTAGGGTTAGGGTTAGGGATGAAAGCACATAGGAGAAAGAGATATTCTTGAATAACTTTTTTTGTGAAGGTCGGAGAGACTTGGAAAGTGGTTGCATCTGGACTAATTTGGGTCCTGCGGATCGATTGGTACCATCCCCGAGCTTGTACGACCTTCGGAAGAGGTCGACCGACGAAATTCCCCCAAATCTGAGGAGATATTCTTGAATAACTTTTTTTGTGAAGGTCGGAGAGACTTGCAAGTAGGCTCTACCCCCACTAAATGGGGTTGCGCGCATCGATCGGTACCATCCTTGAGCTTCTCCGACTTTCGGAAGGGTTAGGGTTAGGGTTAGGGATGAAAGCACATAGGAGAAAGAGATATTCTTGAATAACTTTTTTTGTGAAGGTCGGAGAGACTTGCAAGTAGGCTCTACCCCCACTAAATGGGGTAGCGCGCATCGATCGGTACCATCCTTGAGCTTCTCCGACTTTCGGAAGGGTTAGGGTTAGGGTTAGGGATGAAAGCACATAGGAGAAAGAGATATTCTTGAATAACTTTTTTTGTGAAGGTCGGAGAGACTTGGAAAGTGGTTGCATCTGGACTAATTTGGGTCCTGCGGATCGATTGGTACCATCCCCGAGCTTGTACGACCTTCGGAAGAGGTCGACCGACGAAATTCCCCCAAATCTGAGGAGATATTCTTGAATAACTTTTTTTGTGAAGGTCGGAGAGACTTGCAAGTAGGCTCTACCCCCACTAAATGGGGTTGCGCGCATCGATCAGTACCATCCTTGAGCTTCTCCGACTTTCGGAAGGGTTAGGGTTAGGGTTAGGGATGAAAGCACATAGGAGAAAGAGATATTCTTGAATAACTTTTTTTGTGAAGGTCGGAGAGACTTGCAAGTAGGCTCTACCCCCACTAAATGGGGTAGCGCGCATCGATCGGTACCATCCTTGAGCTTCTCCGACTTTCGGAAGGGTTAGGGTTAGGGTTAGGGATGAAAGCACATAGGAGAAAGAGATATTCTTGAATAACTTTTTTTGTGAAGGTCGGAGAGACTTGCAAGTAGGCTCTACCCCCACTAAATGGGGTAGCGCGCATCGATCGGTACCATCCTTGAGCTTCTCCGACTTTCGGAAGGGTTAGGGTTAGGGTTAGGGATGAAAGCACATAGGAGAAAGAGATATTCTTGAATAACTTTTTTTGTGAAGGTCGGAGAGACTTGCAAGTAGGCTCTACCCCCACTAAATGGGGTAGCGCGCATCGATCGGTACCATCCTTGAGCTTCTCCGACTTTCGGAAGGGTTAGGGTTAGGGTTAGGGATGAAAGCACATAGGAGAAAGAGATATTCTTGAATAACTTTTTTTGTGAAGGTCGGAGAGACTTGGAAAGTGGTTGCATCTGGACTAATTTGGGTCCTGCGGATCGATTGGTACCATCCCCGAGCTTGTACGACCTTCGGAAGAGGTCGACCGACGAAATTCCCCCAAATCTGAGGAGATATTCTTGAATAACTTTTTTTGTGAAGGTCGGAGAGACTTGCAAGTAGGCTCTACCCCCACTAAATGGGGTTGCGCGCATCGATCGGTACCATCCTTGAGCTTCTCCGACTTTCGGAAGGGTTAGGGTTAGGGTTAGGGATGAAAGCACATAGGAGAAAGAGATATTCTTGAATAACTTTTTTTGTGAAGGTCGGAGAGACTTGCAAGTAGGCTCTACCCCCACTAAATGGGGGAGCGCGCATCGATCGGTACCATCCTTGAGCTTCTCCGACTTTCGGAAGGGTTAGGGTTAGGGTTAGGGATGAAAGCACATAGGAGAAAGAGATATTCTTGAATAACTTTTTTTGTGAAGGTCGGAGAGACTTGGAAAGTGGTTGCATCTGGACTAATTTGGGTCCTGCGGATCGATTGGTACCATCCCCGAGCTTGTACGACCTTCGGAAGAGGTCGACCGACGAAATTCCCCCAAATCTGAGGAGATATTCTTGAATAACTTTTTTTGTGAAGGTCGGAGAGACTTGCAAGTAGGCTCTACCCCCACTAAATGGGGTTGCGCGCATCGATCAGTACCATCCTTGAGCTTCTCCGACTTTCGGAAGGGTTAGGGTTAGGGTTAGGGATGAAAGCACATAGGAGAAAGAGATATTCTTGAATAACTTTTTTTGTGAAGGTCGGAGAGACTTGCAAGTAGGCTCTACCCCCACTAAATGGGGTAGCGCGCATCGATCGGTACCATCCTTGAGCTTCTCCGACTTTCGGAAGGGTTAGGGTTAGGGTTAGGGATGAAAGCACATAGGAGAAAGAGATATTCTTGAATAACTTTTTTTGTGAAGGTCGGAGAGACTTGCAAGTAGGCTCTACCCCCACTAAATGGGGTAGCGCGCATCGATCGGTACCATCCTTGAGCTTCTCCGACTTTCGGAAGGGTTAGGGTTAGGGTTAGGGATGAAAGCACATAGGAGAAAGAGATATTCTTGAATAACTTTTTTTGTGAAGGTCGGAGAGACTTGGAAAGTGGTTGCATCTGGACTAATTTGGGTCCTGCGGATCGATTGGTACTATCCCCGAGCTTGTACGACCTTCGGAAGAGGTCGACCGACGAAATTCCCCCAAATCTGAGGAGATATTCTTGAATAACTTTTTTTGTGAAGGTCGGAGAGACTTGCAAGTAGGCTCTACCCCCACTAAATGGGGTAGCGCGCATCGATCGGTACCATCCTTGAGCTTTTCCGACTTTCGGAAGGGTTAGGGTTAGGGTTAGGGATGAAAGCACATAGGAGAAAGAGATATTCTTGAATAACTTTTTTTGTGAAGGTCGGAGAGACTTGCAAGTAGGCTCTACCCCCACTAAATGGGGGAGCGCGCATCGATCGGTACCATCCTTGAGCTTCTCCGACTTTCGGAAGGGTTAGGGTTAGGGTTAGGGATGAAAGCACATAGGAGAAAGAGATATTCTTGAATAACTTTTTTTGTAAAGGTCGGAGAGACTTGGAAAGTGGTTGCATCTGGACTAATTTGGGTCCTGCGGATCGATTGGTACCATCCCCGAGCTTGTACGACCTTCGGAAGAGGTCGACCGACGAAATTCCCCCAAATCTGAGGAGATATTCTTGAATAACTTTTTTTGTGAAGGTCGGAGAGACTTGCAAGTAGGCTCTACCCCCACTAAATGGGGTTGCGCGCATCGATCAGTACCATCCTTGAGCTTCTCCGACTTTCGGAAGGGTTAGGGTTAGGGTTAGGGATGAAAGCACATAGGAGAAAGAGATATTCTTGAATAACTTTTTTTGTGAAGGTCGGAGAGACTTGCAAGTAGGCTCTACACCCACTAAATGGGGTAACGCGCATCGATCGGTACCATCCTTGAGCTTCTCCGACTTTCGGAAGGGTTAGGGTTAGGGTTAGGGATGAAAGCACATAGGAGAAAGAGATATTCTTGAATAACTTTTTTTGTGAAGGTCGGAGAGACTTGCAAGTAGGCTCTACCCCCACTAAATGGGGTAGCGCGCATCGATCGGTACCATCCTTGAGCTTCTCCGACTTTCGGAAGGGTTAGGGTTAGGGTTAGGGATGAAAGCACATAGGAGAAAGAGATATTCTTGAATAACTTTTTTTGTGAAGGTCGGAGAGACTTGCAAGTAGGCTCTACCCCCACTAAATGGGGTAGCGCGCATCGATCGGTACCATCCTTGAGCTTCTCCGACTTTCGGAAGGGTTAGGGTTAGGGTTAGGGATGAAAGCACATAGGAGAAAGAGATATTCTTGAATAACTTTTTTTGTGAAGGTCGGAGAGACTTGGAAAGTGGTTGCATCTGGACTAATTTGGGTCCTGCGGATCGATTGGTACCATCCCCGAGCTTGTACGACCTTCGGAAGAGGTCGACCGACGAAATTCCCCCAAATCTGAGGAGATATTCTTGAATAACTTTTTTTGTGAAGGTCGGAGAGACTTGCAAGTAGGCTCTACCCCCACTAAATGGGGTTGCGCGCATCGATCGGTACCATTCTTGAGCTTCTCCGACTTTCGGAAGGGTTAGGGTTAGGGTTAGGGATGAAAGCACATAGGAGAAAGAGATATTCTTGAATAACTTTTTTTGTGAAGGTCGGAGAGACTTGCAAGTAGGCTCTACCCCCACTAAATGGGGTAGCGCGCATCGATCGGTACCATCCTTGAGCTTCTCCGACTTTCGGAAGGGTTAGGGTTAGGGTTAGGGATGAAAGCACATAGGAGAAAGAGATATTCTTGAATAACTTTTTTTGTGAAGGTCGGAGAGACTTGCAAGTAGGCTCTACCCCCACTAAATGGGGTAGCGCGCATCGATCGGTACCATCCTTGAGCTTCTCCGACTTTCGGAAGGGTTAGGGTTAGGGTTAGGGATGAAAGCACATAGGAGAAAGAGATATTCTTGAATAACTTTTTTTGTGAAGGTCGGAGAGACTTGGAAAGTGGTTGCATCTGGACTAATTTGGGTCCTGCGGATCGATTGGTACCATCCCCGAGCTTGTACGACCTTCGGAAGAGGTCGACCGACGAAATTCCCCCAAATCTGAGGAGATATTCTTGAATAACCTTTTTTGTGAAGGTCGGAGAAACTTGCAAGTAGGCTCTACCCCCACTAAATGGGGTAGCGCGCATCGATCGGTACCATCCTTGAGCTTCTCCGACTTTCGGAAGGGTTAGGGTTAGGGTTAGGGATGAAAGCACATAGGAGAAAGAGATATTCTTGAATAACTTTTTTTGTGAAGGTCGGAGAGACTTGCAAGTAGGCTCTACCCCCACTAAATGGGGTAGCGCGCATCGATCGGTACCATCCTTGAGCTTCTCCGACTTTCGGAAGGGTTAGGGTTAGGGTTAGGGATGAAAGCACATAGGAGAAAGAGATATTCTTGAATAACTTTTTTTGTGAAGGTCGGAGAGACTTGCAAGTAGGCTCTACCCCCACTAAATGGGGTAGCGCGCATCGATCGGTACCATCCTTGAGCTTCTCCGACTTTCGGAAGGGTTAGGGTTAGGGTTAGGGATGAAAGCACATAGGAGAAAGAGATATTCTTGAATAACTTTTTTTGTAAAGGTCGGAGAGACTTGGAAAGTGGTTGCATCTGGACTAATTTGGGTCCTGCGGATCGATTGGTACCATCCCCGAGCTTGTACGACCTTCGGAAGAGGTCGACCGACGAAATTCCCCCAAATCTGAGGAGATATTCTTGAATAACTTTTTTTGTGAAGGTCGGAGAGACTTGCAAGTAGGCTCTACCCCCACTAAATGGGGTTGCGCGCATCGATCAGTACCATCCTTGAGCTTCTCCGACTTTCGGAAGGGTTAGGGTTAGGGTTAGGGATGAAAGCACATAGGAGAAAGAGATATTCTTGAATAACTTTTTTTGTGAAGGTCGGAGAGACTTGCAAGTAGGCTCTACCCCCACTAAATGGGGTAGCGCGCATCGATCGGTACCATCCTTGAGCTTCTCCGACTTTCGGAAGGGTTAGGGTTAGGGTTAGGGATGAAAGCACATAGGAGAAAGAGATATTCTTGAATAACTTTTTTTGTGAAGGTCGGAGAGACTTGCAAGTAGGCTCTACCCCCACTAAATGGGGTAGCGCGCATCGATCGGTACCATCCTTGAGCTTCTCCGACTTTCGGAAGGGTTAGGGTTAGGGTTAGGGATGAAAGCACATAGGAGAAAGAGATATTCTTGAATAACTTTTTTTGTGAAGGTCGGAGAGACTTGCAAGTAGGCTCTACCCCCACTAAATGGGGTAGCGCGCATCGATCGGTACCATCCTTGAGCTTCTCCGACTTTCGGAAGGGTTAGGGTTAGGGTTAGGGATGAAAGCACATAGGAGAAAGAGATATTCTTGAATAACTTTTTTTGTAAAGGTCGGAGAGACTTGGAAAGTGGTTGCATCTGGACTAATTTGGGTCCTGCGGATCGATTGGTACCATCCCCGAGCTTGTACGACCTTCGGAAGAGGTCGACCGACGAAATTCCCCCAAATCTGAGGAGATATTCTTGAATAACTTTTTTTGTGAAGGTCGGAGAGACTTGCAAGTAGGCTCTACCCCCACTAAATGGGGTTGCGCGCATCGATCAGTACCATCCTTGAGCTTCTCCGACTTTCGGAAGGGTTAGGGTTAGGGTTAGGGATGAAAGCACATAGGAGAAAGAGATATTCTTGAATAACTTTTTTTGTGAAGGTCGGAGAGACTTGCAAGTAGGCTCTACCCCCACTAAATGGGGTAGCGCGCATCGATCGGTACCATCCTTGAGCTTCTCCGACTTTCGGAAGGGTTAGGGTTAGGGTTAGGGATGAAAGCACATAGGAGAAAGAGATATTCTTGAATAACTTTTTTTGTGAAGGTCGGAGAGACTTGCAAGTAGGCTCTACCCCCACTAAATGGGGTAGCGCGCATCGATCGGTACCATCCTTGAGCTTCTCCGACTTTCGGAAGGGTTAGGGTTAGGGATGAAAGCACATAGGAGAAAGAGATATTCTTGAATAACTTTTTTTGTGAAGGTCGGAGAGACTTGCAAGTAGGCTCTACCCCCACTAAATGGGGTAGCGCGCATCGATCGGTACCATCCTTGAGCTTCTCCGACTTTCGGAAGGGTTAGGGTTAGGGTTAGGGATGAAAGCACATAGGAGAAAGAGATATTCTTGAATAACTTTTTTTGTGAAGGTCGGAGAGACTTGCAAGTAGGCTCTACCCCCACTAAATGGGGTTGCGCGCATCGATCGGTACCATCCTTGAGCTTCTCCGACTTTCGGAAGGGTTAGGGTTAGGGTTAGGGATGAAAGCACATAGGAGAAAGAGATATTCTTGAATAACTTTTTTTGTGAAGGTCGGAGAGACTTGCAAGTAGGCTCTACCCCCACTAAATGGGGTAGCGCGCATCGATCGGTACCATCCTTGAGCTTCTCCGACTTTCGGAAGGGTTAGGGTTAGGGTTAGGGATGAAAGCACATAGGAGAAAGAGATATTCTTGAATAACTTTTTTTGTGAAGGTCGGAGAGACTTGCAAGTAGGCTCTACCCCCACTAAATGGGGTAGCGCGCATCGATCGGTACCATCCTTGAGCTTCTCCGACTTTCGGAAGGGTTAGGGTTAGGGTTAGGGATGAAAGCACATAGGAGAAAGAGATATTCTTGAATAACTTTTTTTGTGAAGGTCGGAGAGACTTGGAAAGTGGTTGCATCTGGACTAATTTGGGTCCTGCGGATCGATTGGTACCATCCCCGAGCTTGTACGACCTTCGGAAGAGGTCGACCGACGAAATTCCCCCAAATCTGAGGAGATATTCTTGAATAACCTTTTTTGTGAAGGTCGGAGAAACTTGCAAGTAGGCTCTACCCCCACTAAATGGGGTAGCGCGCATCGATCGGTACCATCCTTGAGCTTCTCCGACTTTCGGAAGGGTTAGGGTTAGGGTTAGGGATGAAAGCACATAGGAGAAAGAGATATTCTTGAATAACTTTTTTTGTGAAGGTCGGAGAGACTTGGAAAGTGGTTGCATCTGGACTAATTTGGGTCCTGCGGATCGATTGGTACCATCCCCGAGCTTGTACGACCTTCGGAAGAGGTCGACCGACGAAATTCCCCCAAATCTGAGGAGATATTCTTGAATAACTTTTTTAGTGAAGGTCGGAGAGACTTGAAAGTAGGCTCTACCCCCACTAAATGGGGTTGCGCGCATCGATCGGTACCATCCTTGAGCTTCTCCGACTTTCGGAAGGGTTAGGGTTAGGGTTAGGGATGAAAGCACATAGGAGAAAGAGATATTCTTGAATAACTTTTTTTGTGAAGGTCGGAGAGACTTGCAAGTAGGCTCTACCCCCACTAAATGGGGTAGCGCGCATCGATCGGTACCATCCTTGAGCTTCTCCGACTTTCGGAAGGGTTAGGGTTAGGGTTAGGGATGAAAGCACATAGGAGAAAGAGATATTCTTGAATAACTTTTTTTGTGAAGGTCGGAGAGACTTGGAAAGTGGTTGCATCTGGACTAATTTGGGTCCTGCGGATCGATTGGTACCATCCCCGAGCTTGTACGACCTTCGGAAGAGGTCGACCGACGAAATTCCCCCAAATCTGAGGAGATATTCTTGAATAACTTTTTTTGTGAAGGTCGGAGAGACTTGCAAGTAGGCTCTACCCCCACTAAATGGGGTTGCGCGCATCGATCAGTACCATCCTTGAGCTTCTCCGACTTTCGGAAGGGTTAGGGTTAGGGTTAGGGATGAAAGCACATAGGAGAAAGAGATATTCTTGAATAACTTTTTTTGTGAAGGTCGGAGAGACTTGCAAGTAGGCTCTACCCCCACTAAATGGGGTAGCGCACATCGATCGGTACCATCCTTGAGCTTCTCCGACTTTCGGAAGGGTTAGGGTTAGGGTTAGGGATGAAAGCACATAGGAGAAAGAGATATTCTTGAATAACTTTTTTTGTGAAGGTCGGAGAGACTTGCAAGTAGGCTCTACCCCCACTAAATGGGGTAGCGCGCATCGATCGGTACCATCCTTGAGCTTCTCCGACTTTCGGAAGGGTTAGGGTTAGGGTTAGGGATGAAAGCACATAGGAGAAAGAGATATTCTTGAATAACTTTTTTTGTGAAGGTCGGAGAGACTTGCAAGTAGGCTCTACCCCCACTAAATGGGGTAGCGCGCATCGATCGGTACCATCCTTGAGCTTCTCCGACTTTCGGAAGGGTTAGGGTTAGGGTTAGGGATGAAAGCACATAGGAGAAAGAGATATTCTTGAATAACTTTTTTTGTGAAGGTCGGAGAGACTTGGAAAGTGGTTGCATCTGGACTAATTTGGGTCCTGCGGATCGATTGGTACCATCCCCGAGCTTGTACGACCTTCGGAAGAGGTCGACCGACGAAATTCCCCCAAATCTGAGGAGATATTCTTGAATAACTTTTTTTGTGAAGGTCGGAGAGACTTGCAAGTAGGCTCTACCCCCACTAAATGGGGTAGCGCGCATCGATCGGTACCATCCTTGAGCTTCTCCGACTTTCGGAAGGGTTAGGGTTAGGGTTAGGGATGAAAGCACATAGGAGAAAGAGATATTCTTGAATAACTTTTTTTGTGAAGGTCGGAGAGACTTGCAAGTAGGCTCTACCCCCACTAAATGGGGTAGCGCGCATCGATCGGTACCATCCTTGAGCTTCTCCGACTTTCGGAAGGGTTAGGGTTAGGGTTAGGGATGAAAGCACATAGGAGAAAGAGATATTCTTGAATAACTTTTTTTGTAAAGGTCGGAGAGACTTGGAAAGTGGTTGCATCTGGACTAATATGGGTCCTGCGGATCGAGTGGTACCATCCCCGAGCTTGTACGACCTTCGGAAGAGGTCGACCGACGAAATTCCCCCAAATCTGAGGAGATATTCTTGAATAACTTTTTTTGTGAAGGTCGGAGAGACTTGCAAGTAGGCTCTACCCCCACTAAATGGGGTTGCGCGCATCGATCAGTACCATCCTTGAGCTTCTCCGACTTTCGGAAGGGTTAGGGTTAGGGTTAGGGATGAAAGCACATAGGAGAAAGAGATATTCTTGAATAACTTTTTTTGTGAAGGTCGGAGAGACTTGCAAGTAGGCTCTACCCCCACTAAATGGGGTAGCACGCATCGATCGGTACCATCCTTGAGCTTCTCCGACTTTCGGAAGGGTTAGGGTTAGGGTTAGGGATGAAAGCACATAGGAGAAAGAGATATTCTTGAATAACTTTTTTTGTGAAGGTCGGAGAGACTTGCAAGTAGGCTCTACCCCCACTAAATGGGGTAGCGCGCATCGATCGGTACCATCCTTGAGCTTCTCCGACTTTCGGAAGGGTTAGGGTTAGGGTTAGGGATGAAAGCACATAGGAGAAAGAGATATTCTTGAATAACTTTTTTTGTGAAGGTCGGAGAGACTTGCAAGTAGGCTCTACCCCCACTAAATGGGGTAGCGCGCATCGATCGGTACCATCTTTGAGCTTCTCCGACTTTCGGAAGGGTTAGGGTTAGGGTTAGGGATGAAAGCACATAGGAGAAAGAGATATTCTTGAATAACTTTTTTTGTGAAGGTCGGAGAGACTTGGAAAGTGGTTGCATCTGGACTAATTTGGGTCCTGCGGATCGATTGGTACCATCCCCGAGCTTGTACGACCTTCGGAAGAGGTCGACCGACGAAATTCCCCCAAATCTGAGGAGATATTCTTGAATAACTTTTTTTGTGAAGGTCGGAGAGACTTGCAAGTAGGCTCTACCCCCACTAAATGGGGTAGCGCGCATCGATCGGTACCATCCTTGAGCTTCTCCGACTTTCGGAAGGGTTAGGGTTAGGGTTAGGGATGAAAGCACATAGGAGAAAGAGATATTCTTGAATAACTTTTTTTGTGAAGGTCGGAGAGACTTGGAAAGTGGTTGCATCTGGACTAATTTGGGTCCTGCGGATCGATTGGTACCATCCCCGAGCTTGTACGACCTTCGGAAGAGGTCGACCGACGAAATTCCCCCAAATCTGAGGAGATATTCTTGAATAACTTTTTTTGTGAAGGTCGGAGAGACTTGCAAGTAGGCTCTACCCCCACTAAATGGGGTTGCGCGCATCGATCGGTACCATCCTTGAGCTTCTCCGACTTTCGGAAGGGTTAGGGTTAGGGTTAGGGATGAAAGCACATAGGAGAAAGAGATATTCTTGAATAACTTTTTTTGTGAAGGTCGGAGAGACTTGCAAGTAGGCTCTACCCCCACTAAATGGGGTAGCGCGCATCGATCGGTACCATCCTTGAGCTTCTCCGACTTTCGGAAGGGTTAGGGTTAGGGTTAGGGATGAAAGCACATAGGAGAAAGAGATATTCTTGAATAACTTTTTTTGTGAAGGTCGGAGAGACTTGGAAAGTGGTTGCATCTGGACTAATTTGGGTCCTGCGGATCGATTGGTACCATCCCCGAGCTTGTACGACCTTCGGAAGAGGTCGACCGACGAAATTCCCCCAAATCTGAGGAGATATTCTTGAATAACTTTTTTTGTGAAGGTCGGAGAGACTTGCAAGTAGGCTCTACCCCCACTAAATGGGGTTGCGCGCATCGATCAGTACCATCCTTGAGCTTTTCCGACTTTCGGAAGGGTTAGGGTTAGGGTTAGGGATGAAAGCACATAGGAGAAAGAGATATTCTTGAATAACTTTTTTTGTGAAGGTCGGAGAGACTTGCAAGTAGGCTCTACCCCCACTAAATGGGGTAGCGCGCATCGATCGGTACCATCCTTGAGCTTCTCCGACTATCGGAAGGGTTAGGGTTAGGGTTAGGGATGAAAGCACATAGGAGAAAGAGATATTCTTGAATAACTTTTTTTGTGAAGGTCGGAGAGACTTGGAAAGTGGTTGCATCTGGACTAATTTGGGTCCTGCGGATCGATTGGTACCATCCCCGAGCTTGTACGACCTTCGGAAGAGGTCGACCGACGAAATTCCCCCAAATCTGAGGAGATATTCTTGAATAACTTTTTTTGTGAAGGTCGGAGAGACTTGCAAGTAGGCTCTACCCCCACTAAATGGGGTTGCGCGCATCGATCGGTACCATTCTTGAGCTTCTCCGACTTTCGGAAGGGTTAGGGTTAGGGTTAGGGATGAAAGCACATAGGAGAAAGAGATATTCTTGAATAACTTTTTTTGTGAAGGTCGGAGAGACTTGCAAGTAGGCTCTACCCCCACTAAATGGGGTAGCGCGCATCGATCGGTACCATCCTTGAGCTTCTCCGACTTTCGGAAGGGTTAGGGTTAGGGTTAGGGATGAAAGCACATAGGAGAAAGAGATATTCTTGAATAACTTTTTTTGTGAAGGTCGGAGAGACTTGCAAGTAGGCTCTACCCCCACTAAATGGGGTAGCGCGCATCGATCGGTACCATCCTTGAGCTTCTCCGACTTTCGGAAGGGTTAGGGTTAGGGTTAGGGATGAAAGCACATAGGAGAAAGAGATATTCTTGAATAACTTTTTTTGTGAAGGTCGGAGAGACTTGCAAGTAGGCTCTACCCCCACTAAATGGGGTAGCGCGCATCGATCGGTACCATCCTTGAGCTTCTCCGACTTTCGGAAGGGTTAGGGTTAGGGTTAGGGATGAAAGCACATAGGAGAAAGAGATATTCTTGAATAACTTTTTTTGTAAAGGTCGGAGAGACTTGGAAAGTGGTTGCATCTGGACTAATTTGGGTCCTGCGGATCGATTGGTACCATCCCCGAGCTTGTACGACCTTCGGAAGAGGTCGACCGACGAAATTCCCCCAAATCTGAGGAGATATTCTTGAATAACTTTTTTTGTGAAGGTCGGAGAGACTTGCAAGTAGGCTCTACCCCCACTAAATGGGGATGCGCGCATCGATCAGTACCATCCTTGAGCTTCTCCGACTTTCGGAAGGGTTAGGGTTAGGGATGAAAGCACATAGGAGAAAGAGATATTCTTGAATAACTTTTTTTGTGAAGGTCGGAGAGACTTGCAAGTAGGCTCTACCCCCACTAAATGGGGTAGCGCGCATCGATCGGTACCATCCTTGAGCTTCTCCGACTTTCGGAAGGGTTAGGGTTAGGGTTAGGGATGAAAGCACATAGGAGAAAGAGATATTCTTGAATAACTTTTTTTGTGAAGGTCGGAGAGACTTGGAAAGTGGTTGCATCTGGACTAATTTGGGTCCTGCGGATCGATTGGTACCATCCCCGAGCTTGTACGACCTTCGGAAGAGGTCGACCGACGAAATTCCCCCAAATCTGAGGAGATATTCTTGAATAACTTTTTTTGTGAAGGTCGGAGAGACTTGCAAGTAGGCTCTACCCCCACTAAATGGGGTTGCGCGCATCGATCAGTACCATCCTTGAGCTTTTCCGACTTTCGGAAGGGTTAGGGTTAGGGTTAGGGATGAAAGCACATAGGAGAAAGAGATATTCTTGAATAACTTTTTTTGTGAAGGTCGGAGAGACTTGCAAGTAGGCTCTACCCCCACTAAATGGGGTAGCGCGCATCGATCGGTACCATCCTTGAGCTTCTCCGACTATCGGAAGGGTTAGGGTTAGGGTTAGGGATGAAAGCACATAGGAGAAAGAGATATTCTTGAATAACTTTTTTTGTGAAGGTCGGAGAGACTTGGAAAGTGGTTGCATCTGGACTAATTTGGGTCCTGCGGATCGATTGGTACCATCCCCGAGCTTGTACGACCTTCGGAAGAGGTCGACCGACGAAATTCCCCCAAATCTGAGGAGATATTCTTGAATAACTTTTTTTGTGAAGGTCGGAGAGACTTGCAAGTAGGCTCTACCCCCACTAAATGGGGTTGCGCGCATCGATCGGTACCATTCTTGAGCTTCTCCGACTTTCGGAAGGGTTAGGGTTAGGGTTAGGGATGAAAGCACATAGGAGAAAGAGATATTCTTGAATAACTTTTTTTGTGAAGGTCGGAGAGACTTGCAAGTAGGCTCTACCCCCACTAAATGGGGTAGCGCGCATCGATCGGTACCATCCTTGAGCTTCTCCGACTTTCGGAAGGGTTAGGGTTAGGGTTAGGGATGAAAGCACATAGGAGAAAGAGATATTCTTGAATAACTTTTTTTGTGAAGGTCGGAGAGACTTGCAAGTAGGCTCTACCCCCACTAAATGGGGTAGCGCGCATCGATCGGTACCATCCTTGAGCTTCTCCGACTTTCGGAAGGGTTAGGGTTAGGGTTAGGGATGAAAGCACATAGGAGAAAGAGATATTCTTGAATAACTTTTTTTGTGAAGGTCGGAGAGACTTGCAAGTAGGCTCTACCCCCACTAAATGGGGTAGCGCGCATCGATCGGTACCATCCTTGAGCTTCTCCGACTTTCGGAAGGGTTAGGGTTAGGGTTAGGGATGAAAGCACATAGGAGAAAGAGATATTCTTGAATAACTTTTTTTGTAAAGGTCGGAGAGACTTGGAAAGTGGTTGCATCTGGACTAATTTGGGTCCTGCGGATCGATTGGTACCATCCCCGAGCTTGTACGACCTTCGGAAGAGGTCGACCGACGAAATTCCCCCAAATCTGAGGAGATATTCTTGAATAACTTTTTTTGTGAAGGTCGGAGAGACTTGCAAGTAGGCTCTACCCCCACTAAATGGGGATGCGCGCATCGATCAGTACCATCCTTGAGCTTCTCCGACTTTCGGAAGGGTTAGGGTTAGGGATGAAAGCACATAGGAGAAAGAGATATTCTTGAATAACTTTTTTTGTGAAGGTCGGAGAGACTTGCAAGTAGGCTCTACCCCCACTAAATGGGGTAGCGCGCATCGATCGGTACCATCCTTGAGCTTCTCCGACTTTCGGAAGGGTTAGGGTTAGGGTTAGGGATGAAAGCACATAGGAGAAAGAGATATTCTTGAATAACTTTTTTTGTGAAGGTCGGAGAGACTTGCAAGTAGGCTCTACCCCCACTAAATGGGGTTGCGCGCATCGATCGGTACCATCCTTGAGCTTCTCCGACTTTCGGAAGGGTTAGGGTTAGGGTTAGGGATGAAAGCACATAGGAGAAAGAGATATTCTTGAATAACTTTTTTTGTGAAGGTCGGAGAGACTTGCAAGTAGGCTCTACCCCCACTAAATGGGGTAGCGCGCATCGATCGGTACCATCCTTGAGCTTCTCCGACTTTCGGAAGGGTTAGGGTTAGGGTTAGGGATGAAAGCACATAGGAGAAAGAGATATTCTTGAATAACTTTTTTTGTGAAGGTCGGAGAGACTTGCAAGTAGGCTCTACCCCCACTAAATGGGGTAGCGCGCATCGATCGGTACCATCCTTGAGCTTCTCCGACTTTCGGAAGGGTTAGGGTTAGGGTTAGGGATGAAAGCACATAGGAGAAAGAGATATTCTTGAATAACTTTTTTTGTGAAGGTCGGAGAGACTTGGAAAGTGGTTGCATCTGGACTAATTTGGGTCCTGCGGATCGATTGGTACCATCCCCGAGCTTGTACGACCTTCGGAAGAGGTCGACCGACGAAATTCCCCCAAATCTGAGGAGATATTCTTGAATAACCTTTTTTGTGAAGGTCGGAGAAACTTGCAAGTAGGCTCTACCCCCACTAAATGGGGTAGCGCGCATCGATCGGTACCATCCTTGAGCTTCTCCGACTTTCGGAAGGGTTAGGGTTAGGGTTAGGGATGAAAGCACATAGGAGAAAGAGATATTCTTGAATAACTTTTTTTGTGAAGGTCGGAGAGACTTGGAAAGTGGTTGCATCTGGACTAATTTGGGTCCTGCGGATCGATTGGTACCATCCCCGAGCTTGTACGACCTTCGGAAGAGGTCGACCGACGAAATTCCCCCAAATCTGAGGAGATATTCTTGAATAACTTTTTTTGTGAAGGTCGGAGAGACTTGAAAGTAGGCTCTACCCCCACTAAATGGGGTTGCGCGCATCGATCGGTACCATCCTTGAGCTTCTCCGACTTTCGGAAGGGTTAGGGTTAGGGTTAGGGATGAAAGCACATAGGAGAAAGAGATATTCTTGAATAACTTTTTTTGTGAAGGTCGGAGAGACTTGCAAGTAGGCTCTACCCCCACTAAATGGGGTAGCGCGCATCGATCGGTACCATCCTTGAGCTTCTCCGACTTTCGGAAGGGTTAGGGTTAGGGTTAGGGATGAAAGCACATAGGAGAAAGAGATATTCTTGAATAACTTTTTTTGTGAAGGTCGGAGAGACTTGGAAAGTGGTTGCATCTGGACTAATTTGGGTCCTGCGGATCGATTGGTACCATCCCCGAGCTTGTACGACCTTCGGAAGAGGTCGACCGACGAAATTCCCCCAAATCTGAGGAGATATTCTTGAATAACTTTTTTTGTGAAGGTCGGAGAGACTTGCAAGTAGGCTCTACCCCCACTAAATGGGGTTGCGCGCATCGATCAGTACCATCCTTGAGCTTCTCCGACTTTCGGAAGGGTTAGGGTTAGGGTTAGGGATGAAAGCACATAGGAGAAAGAGATATTCTTGAATAACTTTTTTTGTGAAGGTCGGAGAGACTTGCAAGTAGGCTCTACCCCCACTAAATGGGGTAGCGCACATCGATCGGTACCATCCTTGAGCTTCTCCGACTTTCGGAAGGGTTAGGGTTAGGGTTAGGGATGAAAGCACATAGGAGAAAGAGATATTCTTGAATAACTTTTTTTGTGAAGGTCGGAGAGACTTGCAAGTAGGCTCTACCCCCACTAAATGGGGTAGCGCGCATCGATCGGTACCATCTTTGAGCTTCTCCGACTTTCGGAAGGGTTAGGGTTAGGGTTAGGGATGAAAGCACATAGGAGAAAGAGATATTCTTGAATAACTTTTTTTGTGAAGGTCGGAGAGACTTGCAAGTAGGCTCTACCCCCACTAAATGGGGTAGCGCGCATCGATCGGTACCATCCTTGAGCTTCTCCGACTTTCGGAAGGGTTAGGGTTAGGGTTAGGGATGAAAGCACATAGGAGAAAGAGATATTCTTGAATAACTTTTTTTGTGAAGGTCGGAGAGACTTGGAAAGTGGTTGCATCTGGACTAATTTGGGTCCTGCGGATCGATTGGTACCATCCCCGAGCTTGTACGACCTTCGGAAGAGGTCGACCGACGAAATTCCCCCAAATCTGAGGAGATATTCTTGAATAACTTTTTTTGTGAAGGTCGGAGAGACTTGCAAGTAGGCTCTACCCCCACTAAATGGGGTAGCGCGCATCGATCGGTACCATCCTTGAGCTTCTCCGACTTTCGGAAGGGTTAGGGTTAGGGTTAGGGATGAAAGCACATAGGAGAAAGAGATATTCTTGAATAACTTTTTTTGTGAAGGTCGGAGAGACTTGCAAGTAGGCTCTACCCCCACTAAATGGGGTAGCGCGCATCGATCGGTACCATCCTTGAGCTTCTCCGACTTTCGGAAGGGTTAGGGTTAGGGTTAGGGATGAAAGCACATAGGAGAAAGAGATATTCTTGAATAACTTTTTTTGTAAAGGTCGGAGAGACTTGGAAAGTGGTTGCATCTGGACTAATTTGGGTCCTGCGGATCGAGTGGTACCATCCCCGAGCTTGTACGACCTTCGGAAGAGGTCGACCGACGAAATTCCCCCAAATCTGAGGAGATATTCTTGAATAACTTTTTTTGTGAAGGTCGGAGAGACTTGCAAGTAGGCTCTACCCCCACTAAATGGGGTTGCGCGCATCGATCAGTACCATCCTTGAGCTTCTCCGACTTTCGGAAGGGTTAGGGTTAGGGTTAGGGATGAAAGCACATAGGAGAAAGAGATATTCTTGAATAACTTTTTTTGTGAAGGTCGGAGAGACTTGCAAGTAGGCTCTACCCCCACTAAATGGGGTAGCGCGCATCGATCGGTACCATCCTTGAGCTTCTCCGACTTTCGGAAGGGTTAGGGTTAGGGTTAGGGATGAAAGCACATAGGAGAAAGAGATATTCTTGAATAACTTTTTTTGTGAAGGTCGGAGAGACTTGCAAGTAGGCTCTACCCCCACTAAATGGGGTAGCGCGCATCGATCGGTACCATCCTTGAGCTTCTCCGACTTTCGGAAGGGTTAGGGTTAGGGTTAGGGATGAAAGCACATAGGAGAAAGAGATATTCTTGAATAACTTTTTTTGTGAAGGTCGGAGAGACTTGCAAGTAGGCTCTACCCCCACTAAATGGGGTAGCGCGCATCGATCGGTACCATCTTTGAGCTTCTCCGACTTTCGGAAGGGTTAGGGTTAGGGTTAGGGATGAAAGCACATAGGAGAAAGAGATATTCTTGAATAACTTTTTTTGTGAAGGTCGGAGAGACTTGGAAAGTGGTTGCATCTGGACTAATTTGGGTCCTGCGGATCGATTGGTACCATCCCCGAGCTTGTACGACCTTCGGAAGAGGTCGACCGACGAAATTCCCCCAAATCTGAGGAGATATTCTTGAATAACTTTTTTTGTGAAGGTCGGAGAGACTTGCAAGTAGGCTCTACCCCCACTAAATGGGGTAGCGCGCATCGATCGGTACCATCCTTGAGCTTCTCCGACTTTCGGAAGGGTTAGGGTTAGGGATGAAAGCACATAGGAGAAAGAGATATTCTTGAATAACTTTTTTTGTGAAGGTCGGAGAGACTTGGAAAGTGGTTGCATCTGGACTAATTTGGGTCCTGCGGATCGATTGGTACCATCCCCGAGCTTGTACGACCTTCGGAAGAGGTCGACCGACGAAATTCCCCCAAATCTGAGGAGATATTCTTGAATAACTTTTTTTGTGAAGGTCGGAGAGACTTGCAAGTAGGCTCTACCCCCACTAAATGGGGTTGCGCGCATCGATCGGTACCATCCTTGAGCTTCTCCGACTTTCGGAAGGGTTAGGGTTAGGGTTAGGGATGAAAGCACATAGGAGAAAGAGATATTCTTGAATAACTTTTTTTGTGAAGGTCGGAGAGACTTGCAAGTAGGCTCTACCCCCACTAAATGGGGTAGCGCGCATCGATCGGTACCATCCTTGAGCTTCTCCGACTTTCGGAAGGGTTAGGGTTAGGGTTAGGGATGAAAGCACATAGGAGAAAGAGATATTCTTGAATAACTTTTTTTGTGAAGGTCGGAGAGACTTGGAAAGTGGTTGCATCTGGACTAATTTGGGTCCTGCGGATCGATTGGTACCATCCCCGAGCTTGTACGACCTTCGGAAGAGGTCGACCGACGAAATTCCCCCAAATCTGAGGAGATATTCTTGAATAACTTTTTTTGTGAAGGTCGGAGAGACTTGCAAGTAGGCTCTACCCCCACTAAATGGGGTTGCGCGCATCGATCAGTACCATCCTTGAGCTTTTCCGACTTTCGGAAGGGTTAGGGTTAGGGTTAGGGATGAAAGCACATAGGAGAAAGAGATATTCTTGAATAACTTTTTTTGTGAAGGTCGGAGAGACTTGCAAGTAGGCTCTACCCCCACTAAATGGGGTAGCGCGCATCGATCGGTACCATCCTTGAGCTTCTCCGACTATCGGAAGGGTTAGGGTTAGGGTTAGGGATGAAAGCACATAGGAGAAAGAGATATTCTTGAATAACTTTTTTTGTGAAGGTCGGAGAGACTTGGAAAGTGGTTGCATCTGGACTAATTTGGGTCCTGCGGATCGATTGGTACCATCCCCGAGCTTGTACGACCTTCGGAAGAGGTCGACCGACGAAATTCCCCCAAATCTGAGGAGATATTCTTGAATAACTTTTTTTGTGAAGGTCGGAGAGACTTGCAAGTAGGCTCTACCCCCACTAAATGGGGTTGCGCGCATCGATCGGTACCATTCTTGAGCTTCTCCGACTTTCGGAAGGGTTAGGGTTAGGGTTAGGGATGAAAGCACATAGGAGAAAGAGATATTCTTGAATAACTTTTTTTGTGAAGGTCGGAGAGACTTGCAAGTAGGCTCTACCCCCACTAAATGGGGTAGCGCGCATCGATCGGTACCATCCTTGAGCTTCTCCGACTTTCGGAAGGGTTAGGGTTAGGGTTAGGGATGAAAGCACATAGGAGAAAGAGATATTCTTGAATAACTTTTTTTGTGAAGGTCGGAGAGACTTGCAAGTAGGCTCTACCCCCACTAAATGGGGTAGCGCGCATCGATCGGTACCATCCTTGAGCTTCTCCGACTTTCGGAAGGGTTAGGGTTAGGGTTAGGGATGAAAGCACATAGGAGAAAGAGATATTCTTGAATAACTTTTTTTGTGAAGGTCGGAGAGACTTGCAAGTAGGCTCTACCCCCACTAAATGGGGTAGCGCGCATCGATCGGTACCATCCTTGAGCTTCTCCGACTATCGGAAGGGTTAGGGTTAGGGTTAGGGATGAAAGCACATAGGAGAAAGAGATATTCTTGAATAACTTTTTTTGTGAAGGTCGGAGAGACTTGGAAAGTGGTTGCATCTGGACTAATTTGGGTCCTGCGGATCGATTGGTACCATCCCCGAGCTTGTACGACCTTCGGAAGAGGTCGACCGACGAAATTCCCCCAAATCTGAGGAGATATTCTTGAATAACTTTTTTTGTGAAGGTCGGAGAGACTTGCAAGTAGGCTCTACCCCCACTAAATGGGGTTGCGCGCATCGATCGGTACCATTCTTGAGCTTCTCCGACTTTCGGAAGGGTTAGGGTTAGGGTTAGGGATGAAAGCACATAGGAGAAAGAGATATTCTTGAATAACTTTTTTTGTGAAGGTCGGAGAGACTTGCAAGTAGGCTCTACCCCCACTAAATGGGGTAGCGCGCATCGATCGGTACCATCCTTGAGCTTCTCCGACTTTCGGAAGGGTTAGGGTTAGGGATGAAAGCACATAGGAGAAAGAGATATTCTTGAATAACTTTTTTTGTGAAGGTCGGAGAGACTTGCAAGTAGGCTTTACCCCCACTAAATGGGGTAGCGCGCATCGATCGGTACCATCCTTGAGCTTCTCCGACTTTCGGAAGGGTTAGGGTTAGGGTTAGGGATGAAAGCACATAGGAGAAAGAGATATTCTTGAATAACTTTTTTTGTGAAGGTCGGAGAGACTTGCAAGTAGGCTCTACCCCCACTAAATGGGGTAGCGCGCATCGATCGGTACCATCCTTGAGCTTCTCCGACTTTCGGAAGGGTTAGGGTTAGGGTTAGGGATGAAAGCACATAGGAGAAAGAGATATTCTTGAATAACTTTTTTTGTAAAGGTCGGAGAGACTTGGAAAGTGGTTGCATCTGGACTAATTTGGGTCCTGCGGATCGATTGGTACCATCCCCGAGCTTGTACGACCTTCGGAAGAGGTCGACCGACGAAATTCCCCCAAATCTGAGGAGATATTCTTGAATAACTTTTTTTGTGAAGGTCGGAGAGACTTGCAAGTAGGCTCTACCCCCACTAAATGGGGTTGCGCGCATCGATCAGTACCATCCTTGAGCTTCTCCGACTTTCGGAAGGGTTAGGGTTAGGGTTAGGGATGAAAGCACATAGGAGAAAGAGATATTCTTGAATAACTTTTTTTGTGAAGGTCGGAGAGACTTGCAAGTAGGCTCTACCCCCACTAAATGGGGTAGCGCGCATCGATCGGTACCATCCTTGAGCTTCTCCGACTTTCGGAAGGGTTAGGGTTAGGGTTAGGGATGAAAGCACATAGGAGAAAGAGATATTCTTGAATAACTTTTTTTGTGAAGGTCGGAGAGACTTGCAAGTAGGCTCTACCCCCACTAAATGGGGTAGCGCGCATCGATCGGTACCATCCTTGAGCTTCTCCGACTTTCGGAAGGGTTAGGGTTAGGGTTAGGGATGAAAGCACATAGGAGAAAGAGATATTCTTGAATAACTTTTTTTGTGAAGGTCGGAGAGACTTGCAAGTAGGCTCTACCCCCACTAAATGGGGTAGCTCGCATCGATCGGTACCATCCTTGAGCTTCTCCGACTTTCGGAAGGGTTAGGGTTAGGGTTAGGGATGAAAGCACATAGGAGAAAGAGATATTCTTGAATAACTTTTTTTGTGAAGGTCGGAGAGACTTGCAAGTAGGCTCTACCCCCACTAAATGGGGTTGCGCGCATCGATCGGTACCATCCTTGAGCTTCTCCGACTTTCGGAAGGGTTAGGGTTAGGGTTAGGGATGAAAGCACATAGGAGAAAGAGATATTCTTGAATAACTTTTTTTGTGAAGGTCGGAGAGACTTGCAAGTAGGCTCTACCCCCACTAAATGGGGTAGCGCGCATCGATCGGTACCATCCTTGAGCTTCTCCGACTTTCGGAAGGGTTAGGGTTAGGGTTAGGGATGAAAGCACATAGGAGAAAGAGATATTCTTGAATAACTTTTTTTGTGAAGGTCGGAGAGACTTGCAAGTAGGCTCTACCCCCACTAAATGGGGTAGCGCGCATCGATCGGTACCATCCTTGAGCTTCTCCGACTTTCGGAAGGGTTAGGGTTAGGGTTAGGGATGAAAGCACATAGGAGAAAGAGATATTCTTGAATAACTTTTTTTGTGAAGGTCGGAGAGACTTGCAAGTAGGCTCTACCCCCACTAAATGGGGTTGCGCGCATCGATCGGTACCATTCTTGAGCTTCTCCGACTTTCGGAAGGGTTAGGGTTAGGGTTAGGGATGAAAGCACATAGGAGAAAGAGATATTCTTGAATAACTTTTTTTGTGAAGGTCGGAGAGACTTGCAAGTAGGCTCTACCCCCACTAAATGGGGTAGCGCGCATCGATCGGTACCATCCTTGAGCTTCTCCGACTTTCGGAAGGGTTAGGGTTAGGGTTAGGGATGAAAGCACATAGGAGAAAGAGATATTCTTGAATAACTTTTTTTGTGAAGGTCGGAGAGACTTGCAAGTAGGCTCTACCCCCACTAAATGGGGTAGCGCGCATCGATCGGTACCATCCTTGAGCTTCTCCGACTTTCGGAAGGGTTAGGGTTAGGGTTAGGGATGAAAGCACATAGGAGAAAGAGATATTCTTGAATAACTTTTTTTGTGAAGGTCGGAGAGACTTGCAAGTAGGCTCTACCCCCACTAAATGGGGTAGCGCGCATCGATCGGTACCATCCTTGAGCTTCTCCGACTTTCGGAAGGGTTAGGGTTAGGGTTAGGGATGAAAGCACATAGGAGAAAGAGATATTCTTGAATAACTTTTTTTGTAAAGGTCGGAGAGACTTGGAAAGTGGTTGCATCTGGACTAATTTGGGTCCTGCGGATCGATTGGTACCATCCCCGAGCTTGTACGACCTTCGGAAGAGGTCGACCGACGAAATTCCCCCAAATCTGAGGAGATATTCTTGAATAACTTTTTTTGTGAAGGTCGGAGAGACTTGCAAGTAGGCTCTACCCCCACTAAATGGGGTTGCGCGCATCGATCAGTACCATCCTTGAGCTTCTCCGACTTTCGGAAGGGTTAGGGTTAGGGTTAGGGATGAAAGCACATAGGAGAAAGAGATATTCTTGAATAACTTTTTTTGTGAAGGTCGGAGAGACTTGCAAGTAGGCTCTACCCCCACTAAATGGGGTAGCGCGCATCGATCGGTACCATCCTTGAGCTTCTCCGACTTTCGGAAGGGTTAGGGTTAGGGTTAGGGATGAAAGCACATAGGAGAAAGAGATATTCTTGAATAACTTTTTTTGTGAAGGTCGGAGAGACTTGCAAGTAGGCTCTACCCCCACTAAATGGGGTAGCGCGCATCGATCGGTACCATCCTTGAGCTTCTCCGACTTTCGGAAGGGTTAGGGTTAGGGTTAGGGATGAAAGCACATAGGAGAAAGAGATATTCTTGAATAACTTTTTTTGTGAAGGTCGGAGAGACTTGCAAGTAGGCTCTACCCCCACTAAATGGGGTAGCGCGCATCGATCGGTACCATCCTTGAGCTTCTCCGACTTTCGGAAGGGTTAGGGTTAGGGTTAGGGATGAAAGCACATAGGAGAAAGAGATATTCTTGAATAACTTTTTTTGTGAAGGTCGGAGAGACTTGCAAGTAGGCTCTACCCCCACTAAATGGGGTTGCGCGCATCGATCGGTACCATCCTTGAGCTTCTCCGACTTTCGGAAGGGTTAGGGTTAGGGTTAGGGATGAAAGCACATAGGAGAAAGAGATATTCTTGAATAACTTTTTTTGTGAAGGTCGGAGAGACTTGCAAGTAGGCTCTACCCCCACTAAATGGGGTAGCGCGCATCGATCGGTACCATCCTTGAGCTTCTCCGACTTTCGGAAGGGTTAGGGTTAGGGTTAGGGATGAAAGCACATAGGAGAAAGAGATATTCTTGAATAACTTTTTTTGTGAAGGTCGGAGAGACTTGCAAGTAGGCTCTACCCCCACTAAATGGGGTAGCGCGCATCGATCGGTACCATCCTTGAGCTTCTCCGACTTTCGGAAGGGTTAGGGTTAGGGTTAGGGATGAAAGCACATAGGAGAAAGAGATATTCTTGAATAACTTTTTTTGTGAAGGTCGGAGAGACTTGGAAAGTGGTTGCATCTGGACTAATTTGGGTCCTGCGGATCGATTGGTACCATCCCCGAGCTTGTACGACCTTCGGAAGAGGTCGACCGACGAAATTCCCCCAAATCTGAGGAGATATTCTTGAATAACCTTTTTTGTGAAGGTCGGAGAAACTTGCAAGTAGGCTCTACCCCCACTAAATGGGGTAGCGCGCATCGATCGGTACCATCCTTGAGCTTCTCCGACTTTCGGAAGGGTTAGGGTTAGGGTTAGGGATGAAAGCACATAGGAGAAAGAGATATTCTTGAATAACTTTTTTTGTGAAGGTCGGAGAGACTTGAAAAGTGGTTGCATCTGGACTAATTTGGGTCCTGCGGATCGATTGGTACCATCCCCGAGCTTGTACGACCTTCGGAAGAGGTCGACCGACGAAATTCCCCCAAATCTGAGGAGATATTCTTGAATAACTTTTTTTGTGAAGGTCGGAGAGACTTGAAAGTAGGCTCTACCCCCACTAAATGGGGTTGCGCGCATCGATCGGTACCATCCTTGAGCTTCTCCGACTTTCGGAAGGGTTAGGGTTAGGGTTAGGGATGAAAGCACATAGGAGAAAGAGATATTCTTGAATAACTTTTTTTGTGAAGGTCGGAGAGACTTGCAAGTAGGCTCTACCCCCACTAAATGGGGTAGCGCGCATCGATCGGTACCATCCTTGAGCTTCTCCGACTTTCGGAAGGGTTAGGGTTAGGGTTAGGGATGAAAGCACATAGGAGAAAGAGATATTCTTGAATAACTTTTTTTGTGAAGGTCGGAGAGACTTGGAAAGTGGTTGCATCTGGACTAATTTGGGTCCTGCGGATCGATTGGTACCATCCCCGAGCTTGTACGACCTTCGGAAGAGGTCGACCGACGAAATTCCCCCAAATCTGAGGAGATATTCTTGAATAACTTTTTTTGTGAAGGTCGGAGAGACTTGCAAGTAGGCTCTACCCCCACTAAATGGGGTTGCGCGCATCGATCAGTACCATCCTTGAGCTTCTCCGACTTTCGGAAGGGTTAGGGTTAGGGTTAGGGATGAAAGCACATAGGAGAAAGAGATATTCTTGAATAACTTTTTTTGTGAAGGTCGGAGAGACTTGCAAGTAGGCTCTACCCCCACTAAATGGGGTAGCGCACATCGATCGGTACCATCCTTGAGCTTCTCCGACTTTCGGAAGGGTTAGGGTTAGGGTTAGGGATGAAAGCACATAGGAGAAAGAGATATTCTTGAATAACTTTTTTTGTGAAGGTCGGAGAGACTTGCAAGTAGGCTCTACCCCCACTAAATGGGGTAGCGCGCATCGATCGGTACCATCCTTGAGCTTCTCCGACTTTCGGAAGGGTTAGGGTTAGGGTTAGGGATGAAAGCACATAGGAGAAAGAGATATTCTTGAATAACTTTTTTTGTGAAGGTCGGAGAGACTTGCAAGTAGGCTCTACCCCCACTAAATGGGGTAGCGCGCATCGATCGGTACCATCCTTGAGCTTCTCCGACTTTCGGAAGGGTTAGGGTTAGGGTTAGGGATGAAAGCACATAGGAGAAAGAGATATTCTTGAATAACTTTTTTTGTGAAGGTCGGAGAGACTTGGAAAGTGGTTGCATCTGGACTAATTTGGGTCCTGCGGATCGATTGGTACCATCCCCGAGCTTGTACGACCTTCGGAAGAGGTCGACCGACGAAATTCCCCCAAATCTGAGGAGATATTCTTGAATAACTTTTTTTGTGAAGGTCGGAGAGACTTGCAAGTAGGCTCTACCCCCACTAAATGGGGTAGCGCGCATCGATCGGTACCATCCTTGAGCTTCTCCGACTTTCGGAAGGGTTAGGGTTAGGGTTAGGGATGAAAGCACATAGGAGAAAGAGATATTCTTGAATAACTTTTTTTGTGAAGGTCGGAGAGACTTGCAAGTAGGCTCTACCCCCACTAAATGGGGTAGCGCGCATCGATCGGTACCATCCTTGAGCTTCTCCGACTTTCGGAAGGGTTAGGGTTAGGGTTAGGGATGAAAGCACATAGGAGAAAGAGATATTCTTGAATAACTTTTTTTGTAAAGGTCGGAGAGACTTGGAAAGTGGTTGCATCTGGACTAATTTGGGTCCTGCGGATCGAGTGGTACCATCCCCGAGCTTGTACGACCTTCGGAAGAGGTCGACCGACGAAATTCCCCCAAATCTGAGGAGATATTCTTGAATAACTTTTTTTGTGAAGGTCGGAGAGACTTGCAAGTAGGCTCTACCCCCACTAAATGGGGTTGCGCGCATCGATCAGTACCATCCTTGAGCTTCTCCGACTTTCGGAAGGGTTAGGGTTAGGGTTAGGGATGAAAGCACATAGGAGAAAGAGATATTCTTGAATAACTTTTTTTGTGAAGGTCGGAGAGACTTGCAAGTAGGCTCTACCCCCACTAAATGGGGTAGCGCGCATCGATCGGTACCATCCTTGAGCTTCTCCGACTTTCGGAAGGGTTAGGGTTAGGGTTAGGGATGAAAGCACATAGGAGAAAGAGATATTCTTGAATAACTTTTTTTGTGAAGGTCGGAGAGACTTGCAAGTAGGCTCTACCCCCACTAAATGGGGTAGCGCGCATCGATCGGTACCATCCTTGAGCTTCTCCGACTTTCGGAAGGGTTAGGGTTAGGGTTAGGGATGAAAGCACATAGGAGAAAGAGATATTCTTGAATAACTTTTTTTGTGAAGGTCGGAGAGACTTGCAAGTAGGCTCTACCCCCACTAAATGGGGTAGCGCGCATCGATCGGTACCATCTTTGAGCTTCTCCGACTTTCGGAAGGGTTAGGGTTAGGGTTAGGGATGAAAGCACATAGGAGAAAGAGATATTCTTGAATAACTTTTTTTGTGAAGGTCGGAGAGACTTGGAAAGTGGTTGCATCTGGACTAATTTGGGTCCTGCGGATCGATTGGTACCATCCCCGAGCTTGTACGACCTTCGGAAGAGGTCGACCGACGAAATTCCCCCAAATCTGAGGAGATATTCTTGAATAACTTTTTTTGTGAAGGTCGGAGAGACTTGCAAGTAGGCTCTACCCCCACTAAATGGGGTAGCGCGCATCGATCGGTACCATCCTTGAGCTTCTCCGACTTTCGGAAGGGTTAGGGTTAGGGTTAGGGATGAAAGCACATAGGAGAAAGAGATATTCTTGAATAACTTTTTTTGTGAAGGTCGGAGAGACTTGGAAAGTGGTTGCATCTGGACTAATTTGGGTCCTGCGGATCGATTGGTACCATCCCCGAGCTTGTACGACCTTCGGAAGAGGTCGACCGACGAAATTCCCCCAAATCTGAGGAGATATTCTTGAATAACTTTTTTTGTGAAGGTCGGAGAGACTTGCAAGTAGGCTCTACCCCCACTAAATGGGGTTGCGCGCATCGATCGGTACCATCCTTGAGCTTCTCCGACTTTCGGAAGGGTTAGGGTTAGGGTTAGGGATGAAAGCACATAGGAGAAAGAGATATTCTTGAATAACTTTTTTTGTGAAGGTCGGAGAGACTTGCAAGTAGGCTCTACCCCCACTAAATGGGGTAGCGCGCATAGATCGGTACCATCCTTGAGCTTCTCCGACTTTCGGAAGGGTTAGGGTTAGGGTTAGGGATGAAAGCACATAGGAGAAAGAGATATTCTTGAATAACTTTTTTTGTGAAGGTCGGAGAGACTTGCAAGTAGGCTCTACCCCCACTAAATGGGGTAGCGCACATCGATCGGTACCATCCTTGAGCTTCTCCGACTTTCGGAAGGGTTAGGGTTAGGGTTAGGGATGAAAGCACATAGGAGAAAGAGATATTCTTGAATAACTTTTTTTGTGAAGGTCGGAGAGACTTGCAAGTAGGCTCTACCCCCACTAAATGGGGTAGCGCGCATCGATCGGTACCATCCTTGAGCTTCTCCGACTTTCGGAAGGGTTAGGGTTAGGGTTAGGGATGAAAGCACATAGGAGAAAGAGATATTCTTGAATAACTTTTTTTGTGAAGGTCGGAGAGACTTGCAAGTAGGCTCTACCCCCACTAAATGGGGTAGCGCGCATCGATCGGTACCATCCTTGAGCTTCTCCGACTTTCGGAAGGGTTAGGGTTAGGGTTAGGGATGAAAGCACATAGGAGAAAGAGATATTCTTGAATAACTTTTTTTGTGAAGGTCGGAGAGACTTGGAAAGTGGTTGCATCTGGACTAATTTGGGTCCTGCGGATCGATTGGTACCATCCCCGAGCTTGTACGACCTTCGGAAGAGGTCGACCGACGAAATTCCCCCAAATCTGAGGAGATATTCTTGAATAACTTTTTTTGTGAAGGTCGGAGAGACTTGCAAGTAGGCTCTACCCCCACTAAATGGGGTAGCGCGCATCGATCGGTACCATCCTTGAGCTTCTCCGACTTTCGGAAGGGTTAGGGTTAGGGTTAGGGATGAAAGCACATAGGAGAAAGAGATATTCTTGAATAACTTTTTTTGTGAAGGTCGGAGAGACTTGCAAGTAGGCTCTACCCCCACTAAATGGGGTAGCGCGCATCGATCGGTACCATCCTTGAGCTTCTCCGACTTTCGGAAGGGTTAGGGTTAGGGTTAGGGATGAAAGCACATAGGAGAAAGAGATATTCTTGAATAACTTTTTTTGTAAAGGTCGGAGAGACTTGGAAAGTGGTTGCATCTGGACTAATTTGGGTCCTGCGGATCGAGTGGTACCATCCCCGAGCTTGTACGACCTTCGGAAGAGGTCGACCGACGAAATTCCCCCAAATCTGAGGAGATATTCTTGAATAACTTTTTTTGTGAAGGTCGGAGAGACTTGCAAGTAGGCTCTACCCCCACTAAATGGGGTTGCGCGCATCGATCAGTACCATCCTTGAGCTTCTCCGACTTTCGGAAGGGTTAGGGTTAGGGTTAGGGATGAAAGCACATAGGAGAAAGAGATATTCTTGAATAACTTTTTTTGTGAAGGTCGGAGAGACTTGCAAGTAGGCTCTACCCCCACTAAATGGGGTAGCGCGCATCGATCGGTACCATCCTTGAGCTTCTCCGACTTTCGGAAGGGTTAGGGTTAGGGTTAGGGATGAAAGCACATAGGAGAAAGAGATATTCTTGAATAACTTTTTTTGTGAAGGTCGGAGAGACTTGCAAGTAGGCTCTACCCCCACTAAATGGGGTAGCGCGCATCGATCGGTACCATCCTTGAGCTTCTCCGACTTTCGGAAGGGTTAGGGTTAGGGTTAGGGATGAAAGCACATAGGAGAAAGAGATATTCTTGAATAACTTTTTTTGTGAAGGTCGGAGAGACTTGCAAGTAGGCTCTACCCCCACTAAATGGGGTAGCGCGCATCGATCGGTACCATCTTTGAGCTTCTCCGACTTTCGGAAGGGTTAGGGTTAGGGTTAGGGATGAAAGCACATAGGAGAAAGAGATATTCTTGAATAACTTTTTTTGTGAAGGTCGGAGAGACTTGGAAAGTGGTTGCATCTGGACTAATTTGGGTCCTGCGGATCGATTGGTACCATCCCCGAGCTTGTACGACCTTCGGAAGAGGTCGACCGACGAAATTCCCCCAAATCTGAGGAGATATTCTTGAATAACTTTTTTTGTGAAGGTCGGAGAGACTTGCAAGTAGGCTCTACCCCCACTAAATGGGGTAGCGCGCATCGATCGGTACCATCCTTGAGCTTCTCCGACTTTCGGAAGGGTTAGGGTTAGGGTTAGGGATGAAAGCACATAGGAGAAAGAGATATTCTTGAATAACATTTTTTGTGAAGGTCGGAGAGACTTGGAAAGTGGTTGCATCTGGACTAATTTGGGTCCTGCGGATCGATTGGTACCATCCCCGAGCTTGTACGACCTTCGGAAGAGGTCGACCGACGAAATTCCCCCAAATCTGAGGAGATATTCTTGAATAACTTTTTTTGTGAAGGTCGGAGAGACTTGCAAGTAGGCTCTACCCCCACTAAATGGGGTTGCGCGCATCGATCGGTACCATCCTTGAGCTTCTCCGACTTTCGGAAGGGTTAGGGTTAGGGTTAGGGATGAAAGCACATAGGAGAAAGAGATATTCTTGAATAACTTTTTTTGTGAAGGTCGGAGAGACTTGCAAGTAGGCTCTACCCCCACTAAATGGGGTAGCGCGCATAGATCGGTACCATCCTTGAGCTTCTCCGACTTTCGGAAGGGTTAGGGTTAGGGTTAGGGATGAAAGCACATAGGAGAAAGAGATATTCTTGAATAACTTTTTTTGTGAAGGTCGGAGAGACTTGGAAAGTGGTTGCATCTGGACTAATTTGGGTCCTGCGGATCGATTGGTACCATCCCCGAGCTTGTACGACCTTCGGAAGAGGTCGACCGACGAAATTCCCCCAAATCTGAGGAGATATTCTTGAATAACTTTTTTTGTGAAGGTCGGAGAGACTTGCAAGTAGGCTCTACCCCCACTAAATGGGGTTGCGCGCATCGATCAGTACCATCCTTGAGCTTCTCCGACTTTCGGAAGGGTTAGGGTTAGGGTTAGGGATGAAAGCACATAGGAGAAAGAGATATTCTTGAATAACTTTTTTTGTGAAGGTCGGAGAGACTTGCAAGTAGGCTCTACCCCCACTAAATGGGGTAGCGCGCATCGATCGGTACCATCCTTGAGCTTCTCCGACTTTCGGAAGGGTTAGGGTTAGGGTTAGGGATGAAAGCACATAGGAGAAAGAGATATTCTTGAATAACTTTTTTTGTGAAGGTCGGAGAGACTTGCAAGTAGGCTCTACCCCCACTAAATGGGGTAGCGCGCATCGATCGGTACCATCCTTGAGCTTCTCCGACTTTCGGAAGGGTTAGGGTTAGGGTTAGGGATGAAAGCACATAGGAGAAAGAGATATTCTTGAATAACTTTTTTTGTGAAGGTCGGAGAGACTTGCAAGTAGGCTCTACCCCCACTAAATGGGGTAGCGCGCATCGATCGGTACCATCTTTGAGCTTCTCCGACTTTCGGAAGGGTTAGGGTTAGGGTTAGGGATGAAAGCACATAGGAGAAAGAGATATTCTTGAATAACTTTTTTTGTGAAGGTCGGAGAGACTTGGAAAGTGGTTGCATCTGGACTAATTTGGGTCCTGCGGATCGATTGGTACCATCCCCGAGCTTGTACGACCTTCGGAAGAGGTCGACCGACGAAATTCCCCCAAATCTGAGGAGATATTCTTGAATAACTTTTTTTGTGAAGGTCGGAGAGACTTGCAAGTAGGCTCTACCCCCACTAAATGGGGTAGCGCGCATCGATCGGTACCATCCTTGAGCTTCTCCGACTTTCGGAAGGGTTAGGGTTAGGGTTAGGGATGAAAGCACATAGGAGAAAGAGATATTCTTGAATAACTTTTTTTGTGAAGGTCGGAGAGACTTGGAAAGTGGTTGCATCTGGACTAATTTGGGTCCTGCGGATCGATTGGTACCATCCCCGAGCTTGTACGACCTTCGGAAGAGGTCGACCGACGAAATTCCCCCAAATCTGAGGAGATATTCTTGAATAACTTTTTTTGTGAAGGTCGGAGAGACTTGCAAGTAGGCTCTACCCCCACTAAATGGGGTTGCGCGCATCGATCGGTACCATCCTTGAGCTTCTCCGACTTTCGGAAGGGTTAGGGTTAGGGTTAGGGATGAAAGCACATAGGAGAAAGAGATATTCTTGAATAACTTTTTTTGTGAAGGTCGGAGAGACTTGCAAGTAGGCTCTACCCCCACTAAATGGGGTAGCGCGCATAGATCGGTACCATCCTTGAGCTTCTCCGACTTTCGGAAGGGTTAGGGTTAGGGTTAGGGATGAAAGCACATAGGAGAAAGAGATATTCTTGAATAACTTTTTTTGTGAAGGTCGGAGAGACTTGCAAGTAGGCTCTACCCCCACTAAATGGGGTAGCGCACATCGATCGGTACCATCCTTGAGCTTCTCCGACTTTCGGAAGGGTTAGGGTTAGGGTTAGGGATGAAAGCACATAGGAGAAAGAGATATTCTTGAATAACTTTTTTTGTGAAGGTCGGAGAGACTTGCAAGTAGGCTCTACCCCCACTAAATGGGGTAGCGCGCATCGATCGGTACCATCCTTGAGCTTCTCCGACTTTCGGAAGGGTTAGGGTTAGGGTTAGGGATGAAAGCACATAGGAGAAAGAGATATTCTTGAATAACTTTTTTTGTGAAGGTCGGAGAGACTTGCAAGTAGGCTCTACCCCCACTAAATGGGGTAGCGCGCATCGATCGGTACCATCCTTGAGCTTCTCCGACTTTCGGAAGGGTTAGGGTTAGGGTTAGGGATGAAAGCACATAGGAGAAAGAGATATTCTTGAATAACTTTTTTTGTGAAGGTCGGAGAGACTTGGAAAGTGGTTGCATCTGGACTAATTTGGGTCCTGCGGATCGATTGGTACCATCCCCGAGCTTGTACGACCTTCGGAAGAGGTCGACCGACGAAATTCCCCCAAATCTGAGGAGATATTCTTGAATAACTTTTTTTGTGAAGGTCGGAGAGACTTGCAAGTAGGCTCTACCCCCACTAAATGGGGTAGCGCGCATCGATCGGTACCATCCTTGAGCTTCTCCGACTTTCGGAAGGGTTAGGGTTAGGGTTAGGGATGAAAGCACATAGGAGAAAGAGATATTCTTGAATAACTTTTTTTGTGAAGGTCGGAGAGACTTGCAAGTAGGCTCTACCCCCACTAAATGGGGTAGCGCGCATCGATCGGTACCATCCTTGAGCTTCTCCGACTTTCGGAAGGGTTAGGGTTAGGGTTAGGGATGAAAGCACATAGGAGAAAGAGATATTCTTGAATAACTTTTTTTGTAAAGGTCGGAGAGACTTGGAAAGTGGTTGCATCTGGACTAATTTGGGTCCTGCGGATCGAGTGGTACCATCCCCGAGCTTGTACGACCTTCGGAAGAGGTCGACCGACGAAATTCCCCCAAATCTGAGGAGATATTCTTGAATAACTTTTTTTGTGAAGGTCGGAGAGACTTGCAAGTAGGCTCTACCCCCACTAAATGGGGTTGCGCGCATCGATCAGTACCATCCTTGAGCTTCTCCGACTTTCGGAAGGGTTAGGGTTAGGGTTAGGGATGAAAGCACATAGGAGAAAGAGATATTCTTGAATAACTTTTTTTGTGAAGGTCGGAGAGACTTGCAAGTAGGCTCTACCCCCACTAAATGGGGTAGCGCGCATCGATCGGTACCATCCTTGAGCTTCTCCGACTTTCGGAAGGGTTAGGGTTAGGGTTAGGGATGAAAGCACATAGGAGAAAGAGATATTCTTGAATAACTTTTTTTGTGAAGGTCGGAGAGACTTGCAAGTAGGCTCTACCCCCACTAAATGGGGTAGCGCGCATCGATCGGTACCATCCTTGAGCTTCTCCGACTTTCGGAAGGGTTAGGGTTAGGGTTAGGGATGAAAGCACATAGGAGAAAGAGATATTCTTGAATAACTTTTTTTGTGAAGGTCGGAGAGACTTGCAAGTAGGCTCTACCCCCACTAAATGGGGTAGCGCGCATCGATCGGTACCATCTTTGAGCTTCTCCGACTTTCGGAAGGGTTAGGGTTAGGGTTAGGGATGAAAGCACATAGGAGAAAGAGATATTCTTGAATAACTTTTTTTGTGAAGGTCGGAGAGACTTGGAAAGTGGTTGCATCTGGACTAATTTGGGTCCTGCGGATCGATTGGTACCATCCCCGAGCTTGTACGACCTTCGGAAGAGGTCGACCGACGAAATTCCCCCAAATCTGAGGAGATATTCTTGAATAACTTTTTTTGTGAAGGTCGGAGAGACTTGCAAGTAGGCTCTACCCCCACTAAATGGGGTAGCGCGCATCGATCGGTACCATCCTTGAGCTTCTCCGACTTTCGGAAGGGTTAGGGTTAGGGTTAGGGATGAAAGCACATAGGAGAAAGAGATATTCTTGAATAACATTTTTTGTGAAGGTCGGAGAGACTTGGAAAGTGGTTGCATCTGGACTAATTTGGGTCCTGCGGATCGATTGGTACCATCCCCGAGCTTGTACGACCTTCGGAAGAGGTCGACCGACGAAATTCCCCCAAATCTGAGGAGATATTCTTGAATAACTTTTTTTGTGAAGGTCGGAGAGACTTGCAAGTAGGCTCTACCCCCACTAAATGGGGTTGCGCGCATCGATCGGTACCATCCTTGAGCTTCTCCGACTTTCGGAAGGGTTAGGGTTAGGGTTAGGGATGAAAGCACATAGGAGAAAGAGATATTCTTGAATAACTTTTTTTGTGAAGGTCGGAGAGACTTGCAAGTAGGCTCTACCCCCACTAAATGGGGTAGCGCGCATAGATCGGTACCATCCTTGAGCTTCTCCGACTTTCGGAAGGGTTAGGGTTAGGGTTAGGGATGAAAGCACATAGGAGAAAGAGATATTCTTGAATAACTTTTTTTGTGAAGGTCGGAGAGACTTGGAAAGTGGTTGCATCTGGACTAATTTGGGTCCTGCGGATCGATTGGTACCATCCCCGAGCTTGTACGACCTTCGGAAGAGGTCGACCGACGAAATTCCCCCAAATCTGAGGAGATATTCTTGAATAACTTTTTTTGTGAAGGTCGGAGAGACTTGCAAGTAGGCTCTACCCCCACTAAATGGGGTTGCGCGCATCGATCAGTACCATCCTTGAGCTTCTCCGACTTTCGGAAGGGTTAGGGTTAGGGTTAGGGATGAAAGCACATAGGAGAAAGAGATATTCTTGAATAACTTTTTTTGTGAAGGTCGGAGAGACTTGCAAGTAGGCTCTACCCCCACTAAATGGGGTAGCGCGCATCGATCGGTACCATCCTTGAGCTTCTCCGACTTTCGGAAGGGTTAGGGTTAGGGTTAGGGATGAAAGCACATAGGAGAAAGAGATATTCTTGAATAACTTTTTTTGTGAAGGTCGGAGAGACTTGCAAGTAGGCTCTACCCCCACTAAATGGGGTAGCGCGCATCGATCGGTACCATCCTTGAGCTTCTCCGACTTTCGGAAGGGTTAGGGTTAGGGTTAGGGATGAAAGCACATAGGAGAAAGAGATATTCTTGAATAACTTTTTTTGTGAAGGTCGGAGAGACTTGCAAGTAGGCTCTACCCCCACTAAATGGGGTAGCGCGCATCGATCGGTACCATCCTTGAGCTTCTCCGACTTTCGGAAGGGTTAGGGTTAGGGTTAGGGATGAAAGCACATAGGAGAAAGAGATATTCTTGAATAACTTTTTTTGTGAAGGTCGGAGAGACTTGCAAGTAGGCTCTACCCCCACTAAATGGGGTAGCGCGCATCGATCGGTACCATCCTTGAGCTTCTCCGACTTTCGGAAGGGTTAGGGTTAGGGTTAGGGATGAAAGCACATAGGAGAAAGAGATATTCTTGAATAACTTTTTTTGTGAAGGTCGGAGAGACTTGGAAAGTGGTTGCATCTGGACTAATTTGGGTCCTGCGGATCGATTGGTACCATCCCTGAGCTTGTACGACCTTCGGAAGAGGTCGACCGACGAAATTCCCCCAAATCTGAGGAGATATTCTTGAATAACTTTTTTTGTGAAGGTCGGAGAGACTTGCAAGTAGGCTCTACCCCCACTAAATGGGGTAGCGCGCATCGATCGGTACCATCCTTGAGCTTCTCCGACTTTCGGAAGGGTTAGGGTTAGGGTTAGGGATGAAAGCACATAGGAGAAAGAGATATTCTTGAATAACTTTTTTTGTGAAGGTCGGAGAGACTTGCAAGTAGGCTCTACCCCCACTAAATGGGGGAGCGCGCATCGATCGGTACCATCCTTGAGCTTCTCCGACTTTCGGAAGGGTTAGGGTTAGGGTTAGGGATGAAAGCACATAGGAGAAAGAGATATTCTTGAATAACTTTTTTTGTAAAGGTCGGAGAGACTTGGAAAGTGGTTGCATCTGGACTAATTTGGGTCCTGCGGATCGATTGGTACCATCCCCGAGCTTGTACGACCTTCGGAAGAGGTCGACCGACGAAATTCCCCCAAATCTGAGGAGATATTCTTGAATAACTTTTTTTGTGAAGGTCGGAGAGACTTGCAAGTAGGCTCTACCCCCACTAAATGGGGTTGCGCGCATCGATCAGTACCATCCTTGAGCTTCTCCGACTTTCGGAAGGGTTAGGGTTAGGGTTAGGGATGAAAGCACATAGGAGAAAGAGATATTCTTGAATAACTTTTTTTGTGAAGGTCGGAGAGACTTGCAAGTAGGCTCTACCCCCACTAAATGGGGTAGCGCGCATCGATCGGTACCATCCTTGAGCTTCTCCGACTTTCGGAAGGGTTAGGGTTAGGGTTAGGGATGAAAGCACATAGGAGAAAGAGATATTCTTGAATAACTTTTTTTGTGAAGGTCGGAGAGACTTGCAAGTAGGCTCTACCCCCACTAAATGGGGTAGCGCGCATCGATCGGTACCATCCTTGAGCTTCTCCGACTTTCGGAAGGGTTAGGGTTAGGGTTAGGGATGAAAGCACATAGGAGAAAGAGATATTCTTGAATAACTTTTTTTGTGAAGGTTGGAGAGACTTGCAAGTAGGCTCTACCCCCACTAAATGGGGTAGCGCGCATCGATCGGTACCATCCTTGAGCTTCTCCGACTTTCGGAAGGGTTAGGGTTAGGGTTAGGGATGAAAGCACATAGGAGAAAGAGATATTCTTGAATAACTTTTTTTGTGAAGGTCTGAGAGACTTGGAAAGTGGTTGCATCTGGACTAATTTGGGTCCTGCGGATCGATTGGTACCATCCCCGAGCTTGTACGACCTTCGGAAGAGGTCGACCGACGAAATTCCCCCAAATCTGAGGAGATATTCTTGAATAACTTTTTTTGTGAAGGTCGGAGAGACTTGCAAGTAGGCTCTACCCCCACTAAATGGGGTAGCGCGCATCGATCGGTACCATTTTTGAGCTTCTCCGACTTTCGGAAGGGTTAGGGTTAGGGTTAGGGATGAAAGCACATAGGAGAAAGAGATATTCTTGAATAACTTTTTTTGTGAAGGTCGGAGAGACTTGCAAGTAGGCTTTACCCCCACTAAATGGGGTAGCGCGCATCGATCGGTACCATCCTTGAGCTTCTCCGACTTTCGGAAGGGTTAGGGTTAGGGTTAGGGATGAAAGCACATAGGAGAAAGAGATATTCTTGAATAACTTTTTTTGTGAAGGTCGGAGAGACTTGGAAAGTGGTTGCATCTGTACTAATTTGGGTCCTGCAGATCGATTGGTACCATCCCCGAGCTTGTACGACCTTCGGAAGAGGTCGACCGACGAAATTCCCCCAAATCTGAGGAGATATTCTTGAATAACTTTTTTTGTGAAGGTCGGAGAGACTTGCAAGTAGGCTCTACCCCCACTAAATGGGGTTGCGCGCATCGATCAGTACCATCCTTGAGCTTCTCCGACTTTCGGAAGGGTTAGGGTTAGGGTTAGGGATGAAAGCACATAGGAGAAAGAGATATTCTTGAATAACTTTTTTTGTGAAGGTCGGAGAGACTTGCAAGTAGGCTCTACCCCCACTAAATGGGGTAGCGCGCATCGATCGGTACCATCCTTGAGCTTCTCCGACTTTCGGAAGGGTTAGGGTTAGGGTTAGGGATGAAAGCACATAGGAGAAAGAGATATTCTTGAATAACTTTTTTTGTGAAGGTCGGAGAGACTTGCAAGTAGGCTCTACCCCCACTAAATGGGGGAGCGCGCATCGATCGGTACCATCCTTGAGCTTCTCCGACTTTCGGAAGGGTTAGGGTTAGGGTTAGGGATGAAAGCACATAGGAGAAAGAGATATTCTTGAATAACTTTTTTTGTAAAGGTCGGAGAGACTTGGAAAGTGGTTGCATCTGGACTAATTTGGGTCCTGCGGATCGATTGGTACCATCCCCGAGCTTGTACGACCTTCGGAAGAGGTCGACCGACGAAATTCCCCCAAATCTGAGGAGATATTCTTGAATAACTTTTTTTGTGAAGGTCGGAGAGACTTGCAAGTAGGCTCTACCCCCACTAAATGGGGTTGCGCGCATCGATCAGTACCATCCTTGAGCTTCTCCGACTTTCGGAAGGGTTAGGGTTAGGGTTAGGGATGAAAGCACATAGGAGAAAGAGATATTCTTGAATAACTTTTTTTGTGAAGGTCGGAGAGACTTGCAAGTAGGCTCTACCCCCACTAAATGGGGTAGCGCGCATCGATCGGTACCATCCTTGAGCTTCTCCGACTTTCGGAAGGGTTAGGGTTAGGGTTAGGGATGAAAGCACATAGGAGAAAGAGATATTCTTGAATAACTTTTTTTGTGAAGGTCGGAGAGACTTGCAAGTAGGCTCTACCCCCACTAAATGGGGTAGCGCGCATCGATCGGTACCATCCTTGAGCTTCTCCGACTTTCGGAAGGGTTAGGGTTAGGGTTAGGGATGAAAGCACATAGGAGAAAGAGATATTCTTGAATAACTTTTTTTGTGAAGGTTGGAGAGACTTGCAAGTAGGCTCTACCCCCACTAAATGGGGTAGCGCGCATCGATCGGTACCATCCTTGAGCTTCTCCGACTTTCGGAAGGGTTAGGGTTAGGGTTAGGGATGAAAGCACATAGGAGAAAGAGATATTCTTGAATAACTTTTTTTGTGAAGGTCTGAGAGACTTGGAAAGTGGTTGCATCTGGACTAATTTGGGTCCTGCGGATCGATTGGTACCATCCCCGAGCTTGTACGACCTTCGGAAGAGGTCGACCGACGAAATTCCCCCAAATCTGAGGAGATATTCTTGAATAACTTTTTTTGTGAAGGTCGGAGAGACTTGCAAGTAGGCTCTACCCCCACTAAATGGGGTAGCGCGCATCGATCGGTACCATTTTTGAGCTTCTCCGACTTTCGGAAGGGTTAGGGTTAGGGTTAGGGATGAAAGCACATAGGAGAAAGAGATATTCTTGAATAACTTTTTTTGTGAAGGTCGGAGAGACTTGCAAGTAGGCTTTACCCCCACTAAATGGGGTAGCGCGCATCGATCGGTACCATCCTTGAGCTTCTCCGACTTTCGGAAGGGTTAGGGTTAGGGTTAGGGATGAAAGCACATAGGAGAAAGAGATATTCTTGAATAACTTTTTTTGTGAAGGTCGGAGAGACTTGGAAAGTGGTTGCATCTGTACTAATTTGGGTCCTGCAGATCGATTGGTACCATCCCCGAGCTTGTACGACCTTCGGAAGAGGTCGACCGACGAAATTCCCCCAAATCTGAGGAGATATTCTTGAATAACTTTTTTTGTGAAGGTCGGAGAGACTTGCAAGTAGGCTCTACCCCCACTAAATGGGGTTGCGCGCATCGATCAGTACCATCCTTGAGCTTCTCCGACTTTCGGAAGGGTTAGGGTTAGGGTTAGGGATGAAAGCACATAGGAGAAAGAGATATTCTTGAATAACTTTTTTTGTGAAGGTCGGAGAGACTTGCAAGTAGGCTCTACCCCCACTAAATGGGGTAGCGCGCATCGATCGGTACCATCCTTGAGCTTCTCCGACTTTCGGAAGGGTTAGGGTTAGGGTTAGGGATGAAAGCACATAGGAGAAAGAGATATTCTTGAATAACTTTTTTTGTGAAGGTCGGAGAGACTTGCAAGTAGGCTCTACCCCCACTAAATGGGGTAGCGCGCATCGATCGGTACCATCCTTGAGCTTCTCCGACTTTCGGAAGGGTTAGGGTTAGGGTTAGGGATGAAAGCACATAGGAGAAAGAGATATTCTTGAATAACTTTTTTTGTGAAGGTTGGAGAGACTTGCAAGTAGGCTCTACCCCCACTAAATGGGGTAGCGCGCATCGATCGGTACCATCCTTGAGCTTCTCCGACTTTCGGAAGGGTTAGGGTTAGGGTTAGGGATGAAAGCACATAGGAGAAAGAGATATTCTTGAATAACTTTTTTTGTGAAGGTCTGAGAGACTTGGAAAGTGGTTGCATCTGGACTAATTTGGGTCCTGCGGATCGATTGGTACCATCCCCGAGCTTGTACGACCTTCGGAAGAGGTCGACCGACGAAATTCCCCCAAATCTGAGGAGATATTCTTGAATAACTTTTTTTGTGAAGGTCGGAGAGACTTGCAAGTAGGCTCTACCCCCACTAAATGGGGTAGCGCGCATCGATCGGTACCATTTTTGAGCTTCTCCGACTTTCGGAAGGGTTAGGGTTAGGGATGAAAGCACATAGGAGAAAGAGATATTCTTGAATAACTTTTTTTGTGAAGGTCGGAGAGACTTGGAAAGTGGTTGCATCTGGACTAATTTGGGTCCTGCGGATCGATTGGTACCATCCCCGAGCTTGTACGACCTTCGGAAGAGGTCGACCGACGAAATTCCCCCAAATCTGAGGAGATATTCTTGAATAACTTTTTTTGTGAAGGTCGGAGAGACTTGCAAGTAGGCTCTACCCCCACTAAATGGGGTTGCGCGCATCGATCGGTACCATCCTTGAGCTTCTCCGACTTTCGGAAGGGTTAGGGTTAGGGTTAGGGATGAAAGCACATAGGAGAAAGAGATATTCTTGAATAACTTTTTTTGTGAAGGTCGGAGAGACTTGCAAGTAGGCTCTACCCCCACTAAATGGGGTAGCGCGCATCGATCGGTACCATCCTTGAGCTTCTCCGACTTTCGGAAGGGTTAGGGTTAGGGTTAGGGATGAAAGCACATAGGAGAAAGAGATATTCTTGAATAACTTTTTTTGTGAAGGTCGGAGAGACTTGCAAGTAGGCTCTACCCCCACTAAATGGGGTAGCGCGCATCGATCGGTACCATCCTTGAGCTTCTCCGACTTTCGGAAGGGTTAGGGTTAGGGTTAGGGATGAAAGCACATAGGAGAAAGAGATATTCTTGAATAACTTTTTTTGTGAAGGTCGGAGAGACTTGCAAGTAGGCTCTACCCCCACTAAATGGGGTAGCGCGCATCGATCGGTACCATCCTTGAGCTTCTCCGACTTTCGGAAGGGTTAGGGTTAGGGTTAGGGATGAAAGCACATAGGAGAAAGAGATATTCTTGAATAACTTTTTTTGTAAAGGTCGGAGAGACTTGGAAAGTGGTTGCATCTGGACTAATTTGGGTCCTGCGGATCGATTGGTACCATCCCCGAGCTTGTACGACCTTCGGAAGAGGTCGACCGACGAAATTCCCCCAAATCTGAGGAGATATTCTTGAATAACTTTTTTTGTGAAGGTCGGAGAGACTTGCAAGTAGGCTCTACCCCCACTAAATGGGGTTGCGCGCATCGATCAGTACCATCCTTGAGCTTCTCCGACTTTCGGAAGGGTTAGGGTTAGGGTTAGGGATGAAAGCACATAGGAGAAAGAGATATTCTTGAATAACTTTTTTTGTGAAGGTCGGAGAGACTTGCAAGTAGGCTCTACCCCCACTAAATGGGGTAGCGCGCATCGATCGGTACCATCCTTGAGCTTCTCCGACTTTCGGAAGGGTTAGGGTTAGGGTTAGGGATGAAAGCACATAGGAGAAAGAGATATTCTTGAATAACTTTTTTTGTGAAGGTCGGAGAGACTTGCAAGTAGGCTCTACCCCCACTAAATGGGGTAGCGCGCATCGATCGGTACCATCCTTGAGCTTCTCCGACTTTCGGAAGGGTTAGGGTTAGGGTTAGGGATGAAAGCACATAGGAGAAAGAGATATTCTTGAATAACTTTTTTTGTGAAGGTCGGAGAGACTTGCAAGTAGGCTCTACCCCCACTAAATGGGGTAGCGCGCATCGATCGGTACCATCCTTGAGCTTCTCCGACTTTCGGAAGGGTTAGGGTTAGGGTTAGGGATGAAAGCACATAGGAGAAAGAGATATTCTTGAATAACTTTTTTTGTGAAGGTCGGAGAGACTTGCAAGTAGGCTCTACCCCCACTAAATGGGGTAGCGCGCATCGATCGGTACCATCTTTGAGCTTCTCCGACTTTCGGAAGGGTTAGGGTTAGGGTTAGGGATGAAAGCACATAGGAGAAAGAGATATTCTTGAATAACTTTTTTTGTGAAGGTCGGAGAGACTTGCAAGTAGGCTCTACCCCCACTAAATGGGGTAGCGCGCATCGATCGGTACCATCTTTGAGCTTCTCCGACTTTCGGAAGGGTTAGGGTTAGGGTTAGGGATGAAAGCACATAGGAGAAAGAGATATTCTTGAATAACTTTTTTTGTGAAGGTCGGAGAGACTTGGAAAGTGGTTGCATCTGGACTAATTTGGGTCCTGCGGATCGATTGGTACCATCCCCGAGCTTGTACGACCTTCGGAAGAGGTCGACCGACGAAATTCCCCCAAATCTGAGGAGATATTCTTGAATAACTTTTTTTGTGAAGGTCGGAGAGACTTGCAAGTAGGCTCTACCCCCACTAAATGGGGTAGCGCGCATCGATCGGTACCATCCTTGAGCTTCTCCGACTTTCGGAAGGGTTAGGGTTAGGGTTAGGGATGAAAGCACATAGGAGAAAGAGATATTCTTGAATAACATTTTTTGTGAAGGTCGGAGAGACTTGGAAAGTGGTTGCATCTGGACTAATTTGGGTCCTGCGGATCGATTGGTACCATCCCCGAGCTTGTACGACCTTCGGAAGAGGTCGACCGACGAAATTCCCCCAAATCTGAGGAGATATTCTTGAATAACTTTTTTTGTGAAGGTCGGAGAGACTTGCAAGTAGGCTCTACCCCCACTAAATGGGGTTGCGCGCATCGATCGGTACCATCCTTGAGCTTCTCCGACTTTCGGAAGGGTTAGGGTTAGGGTTAGGGATGAAAGCACATAGGAGAAAGAGATATTCTTGAATAACTTTTTTTGTGAAGGTCGGAGAGACTTGCAAGTAGGCTCTACCCCCTCTAAATGGGGTAGCGCGCATAGATCGGTACCATCCTTGAGCTTCTCCGACTTTCGGAAGGGTTAGGGTTAGGGTTAGGGATGAAAGCACATAGGAGAAAGAGATATTCTTGAATAACTTTTTTTGTGAAGGTCGGAGAGACTTGGAAAGTGGTTGCATCTGGACTAATTTGGGTCCTGCGGATCGATTGGTACCATCCCCGAGCTTGTACGACCTTCGGAAGAGGTCGACCGACGAAATTCCCCCAAATCTGAGGAGATATTCTTGAATAACTTTTTTTGTGAAGGTCGGAGAGACTTGCAAGTAGGCTCTACCCCCACTAAATGGGGTTGCGCGCATCGATCAGTACCATCCTTGAGCTTCTCCGACTTTCGGAAGGGTTAGGGTTAGGGTTAGGGATGAAAGCACATAGGAGAAAGAGATATTCTTGAATAACTTTTTTTGTGAAGGTCGGAGAGACTTGCAAGTAGGCTCTACCCCCACTAAATGGGGTAGCGCGCATCGATCGGTACCATCCTTGAGCTTCTCCGACTTTCGGAAGGGTTAGGGTTAGGGTTAGGGATGAAAGCACATAGGAGAAAGAGATATTCTTGAATAACTTTTTTTGTGAAGGTCGGAGAGACTTGCAAGTAGGCTCTACCCCCACTAAATGGGGTAGCGCGCATCGATCGGTACCATCCTTGAGCTTCTCCGACTTTCGGAAGGGTTAGGGTTAGGGTTAGGGATGAAAGCACATAGGAGAAAGAGATATTCTTGAATAACTTTTTTTGTGAAGGTCGGAGAGACTTGCAAGTAGGCTCTACCCCCACTAAATGGGGTAGCGCGCATCGATCGGTACCATCCTTGAGCTTCTCCGACTTTCGGAAGGGTTAGGGTTAGGGTTAGGGATGAAAGCACATAGGAGAAAGAGATATTCTTGAATAACTTTTTTTGTGAAGGTCGGAGAGACTTGCAAGTAGGCTCTACCCCCACTAAATGGGGTAGCGCGCATCGATCGGTACCATCCTTGAGCTTCTCCGACTTTCGGAAGGGTTAGGGTTAGGGTTAGGGATGAAAGCACATAGGAGAAAGAGATATTCTTGAATAACTTTTTTTGTGAAGGTCGGAGAGACTTGGAAAGTGGTTGCATCTGGACTAATTTGGGTCCTGCGGATCGATTGGTACCATCCCTGAGCTTGTACGACCTTCGGAAGAGGTCGACCGACGAAATTCCCCCAAATCTGAGGAGATATTCTTGAATAACTTTTTTTGTGAAGGTCGGAGAGACTTGCAAGTAGGCTCTACCCCCACTAAATGGGGTAGCGCGCATCGATCGGTACCATCCTTGAGCTTCTCCGACTTTCGGAAGGGTTAGGGTTAGGGTTAGGGATGAAAGCACATAGGAGAAAGAGATATTCTTGAATAACTTTTTTTGTGAAGGTCGGAGAGACTTGCAAGTAGGCTCTACCCCCACTAAATGGGGGAGCGCGCATCGATCGGTACCATCCTTGAGCTTCTCCGACTTTCGGAAGGGTTAGGGTTAGGGTTAGGGATGAAAGCACATAGGAGAAAGAGATATTCTTGAATAACTTTTTTTGTAAAGGTCGGAGAGACTTGGAAAGTGGTTGCATCTGGACTAATTTGGGTCCTGCGGATCGATTGGTACCATCCCCGAGCTTGTACGACCTTCGGAAGAGGTCGACCGACGAAATTCCCCCAAATCTGAGGAGATATTCTTGAATAACTTTTTTTTTGAAGGTCGGAGAGACTTGCAAGTAGGCTCTACCCCCACTAAATGGGGTTGCGCGCATCGATCAGTACCATCCTTGAGCTTCTCCGACTTTCGGAAGGGTTAGGGTTAGGGTTAGGGATGAAAGCACATAGGAGAAAGAGATATTCTTGAATAACTTTTTTTGTGAAGGTCGGAGAGACTTGCAAGTAGGCTCTACCCCCACTAAATGGGGTAGCGCGCATCGATCGGTACCATCCTTGAGCTTCTCCGACTTTCGGAAGGGTTAGGGTTAGGGTTAGGGATGAAAGCACATAGGAGAAAGAGATATTCTTGAATAACTTTTTTTGTGAAGGTCGGAGAGACTTGCAAGTAGGCTCTACCCCCACTAAATGGGGTAGCGCGCATCGATCGGTACCATCCTTGAGCTTCTCCGACTTTCGGAAGGGTTAGGGTTAGGGTTAGGGATGAAAGCACATAGGAGAAAGAGATATTCTTGAATAACTTTTTTTGTGAAGGTTGGAGAGACTTGCAAGTAGGCTCTACCCCCACTAAATGGGGTAGCGCGCATCGATCGGTACCATCCTTGAGCTTCTCCGACTTTCGGAAGGGTTAGGGTTAGGGTTAGGGATGAAAGCACATAGGAGAAAGAGATATTCTTGAATAACTTTTTTTGTGAAGGTCGGAGAGACTTGGAAAGTGGTTGCATCTGGACTAATTTGGGTCCTGCGGATCGATTGGTACCATCCCCGAGCTTGTACGACCTTCGGAAGAGGTCGACCGACGAAATTCCCCCAAATCTGAGGAGATATTCTTGAATAACTTTTTTTGTGAAGGTCGGAGAGACTTGCAAGTAGGCTCTACCCCCACTAAATGGGGTAGCGCGCATCGATCGGTACCATCTTTGAGCTTCTCCGACTTTCGGAAGGGTTAGGGTTAGGGTTAGGGATGAAAGCACATAGGAGAAAGAGATATTCTTGAATAACTTTTTTTGTGAAGGTCGGAGAGACTTGGAAAGTGGTTGCATCTGGACTAATTTGGGTCCTGCGGATCGATTGGTACCATCCCCGAGCTTGTACGACCTTCGGAAGAGGTCGACCGACGAAATTCCCCCAAATCTGAGGAGATATTCTTGAATAACTTTTTTTGTGAAGGTCGGAGAGACTTGCAAGTAGGCTCTACCCCCACTAAATGGGGTTGCGCGCATCGATCGGTACCATCCTTGAGCTTCTCCGACTTTCGGAAGGGTTAGGGTTAGGGTTAGGGATGAAAGCACATAGGAGAAAGAGATATTCTTGAATAACTTTTTTTGTGAAGGTCGGAGAGACTTGCAAGTAGGCTCTACCCCCACTAAATGGGGTAGCGCGCATCGATCGGTACCATCCTTGAGCTTCTCCGACTTTCGGAAGGGTTAGGGTTAGGGTTAGGGATGAAAGCACATAGGAGAAAGAGATATTCTTGAATAACTTTTTTTGTGAAGGTCGGAGAGACTTGCAAGTAGGCTCTACCCCCACTAAATGGGGTAGCGCGCATCGATCGGTACCATCCTTGAGCTTCTCCGACTTTCGGAAGGGTTAGGGTTAGGGTTAGGGATGAAAGCACATAGGAGAAAGAGATATTCTTGAATAACTTTTTTTGTGAAGGTCGGAGAGACTTGCAAGTAGGCTCTACCCCCACTAAATGGGGTAGCGCGCATCGATCGGTACCATCCTTGAGCTTCTCCGACTTTCGGAAGGGTTAGGGTTAGGGTTAGGGATGAAAGCACATAGGAGAAAGAGATATTCTTGAATAACTTTTTTTGTAAAGGTCGGAGAGACTTGGAAAGTGGTTGCATCTGGACTAATTTGGGTCCTGCGGATCGATTGGTACCATCCCCGAGCTTGTACGACCTTCGGAAGAGGTCGACCGACGAAATTCCCCCAAATCTGAGGAGATATTCTTGAATAACTTTTTTTGTGAAGGTCGGAGAGACTTGCAAGTAGGCTCTACCCCCACTAAATGGGGTTGCGCGCATCGATCAGTACCATCCTTGAGCTTCTCCGACTTTCGGAAGGGTTAGGGTTAGGGTTAGGGATGAAAGCACATAGGAGAAAGAGATATTCTTGAATAACTTTTTTTGTGAAGGTCGGAGAGACTTGCAAGTAGGCTCTACCCCCACTAAATGGGGTAGCGCGCATCGATCGGTACCATCCTTGAGCTTCTCCGACTTTCGGAAGGGTTAGGGTTAGGGTTAGGGATGAAAGCACATAGGAGAAAGAGATATTCTTGAATAACTTTTTTTGTGAAGGTCGGAGAGACTTGCAAGTAGGCTCTACCCCCACTAAATGGGGTAGCGCGCATCGATCGGTACCATCCTTGAGCTTCTCCGACTTTCGGAAGGGTTAGGGTTAGGGTTAGGGATGAAAGCACATAGGAGAAAGAGATATTCTTGAATAACTTTTTTTGTGAAGGTCGGAGAGACTTGCAAGTAGGCTCTACCCCCACTAAATGGGGTAGCGCGCATCGATCGGTACCATCCTTGAGCTTCTCCGACTTTCGGAAGGGTTAGGGTTAGGGTTAGGGATGAAAGCACATAGGAGAAAGAAATATTCTTGAATAACTTTTTTTGTGAAGGTCGGAGAGACTTGGAAAGTGGTTGCATCTGGACTAATTTGGGTCCTGCGGATCGATTGGTACCATCCCCGAGCTTGTACGACCTTCGGAAGAGGTCGACCGACGAAATTCCCCCAAATCTGAGGAGATATTCTTGAATAACTTTTTTTGTGAAGGTCGGAGAGACTTGCAAGTAGGCTCTACCCCCACTAAATGGGGTAGCGCGCATCGATCGGTACCATCCTTGAGCTTCTCCGACTTTCGGAAGGGTTAGGGTTAGGGTTAGGGATGAAAGCACATAGGAGAAAGAGATATTCTTGAATAACTTTTTTTGTGAAGGTCGGAGAGACTTGGAAAGTGGTTGCATCTGGACTAATTTGGGTCCTGCGGATCGATTGGTACCATCCCCGAGCTTGTACGACCTTCGGAAGAGGTCGACCGACGAAATTCCCCCAAATCTGAGGAGATATTCTTGAATAACTTTTTTTGTGAAGGTCGGAGAGACTTGCAAGTAGGCTCTACCCCCACTAAATGGGGTTGCGCGCATCGATCGGTACCATCCTTGAGCTTCTCCGACTTTCGGAAGGGTTAGGGTTAGGGTTAGGGATGAAAGCACATAGGAGAAAGAGATATTCTTGAATAACTTTTTTTGTGAAGGTCGGAGAGACTTGCAAGTAGGCTCTACCCCCACTAAATGGGGTAGCGCGCATCGATCGGTACCATCCTTGAGCTTCTCCGACTTTCGGAAGGGTTAGGGTTAGGGTTAGGGATGAAAGCACATAGGAGAAAGAGATATTCTTGAATAACTTTTTTTGTGAAGGTCGGAGAGACTTGCAAGTAGGCTCTACCCCCACTAAATGGGGTAGCGCGCATCGATCGGTACCATCCTTGAGCTTCTCCGACTTTCGGAAGGGTTAGGGTTAGGGTTAGGGATGAAAGCACATAGGAGAAAGAGATATTCTTGAATAACTTTTTTTGTGAAGGTCGGAGAGACTTGCAAGTAGGCTCTACCCCCACTAAATGGGGTAGCGCGCATCGATCGGTACCATCCTTGAGCTTCTCCGACTTTCGGAAGGGTTAGGGTTAGGGTTAGGGATGAAAGCACATAGGAGAAAGAGATATTCTTGAATAACTTTTTTTGTGAAGGTCGGAGAGACTTGGAAAGTGGTTGCATCTGGACTAATTTGGGTCCTGCGGATCGATTGGTACCATCCCCGAGCTTGTACGACCTTCGGAAGAGGTCGACCGACGAAATTCCCCCAAATCTGAGGAGATATTCTTGAATAACTTTTTTTGTGAAGGTCGGAGAGACTTGCAAGTAGGCTCTACCCCCACTAAATGGGGTAGCGCGCATCGATCGGTACCATCCTTGAGCTTCTCCGACTTTCGGAAGGGTTAGGGTTAGGGTTAGGGATGAAAGCACATAGGAGAAAGAGATATTCTTGAATAACTTTTTTTGTGAAGGTCGGAGAGACTTGCAAGTAGGCTCTACCCCCACTAAATGGGGTAGCGCACATCGATCGGTACCATCCTTGAGCTTCTCCGACTTTCGGAAGGGTTAGGGTTAGGGTTAGGGATGAAAGCACATAGGAGAAAGAGATATTCTTGAATAACTTTTTTTGTGAAGGTCGGAGAGACTTGCAAGTAGGCTCTACCCCCACTAAATGGGGTAGCGCGCATCGATCGGTACCATCCTTGAGCTTCTCCGACTTTCGGAAGGGTTAGGGTTAGGGATGAAAGCACATAGGAGAAAGAGATATTCTTGAATAACTTTTTTTGTGAAGGTCGGAGAGACTTGCAAGTAGGCTCTACCCCCACTAAATGGGGTAGCGCGCATCGATCGGTACCATCCTTGAGCTTCTCCGACTTTCGGAAGGGTTAGGGTTAGGGTTAGGGATGAAAGCACATAGGAGAAAGAGATATTCTTGAATAACTTTTTTTGTGAAGGTCGGAGAGACTTGGAAAGTGGTTGCATCTGGACTAATTTGGGTCCTGCAGATCGATTGGTACCATCCCCGAGCTTGTACGACCTTCGGAAGAGGTCGACCGACGAAATTCCCCCAAATCTGAGGAGATATTCTTGAATAACTTTTTTTGTGAAGGTCGGAGAGACTTGCAAGTAGGCTCTACCCCCACTAAATGGGGTAGCGCGCATCGATCGGTACCATCCTTGAGCTTCTCCGACTTTCGGAAGGGTTAGGGTTAGGGTTAGGGATGAAAGCACATAGGAGAAAGAGATATTCTTGAATAACTTTTTTTGTGAAGGTCGGAGAGACTTGGAAAGTGGTTGCATCTGGACTAATTTGGGTCCTGCGGATCGATTGGTACCATCCCCGAGCTTGTACGACCTTCGAAAGAGGTCGACCGACGAAATTCCCCCAAATCTGAGGAGATATTCTTGAATAACTTTTTTTGTGAAGGTCGGAGAGACTTGCAAGTAGGCTCTACCCCCACTAAATGGGGTTGCGCGCATCGATCGGTACCATCCTTGAGCTTCTCCGACTTTCGGAAGGGTTAGGGTTAGGGTTAGGGATGAAAGCACATAGGAGAAAGAGATATTCTTGAATAACTTTTTTTGTGAAGGTCGGAGAGACTTGCAAGTAGGCTCTACCCCCACTAAATGGGGTAGCGCGCATCGATCGGTACCATCCTTGAGCTTCTCCGACTTTCGGAAGGGTTAGGGTTAGGGTTAGGGATGAAAGCACATAGGAGAAAGAGATATTCTTGAATAACTTTTTTTGTGAAGGTCGGAGAGACTTGGAAAGTGGTTGCATCTGGACTAATTTGGGTCCTGCGGATCGATTGGTACCATCCCCGAGCTTGTACGACCTTCGGAAGAGGTCGACCGACGAAATTCCCCCAAATCTGAGGAGATATTCTTGAATAACTTTTTTTGTGAAGGTCGGAGAGACTTGCAAGTAGGCTCTACCCCCACTAAATGGGGTTGCGCGCATCGATCAGTACCATCCTTGAGCTTCTCCGACTTTCGGAAGGGTTAGGGTTAGGGTTAGGGATGAAAGCACATAGGAGAAAGAGATATTCTTGAATAACTTTTTTTGTGAAGGTCGGAGAGACTTGCAAGTAGGCTCTACCCCCACTAAATGGGGTAGCGCGCATCGATCGGTACTATCCTTGAGCTTCTCCGACTTTCGGAAGGGTTAGGGTTAGGGTTAGGGATGAAAGCACATAGGAGAAAGAGATATTCTTGAATAACTTTTTTTGTGAAGGTCGGAGAGACTTGCAAATAGGCTCTACCCCCACTAAATGGGGTAGCGCGCATCGATCGGTACCATCCTTGAGCTTCTCCGACTTTCGGAAGGGTTAGGGTTAGGGTTAGGGATGAAAGCACATAGGAGAAAGAGATATTCTTGAATAACTTTTTTTGTGAAGGTCGGAGAGACTTGCAAGTAGGCTCTACCCCCACTAAATGGGGTAGCGCGCATCGATCGGTACCATCCTTGAGCTTCTCCGACTTTCGGAAGGGTTAGGGTTAGGGTTAGGGATGAAAGCACATAGGAGAAAGAGATATTCTTGAATAACTTTTTTTGTGAAGGTCGGAGAGACTTGCAAGTAGGCTCTACCCCCACTAAATGGGGTAGCGCGCATCGATCGGTACCATCCTTGAGCTTCTCCGACTTTCGGAAGGGTTAGGGTTAGGGTTAGGGATGAAAGCACATAGGAGAAAGAGATATTCTTGAATAACTTTTTTTGTGAAGGTCGGAGAGACTTGCAAGTAGGCTCTACCCCCACTAAATGGGGTAGCGCGCATCGATCGGTACCATCCTTGAGCTTCTCCGACTTTCGGAAGGGTTAGGGTTAGGGTTAGGGATGAAAGCACATAGGAGAAAGAGATATTCTTGAATAACTTTTTTTGTGAAGGTCGGAGAGACTTGGAAAGTGGTTGCATCTGGACTAATTTGGGTCCTGCGGATCGATTGGTACCATCCCTGAGCTTGTACGACCTTCGGAAGAGGTCGACCGACGAAATTCCCCCAAATCTGAGGAGATATTCTTGAATAACTTTTTTTGTGAAGGTCGGAGAGACTTGCAAGTAGGCTCTACCCCCACTAAATGGGGTAGCGCGCATCGATCGGTACCATCCTTGAGCTTCTCCGACTTTCGGAAGGGTTAGGGTTAGGGTTAGGGATGAAAGCACATAGGAGAAAGAGATATTCTTGAATAACTTTTTTTGTGAAGGTCGGAGAGACTTGCAAGTAGGCTCTACCCCCACTAAATGGGGGAGCGCGCATCGATCGGTACCATCCTTGAGCTTCTCCGACTTTCGGAAGGGTTAGGGTTAGGGTTAGGGATGAAAGCACATAGGAGAAAGAGATATTCTTGAATAACTTTTTTTGTAAAGGTCGGAGAGACTTGGAAAGTGGTTGCATCTGGACTAATTTGGGTCCTGCGGATCGATTGGTACCATCCCCGAGCTTGTACGACCTTCGGAAGAGGTCGACCGACGAAATTCCCCCAAATCTGAGGAGATATTCTTGAATAACTTTTTTTGTGAAGGTCGGAGAGACTTGCAAGTAGACTCTACCCCCACTAAATGGGGTTGCGCGCATCGATCAGTACCATCCTTGAGCTTCTCCGACTTTCGGAAGGGTTAGGGTTAGGGTTAGGGATGAAAGCACATAGGAGAAAGAGATATTCTTGAATAACTTTTTTTGTGAAGGTCGGAGAGACTTGCAAGTAGGCTCTACCCCCACTAAATGGGGTAGCGCGCATCGATCGGTACCATCCTTGAGCTTCTCCGACTTTCGGAAGGGTTAGGGTTAGGGTTAGGGATGAAAGCACATAGGAGAAAGAGATATTCTTGAATAACTTTTTTTGTGAAGGTCGGAGAGACTTGCAAGTAGGCTCTACCCCCACTAAATGGGGTAGCGCGCATCGATCGGTACCATCCTTGAGCTTCTCCGACTTTCGGAAGGGTTAGGGTTAGGGTTAGGGATGAAAGCACATAGGAGAAAGAGATATTCTTGAATAACTTTTTTTGTGAAGGTTGGAGAGACTTGCAAGTAGGCTCTACCCCCACTAAATGGGGTAGCGCGCATCGATCGGTACCATCCTTGAGCTTCTCCGACTTTCGGAAGGGTTAGGGTTAGGGTTAGGGATGAAAGCACATAGGAGAAAGAGATATTCTTGAATAACTTTTTTTGTGAAGGTCGGAGAGACTTGGAAAGTGGTTGCATCTGGACTAATTTGGGTCCTGCGGATCGATTGGTACCATCCCCGAGCTTGTACGACCTTCGGAAGAGGTCGACCGACGAAATTCCCCCAAATCTGAGGAGATATTCTTGAATAACTTTTTTTGTGAAGGTCGGAGAGACTTGCAAGTAGGCTCTACCCCCACTAAATGGGGTAGCGCGCATCGATCGGTACCATCTTTGAGCTTCTCCGACTTTCGGAAGGGTTAGGGTTAGGGTTAGGGATGAAAGCACATAGGAGAAAGAGATATTCTTGAATAACTTTTTTTGTGAAGGTCGGAGAGACTTGCAAGTAGGCTCTACCCCCACTAAATGGGGTAGCGCGCATCGATCGGTACCATCCTTGAGCTTCTCCGACTTTCGGAAGGGTTAGGGTTAGGGTTAGGGATGAAAGCACATAGGAGAAAGAGATATTCTTGAATAACTTTTTTTGTGAAGGTCGGAGAGACTTGCAAGTAGGCTCTACCCCCACTAAATGGGGTAGCGCGCATCGATCGGTACCATCCTTGAGCTTCTCCGACTTTCGGAAGGGTTAGGGTTAGGGTTAGGGATGAAAGCACATAGGAGAAAGAGATATTCTTGAATAACTTTTTTTGTAAAGGTCGGAGAGACTTGGAAAGTGGTTGCATCTGGACTAATTTGGGTCCTGCGGATCGATTGGTACCATCCCCGAGCTTGTACGACCTTCGGAAGAGGTCGACCGACGAAATTCCCCCAAATCTGAGGAGATATTCTTGAATAACTTTTTTTGTGAAGGTCGGAGAGACTTGCAAGTAGGCTCTACCCCCACTAAATGGGGTTGCGCGCATCGATCAGTACCATCCTTGAGCTTCTCCGACTTTCGGAAGGGTTAGGGTTAGGGTTAGGGATGAAAGCACATAGGAGAAAGAGATATTCTTGAATAACTTTTTTTGTGAAGGTCGGAGAGACTTGCAAGTAGGCTCTACCCCCACTAAATGGGGTAGCGCGCATCGATCGGTACCATCCTTGAGCTTCTCCGACTTTCGGAAGGGTTAGGGTTAGGGTTAGGGATGAAAGCACATAGGAGAAAGAGATATTCTTGAATAACTTTTTTTGTGAAGGTCGGAGAGACTTGCAAGTAGGCTCTACCCCCACTAAATGGGGTAGCGCGCATCGATCGGTACCATCCTTGAGCTTCTCCGACTTTCGGAAGGGTTAGGGTTAGGGTTAGGGATGAAAGCACATAGGAGAAAGAGATATTCTTGAATAACTTTTTTTGTGAAGGTCGGAGAGACTTGCAAGTAGGCTCTACCCCCACTAAATGGGGTAGCGCGCATCGATCGGTACCATCCTTGAGCTTCTCCGACTTTCGGAAGGGTTAGGGTTAGGGTTAGGGATGAAAGCACATAGGAGAAAGAGATATTCTTGAATAACTTTTTTTGTGAAGGTCGGAGAGACTTGGAAAGTGGTTGCATCTGGACTAATTTGGGTCCTGCGGATCGATTGGTACCATCCCCGAGCTTGTACGACCTTCGGAAGAGGTCGACCGACGAAATTCCCCCAAATCTGAGGAGATATTCTTGAATAACTTTTTTTGTGAAGGTCGGAGAGACTTGCAAGTAGGCTCTACCCCCACTAAATGGGGTAGCGCGCATCGATCGGTACCATCCTTGAGCTTCTCCGACTTTCGGAAGGGTTAGGGTTAGGGTTAGGGATGAAAGCACATAGGAGAAAGAGATATTCTTGAATAACTTTTTTTGTGAAGGTCGGAGAGACTTGGAAAGTGGTTGCATCTGGACTAATTTGGGTCCTGCGGATCGATTGGTACCATCCCCGAGCTTGTACGACCTTCGGAAGAGGTCGACCGACGAAATTCCCCCAAATCTGAGGAGATATTCTTGAATAACTTTTTTTGTGAAGGTCGGAGAGACTTGCAAGTAGGCTCTACCCCCACTAAATGGGGTTGCGCGCATCGATCGGTACCATCCTTGAGCTTCTCCGACTTTCGGAAGGGTTAGGGTTAGGGTTAGGGATGAAAGCACATAGGAGAAAGAGATATTCTTGAATAACTTTTTTTGTGAAGGTCGGAGAGACTTGCAAGTAGGCTCTACCCCCACTAAATGGGGTAGCGCGCATCGATCGGTACCATCCTTGAGCTTCTCCGACTTTCGGAAGGGTTAGGGTTAGGGTTAGGGATGAAAGCACATAGGAGAAAGAGATATTCTTGAATAACTTTTTTTGTGAAGGTCGGAGAGACTTGGAAAGTGGTTGCATCTGGACTAATTTGGGTCCTGCGGATCGATTGGTACCATCCCCGAGCTTGTACGACCTTCGGAAGAGGTCGACCGACGAAATTCCCCCAAATCTGAGGAGATATTCTTGAATAACTTTTTTTGTGAAGGTCGGAGAGACTTGCAAGTAGGCTCTACCCCCACTAAATGGGGTAGCGCGCATCGATCGGTACCATCCTTGAGCTTCTCCGACTTTCGGAAGGGTTAGGGTTAGGGTTAGGGATGAAAGCACATAGGAGAAAGAGATATTCTTGAATAACTTTTTTTGTGAAGGTCGGAGAGACTTGCAAGTAGGCTCTACCCCCACTAAATGGGGTAGCGCGCATCGATCGGTACCATCCTTGAGCTTCTCCGACTTTCGGAAGGGTTAGGGTTAGGGTTAGGGATGAAAGCACATAGGAGAAAGAGATATTCTTGAATAACTTTTTTTGTGAAGGTCGGAGAGACTTGGAAAGTGGTTGCATCTGGACTAATTTGGGTCCTGCGGATCGATTGGTACCATCCCTGAGCTTGTACGACCTTCGGAAGAGGTCGACCGACGAAATTCCCCCAAATCTGAGGAGATATTCTTGAATAACTTTTTTTGTGAAGGTCGGAGAGACTTGCAAGTAGGCTCTACCCCCACTAAATGGGGTAGCGCGCATCGATCGGTACCATCCTTGAGCTTCTCCGACTTTCGGAAGGGTTAGGGTTAGGGTTAGGGATGAAAGCACATAGGAGAAAGAGATATTCTTGAATAACTTTTTTTGTGAAGGTCGGAGAGACTTGCAAGTAGGCTCTACCCCCACTAAATGGGGGAGCGCGCATCGATCGGTACCATCCTTGAGCTTCTCCGACTTTCGGAAGGGTTAGGGTTAGGGTTAGGGATGAAAGCACATAGGAGAAAGAGATATTCTTGAATAACTTTTTTTGTAAAGGTCGGAGAGACTTGGAAAGTGGTTGCATCTGGACTAATTTGGGTCCTGCTGATCGATTGGTACCATCCCCGAGCTTGTACGACCTTCGGAAGAGGTCGACCGACGAAATTCCCCCAAATCTGAGGAGATATTCTTGAATAACTTTTTTTGTGAAGGTCGGAGAGACTTGCAAATAGGCTCTACCCCCACTAAATGGGGTTGCGCGCATCGATCAGTACCATCCTTGAGCTTCTCCGACTTTCGGAAGGGTTAGGGTTAGGGTTAGGGATGAAAGCACATAGGAGAAAGAGATATTCTTGAATAACTTTTTTTGTGAAGGTCGGAGAGACTTGCAAGTAGGCTCTACCCCCACTAAATGGGGTAGCGCGCATCGATCGGTACCATCCTTGAGCTTCTCCGACTTTCGGAAGGGTTAGGGTTAGGGTTAGGGATGAAAGCACATAGGAGAAAGAGATATTCTTGAATAACTTTTTTTGTGAAGGTCGGAGAGACTTGCAAGTAGGCTCTACCCCCACTAAATGGGGTAGCGCGCATCGATCGGTACCATCCTTGAGCTTCTCCGACTTTCGGAAGGGTTAGGGTTAGGGTTAGGGATGAAAGCACATAGGAGAAAGAGATATTCTTGAATAACTTTTTTTGTGAAGGTTGGAGAGACTTGCAAGTAGGCTCTACCCCCACTAAATGGGGTAGCGCGCATCGATCGGTACCATCCTTGAGCTTCTCCGACTTTCGGAAGGGTTAGGGTTAGGGTTAGGGATGAAAGCACATAGGAGAAAGAGATATTCTTGAATAACTTTTTTTGTGAAGGTCGGAGAGACTTGGAAAGTGGTTGCATCTGGACTAATTTGGGTCCTGCGGATCGATTGGTACCATCCCCGAGCTTGTACGACCTTCGGAAGAGGTCGAACGACGAAATTCCCCCAAATCTGAGGAGATATTCTTGAATAACTTTTTTTGTGAAGGTCGGAGAGACTTGCAAGTAGGCTCTACCCCCACTAAATGGGGTAGCGCGCATCGATCGGTACCATCTTTGAGCTTCTCCGACTTTCGGAAGGGTTAGGGTTAGGGTTAGGGATGAAAGCACATAGGAGAAAGAGATATTCTTGAATAACTTTTTTTGTGAAGGTCGGAGAGACTTGGAAAGTGGTTGCATCTGGACTAATTTGGGTCCTGCGGATCGATTGGTACCATCCCCGAGCTTGTACGACCTTCGGAAGAGGTCGACCGACGAAATTCCCCCAAATCTGAGGAGATATTCTTGAATAACTTTTTTTGTGAAGGTCGGAGAGACTTGCAAGTAGGCTCTACCCCCACTAAATGGGGTTGCGCGCATCGATCAGTACCATCCTTGAGCTTCTCCGACTTTCGGAAGGGTTAGGGTTAGGGTTAGGGATGAAAGCACATAGGAGAAAGAGATATTCTTGAATAACTTTTTTTGTGAAGGTCGGAGAGACTTGCAAGTAGGCTCTACCCCCACTAAATGGGGTAGCGCGCATCGATCGGTACCATCCTTGAGCTTCTCCGACTTTCGGAAGGGTTAGGGTTAGGGTTAGGGATGAAAGCACATAGGAGAAAGAGATATTCTTGAATAACTTTTTTTGTGAAGGTCGGAGAGACTTGCAAGTAGGCTCTACCCCCACTAAATGGGGTAGCGCGCATCGATCGGTACCATCCTTGAGCTTCTCCGACTTTCGGAAGGGTTAGGGTTAGGGTTAGGGATGAAAGCACATAGGAGAAAGAGATATTCTTGAATAACTTTTTTTGTGAAGGTTGGAGAGACTTGCAAGTAGGCTCTACCCCCACTAAATGGGGTAGCGCGCATCGATCGGTACCATCCTTGAGCTTCTCCGACTTTCGGAAGGGTTAGGGTTAGGGTTAGGGATGAAAGCACATAGGAGAAAGAGATATTCTTGAATAACTTTTTTTGTGAAGGTCGGAGAGACTTGGAAAGTGGTTGCATCTGGACTAATTTGGGTCCTGCGGATCGATTGGTACCATCCCCGAGCTTGTACGACCTTCGGAAGAGGTCGACCGACGAAATTCCCCCAAATCTGAGGAGATATTCTTGAATAACTTTTTTTGTGAAGGTCGGAGAGACTTGCAAGTAGGCTCTACCCCCACTAAATGGGGTAGCGCGCATCGATCGGTACCATCTTTGAGCTTCTCCGACTTTCGGAAGGGTTAGGGTTAGGGTTAGGGATGAAAGCACATAGGAGAAAGAGATATTCTTGAATAACTTTTTTTGTGAAGGTCGGAGAGACTTGGAAAGTGGTTGCATCTGGACTAATTTGGGTCCTGCGGATCGATTGGTACCATCCCCGAGCTTGTACGACCTTCGGAAGAGGTCGACCGACGAAATTCCCCCAAATCTGAGGAGATATTCTTGAATAACTTTTTTTGTGAAGGTCGGAGAGACTTGCAAGTAGGCTCTACCCCCACTAAATGGGGTAGCGCGCATCGATCGGTACCATCCTTGAGCTTCTCCGACTTTCGGAAGGGTTAGGGTTAGGGTTAGGGATGAAAGCACATAGGAGAAAGAGATATTCTTGAATAACTTTTTTTGTGAAGGTCGGAGAGACTTGCAAGTAGGCTCTACCCCCACTAAATGGGGGAGCGCGCATCGATCGGTACCATCCTTGAGCTTCTCCGACTTTCGGAAGGGTTAGGGTTAGGGTTAGGGATGAAAGCACATAGGAGAAAGAGATATTCTTGAATAACTTTTTTTGTAAAGGTCGGAGAGACTTGGAAAGTGGTTGCATCTGGACTAATTTGGGTCCTGCGGATCGATTGGTACCATCCCCGAGCTTGTACGACCTTCGGAAGAGGTCGACCGACGAAATTCCCCCAAATCTGAGGAGATATTCTTGAATAACTTTTTTTGTGAAGGTCGGAGAGACTTGCAAGTAGACTCTACCCCCACTAAATGGGGTTGCGCGCATCGATCAGTACCATCCTTGAGCTTCTCCGACTTTCGGAAGGGTTAGGGTTAGGGTTAGGGATGAAAGCACATAGGAGAAAGAGATATTCTTGAATAACTTTTTTTGTGAAGGTCGGAGAGACTTGCAAGTAGGCTCTACCCCCACTAAATGGGGTAGCGCGCATCGATCGGTACCATCCTTGAGCTTCTCCGACTTTCGGAAGGGTTAGGGTTAGGGTTAGGGATGAAAGCACATAGGAGAAAGAGATATTCTTGAATAACTTTTTTTGTGAAGGTCGGAGAGACTTGCAAGTAGGCTCTACCCCCACTAAATGGGGTAGCGCGCATCGATCGGTACCATCCTTGAGCTTCTCCGACTTTCGGAAGGGTTAGGGTTAGGGTTAGGGATGAAAGCACATAGGAGAAAGAGATATTCTTGAATAACTTTTTTTGTGAAGGTTGGAGAGACTTGCAAGTAGGCTCTACCCCCACTAAATGGGGTAGCGCGCATCGATCGGTACCATCCTTGAGCTTCTCCGACTTTCGGAAGGGTTAGGGTTAGGGTTAGGGATGAAAGCACATAGGAGAAAGAGATATTCTTGAATAACTTTTTTTGTGAAGGTCGGAGAGACTTGGAAAGTGGTTGCATCTGGACTAATTTGGGTCCTGCGGATCGATTGGTACCATCCCCGAGCTTGTACGACCTTCGGAAGAGGTCGACCGACGAAATTCCCCCAAATCTGAGGAGATATTCTTGAATAACTTTTTTTGTGAAGGTCGGAGAGACTTGCAAGTAGGCTCTACCCCCACTAAATGGGGTAGCGCGCATCGATCGGTACCATCTTTGAGCTTCTCCGACTTTCGGAAGGGTTAGGGTTAGGGTTAGGGATGAAAGCACATAGGAGAAAGAGATATTCTTGAATAACTTTTTTTGTGAAGGTCGGAGAGACTTGCAAGTAGGCTCTACCCCCACTAAATGGGGTAGCGCGCATCGATCGGTACCATCCTTGAGCTTCTCCGACTTTCGGAAGGGTTAGGGTTAGGGTTAGGGATGAAAGCACATAGGAGAAAGAGATATTCTTGAATAACTTTTTTTGTGAAGGTCGGAGAGACTTGCAAGTAGGCTCTACCCCCACTAAATGGGGTAGCGCGCATCGATCGGTACCATCCTTGAGCTTCTCCGACTTTCGGAAGGGTTAGGGTTAGGGTTAGGGATGAAAGCACATAGGAGAAAGAGATATTCTTGAATAACTTTTTTTGTAAAGGTCGGAGAGACTTGGAAAGTGGTTGCATCTGGACTAATTTGGGTCCTGCGGATCGATTGGTACCATCCCCGAGCTTGTACGACCTTCGGAAGAGGTCGACCGACGAAATTCCCCCAAATCTGAGGAGATATTCTTGAATAACTTTTTTTGTGAAGGTCGGAGAGACTTGCAAGTAGGCTCTACCCCCACTAAATGGGGTTGCGCGCATCGATCAGTACCATCCTTGAGCTTCTCCGACTTTCGGAAGGGTTAGGGTTAGGGTTAGGGATGAAAGCACATAGGAGAAAGAGATATTCTTGAATAACTTTTTTTGTGAAGGTCGGAGAGACTTGCAAGTAGGCTCTACCCCCACTAAATGGGGTAGCGCGCATCGATCGGTACCATCCTTGAGCTTCTCCGACTTTCGGAAGGGTTAGGGTTAGGGTTAGGGATGAAAGCACATAGGAGAAAGAGATATTCTTGAATAACTTTTTTTGTGAAGGTCGGAGAGACTTGCAAGTAGGCTCTACCCCCACTAAATGGGGTAGCGCGCATCGATCGGTACCATCCTTGAGCTTCTCCGACTTTCGGAAGGGTTAGGGTTAGGGTTAGGGATGAAAGCACATAGGAGAAAGAGATATTCTTGAATAACTTTTTTTGTGAAGGTCGGAGAGACTTGCAAGTAGGCTCTACCCCCACTAAATGGGGTAGCGCGCATCGATCGGTACCATCCTTGAGCTTCTCCGACTTTCGGAAGGGTTAGGGTTAGGGTTAGGGATGAAAGCACATAGGAGAAAGAGATATTCTTGAATAACTTTTTTTGTGAAGGTCGGAGAGACTTGGAAAGTGGTTGCATCTGGACTAATTTGGGTCCTGCGGATCGATTGGTACCATCCCCGAGCTTGTACGACCTTCGGAAGAGGTCGACCGACGAAATTCCCCCAAATCTGAGGAGATATTCTTGAATAACTTTTTTTGTGAAGGTCGGAGAGACTTGCAAGTAGGCTCTACCCCCACTAAATGGGGTAGCGCGCATCGATCGGTACCATCCTTGAGCTTCTCCGACTTTCGGAAGGGTTAGGGTTAGGGTTAGGGATGAAAGCACATAGGAGAAAGAGATATTCTTGAATAACTTTTTTTGTGAAGGTCGGAGAGACTTGGAAAGTGGTTGCATCTGGACTAATTTGGGTCCTGCGGATCGATTGGTACCATCCCCGAGCTTGTACGACCTTCGGAAGAGGTCGACCGACGAAATTCCCCCAAATCTGAGGAGATATTCTTGAATAACTTTTTTTGTGAAGGTCGGAGAGACTTGCAAGTAGGCTCTACCCCCACTAAATGGGGTTGCGCGCATCGATCGGTACCATCCTTGAGCTTCTCCGACTTTCGGAAGGGTTAGGGTTAGGGTTAGGGATGAAAGCACATAGGAGAAAGAGATATTCTTGAATAACTTTTTTTGTGAAGGTCGGAGAGACTTGCAAGTAGGCTCTACCCCCACTAAATGGGGTAGCGCGCATCGATCGGTACCATCCTTGAGCTTCTCCGACTTTCGGAAGGGTTAGGGTTAGGGTTAGGGATGAAAGCACATAGGAGAAAGAGATATTCTTGAATAACTTTTTTTGTGAAGGTCGGAGAGACTTGGAAAGTGGTTGCATCTGGACTAATTTGGGTCCTGCGGATCGATTGGTACCATCCCCGAGCTTGTACGACCTTCGGAAGAGGTCGACCGACGAAATTCCCCCAAATCTGAGGAGATATTCTTGAATAACTTTTTTTGTGAAGGTCGGAGAGACTTGCAAGTAGGCTCTACCCCCACTAAATGGGGTTGCGCGCATCGATCAGTACCATCCTTGAGCTTCTCCGACTTTCGGAAGGGTTAGGGTTAGGGTTAGGGATGAAAGCACATAGGAGAAAGAGATATTCTTGAATAACTTTTTTTGTGAAGGTCGGAGAGACTTGCAAGTAGGCTCTACCCCCACTAAATGGGGTAGCGCGCATCGATCGGTACCATCCTTGAGCTTCTCCGACTTTCGGAAGGGTTAGGGTTAGGGTTAGGGATGAAAGCACATAGGAGAAAGAGATATTCTTGAATAACTTTTTTTGTGAAGGTCGGAGAGACTTGCAAATAGGCTCTACCCCCACTAAATGGGGTAGCGCGCATCGATCGGTACCATCCTTGAGCTTCTCCGACTTTCGGAAGGGTTAGGGTTAGGGTTAGGGATGAAAGCACATAGGAGAAAGAGATATTCTTGAATAACTTTTTTTGTGAAGGTCGGAGAGACTTGCAAGTAGGCTCTACCCCCACTAAATGGGGTAGCGCGCATCGATCGGTACCATCCTTGAGCTTCTCCGACTTTCGGAAGGGTTAGGGTTAGGGTTAGGGATGAAAGCACATAGGAGAAAGAGATATTCTTGAATAACTTTTTTTGTGAAGGTCGGAGAGACTTGGAAAGTGGTTGCATCTGGACTAATTTGGGTCCTGCGGATCGATTGGTACCATCCCCGAGCTTGTACGACCTTCGGAAGAGGTCGACCGACGAAATTCCCCCAAATCTGAGGAGATATTCTTGAATAACTTTTTTTGTGAAGGTCGGAGAGACTTGCAAGTAGGCTCTACCCCCACTAAATGGGGTTGCGCGCATCGATCAGTACCATCCTTGAGCTTCTCCGACTTTCGGAAGGGTTAGGGTTAGGGTTAGGGATGAAAGCACATAGGAGAAAGAGATATTCTTGAATAACTTTTTTTGTGAAGGTCGGAGAGACTTGCAAGTAGGCTCTACCCCCACTAAATGGGGTAGCGCGCATCGATCGGTACCATCCTTGAGCTTCTCCGACTTTCGGAAGGGTTAGGGTTAGGGTTAGGGATGAAAGCACATAGGAGAAAGAGATATTCTTGAATAACTTTTTTTGTGAAGGTCGGAGAGACTTGCAAATAGGCTCTACCCCCACTAAATGGGGTAGCGCGCATCGATCGGTACCATCCTTGAGCTTCTCCGACTTTCGGAAGGGTTAGGGTTAGGGTTAGGGATGAAAGCACATAGGAGAAAGAGATATTCTTGAATAACTTTTTTTGTGAAGGTCGGAGAGACTTGCAAGTAGGCTCTACCCCCACTAAATGGGGTAGCGCGCATCGATCGGTACCATCCTTGAGCTTCTCCGACTTTCGGAAGGGTTAGGGTTAGGGTTAGGGATGAAAGCACATAGGAGAAAGAGATATTCTTGAATAACTTTTTTTGTGAAGGTCGGAGAGACTTGCAAGTAGGCTCTACCCCCACTAAATGGGGTAGCGCGCATCGATCGGTACCATCCTTGAGCTTCTCCGACTTTCGGAAGGGTTAGGGTTAGGGTTAGGGATGAAAGCACATAGGAGAAAGAGATATTCTTGAATAACTTTTTTTGTGAAGGTCGGAGAGACTTGCAAGTAGGCTCTACCCCCACTAAATGGGGTAGCGCGCATCGATCGGTACCATCCTTGAGCTTCTCCGACTTTCGGAAGGGTTAGGGTTAGGGTTAGGGATGAAAGCACATAGGAGAAAGAGATATTCTTGAATAACTTTTTTTGTGAAGGTCGGAGAGACTTGGAAAGTGGTTGCATCTGGACTAATTTGGGTCCTGCGGATCGATTGGTACCATCCCTGAGCTTGTACGACCTTCGGAAGAGGTCGACCGACGAAATTCCCCCAAATCTGAGGAGATATTCTTGAATAACTTTTTTTGTGAAGGTCGGAGAGACTTGCAAGTAGGCTCTACCCCCACTAAATGGGGTAGCGCGCATCGATCGGTACCATCCTTGAGCTTCTCCGACTTTCGGAAGGGTTAGGGTTAGGGTTAGGGATGAAAGCACATAGGAGAAAGAGATATTCTTGAATAACTTTTTTTGTGAAGGTCGGAGAGACTTGCAAGTAGGCTCTACCCCCACTAAATGGGGGAGCGCGCATCGATCGGTACCATCCTTGAGCTTCTCCGACTTTCGGAAGGGTTAGGGTTAGGGTTAGGGATGAAAGCACATAGGAGAAAGAGATATTCTTGAATAACTTTTTTTGTAAAGGTCGGAGAGACTTGGAAAGTGGTTGCATCTGGACTAATTTGGGTCCTGCTGATCGATTGGTACCATCCCCGAGCTTGTACGACCTTCGGAAGAGGTCGACCGACGAAATTCCCCCAAATCTGAGGAGATATTCTTGAATAACTTTTTTTGTGAAGGTCGGAGAGACTTGCAAATAGGCTCTACCCCCACTAAATGGGGTTGCGCGCATCGATCAGTACCATCCTTGAGCTTCTCCGACTTTCGGAAGGGTTAGGGTTAGGGTTAGGGATGAAAGCACATAGGAGAAAGAGATATTCTTGAATAACTTTTTTTGTGAAGGTCGGAGAGACTTGCAAGTAGGCTCTACCCCCACTAAATGGGGTAGCGCGCATCGATCGGTACCATCCTTGAGCTTCTCCGACTTTCGGAAGGGTTAGGGTTAGGGTTAGGGATGAAAGCACATAGGAGAAAGAGATATTCTTGAATAACTTTTTTTGTGAAGGTCGGAGAGACTTGCAAGTAGGCTCTACCCCCACTAAATGGGGTAGCGCGCATCGATCGGTACCATCCTTGAGCTTCTCCGACTTTCGGAAGGGTTAGGGTTAGGGTTAGGGATGAAAGCACATAGGAGAAAGAGATATTCTTGAATAACTTTTTTTGTGAAGGTTGGAGAGACTTGCAAGTAGGCTCTACCCCCACTAAATGGGGTAGCGCGCATCGATCGGTACCATCCTTGAGCTTCTCCGACTTTCGGAAGGGTTAGGGTTAGGGTTAGGGATGAAAGCACATAGGAGAAAGAGATATTCTTGAATAACTTTTTTTGTGAAGGTCGGAGAGACTTGGAAAGTGGTTGCATCTGGACTAATTTGGGTCCTGCGGATCGATTGGTACCATCCCCGAGCTTGTACGACCTTCGGAAGAGGTCGAACGACGAAATTCCCCCAAATCTGAGGAGATATTCTTGAATAACTTTTTTTGTGAAGGTCGGAGAGACTTGCAAGTAGGCTCTACCCCCACTAAATGGGGTAGCGCGCATCGATCGGTACCATCTTTGAGCTTCTCCGACTTTCGGAAGGGTTAGGGTTAGGGTTAGGGATGAAAGCACATAGGAGAAAGAGATATTCTTGAATAACTTTTTTTGTGAAGGTCGGAGAGACTTGGAAAGTGGTTGCATCTGGACTAATTTGGGTCCTGCGGATCGATTGGTACCATCCCCGAGCTTGTACGACCTTCGGAAGAGGTCGACCGACGAAATTCCCCCAAATCTGAGGAGATATTCTTGAATAACTTTTTTTGTGAAGGTCGGAGAGACTTGCAAGTAGGCTCTACCCCCACTAAATGGGGTTGCGCGCATCGATCAGTACCATCCTTGAGCTTCTCCGACTTTCGGAAGGGTTAGGGTTAGGGTTAGGGATGAAAGCACATAGGAGAAAGAGATATTCTTGAATAACTTTTTTTGTGAAGGTCGGAGAGACTTGCAAGTAGGCTCTACCCCCACTAAATGGGGTAGCGCGCATCGATCGGTACCATCCTTGAGCTTCTCCGACTTTCGGAAGGGTTAGGGTTAGGGTTAGGGATGAAAGCACATAGGAGAAAGAGATATTCTTGAATAACTTTTTTTGTGAAGGTCGGAGAGACTTGCAAGTAGGCTCTACCCCCACTAAATGGGGTAGCGCGCATCGATCGGTACCATCCTTGAGCTTCTCCGACTTTCGGAAGGGTTAGGGTTAGGGTTAGGGATGAAAGCACATAGGAGAAAGAGATATTCTTGAATAACTTTTTTTGTGAAGGTTGGAGAGACTTGCAAGTAGGCTCTACCCCCACTAAATGGGGTAGCGCGCATCGATCGGTACCATCCTTGAGCTTCTCCGACTTTCGGAAGGGTTAGGGTTAGGGTTAGGGATGAAAGCACATAGGAGAAAGAGATATTCTTGAATAACTTTTTTTGTGAAGGTCGGAGAGACTTGGAAAGTGGTTGCATCTGGACTAATTTGGGTCCTGCGGATCGATTGGTACCATCCCCGAGCTTGTACGACCTTCGGAAGAGGTCGACCGACGAAATTCCCCCAAATCTGAGGAGATATTCTTGAATAACTTTTTTTGTGAAGGTCGGAGAGACTTGCAAGTAGGCTCTACCCCCACTAAATGGGGTAGCGCGCATCGATCGGTACCATCTTTGAGCTTCTCCGACTTTCGGAAGGGTTAGGGTTAGGGTTAGGGATGAAAGCACATAGGAGAAAGAGATATTCTTGAATAACTTTTTTTGTGAAGGTCGGAGAGACTTGGAAAGTGGTTGCATCTGGACTAATTTGGGTCCTGCGGATCGATTGGTACCATCCCCGAGCTTGTACGACCTTCGGAAGAGGTCGACCGACGAAATTCCCCCAAATCTGAGGAGATATTCTTGAATAACTTTTTTTGTGAAGGTCGGAGAGACTTGCAAGTAGGCTCTACCCCCACTAAATGGGGTAGCGCGCATCGATCGGTACCATCCTTGAGCTTCTCCGACTTTCGGAAGGGTTAGGGTTAGGGTTAGGGATGAAAGCACATAGGAGAAAGAGATATTCTTGAATAACTTTTTTTGTGAAGGTCGGAGAGACTTGCAAGTAGGCTCTACCCCCACTAAATGGGGTAGCGCGCATCGATCGGTACCATCCTTGAGCTTCTCCGACTTTCGGAAGGGTTAGGGTTAGGGTTAGGGATGAAAGCACATAGGAGAAAGAGATATTCTTGAATAACTTTTTTTGTGAAGGTCGGAGAGACTTGCAAGTAGGCTCTACCCCCACTAAATGGGGTAGCGCGCATCGATCGGTACCATCCTTGAGCTTCTCCGACTTTCGGAAGGGTTAGGGTTAGGGTTAGGGATGAAAGCACATAGGAGAAAGAGATATTCTTGAATAACTTTTTTTGTGAAGGTCGGAGAGACTTGCAAGTAGGCTCTACCCCCACTAAATGGGGTAGCGCGCATCGATCGGTACCATCCTTGAGCTTCTCCGACTTTCGGAAGGGTTAGGGTTAGGGTTAGGGATGAAAGCACATAGGAGAAAGAGATATTCTTGAATAACTTTTTTTGTGAAGGTCGGAGAGACTTGGAAAGTGGTTGCATCTGGACTAATTTGGGTCCTGCGGATCGATTGGTACCATCCCCGAGCTTGTACGACCTTCGGAAGAGGTCGACCGACGAAATTCCCCCAAATCTGAGGAGATATTCTTGAATAACTTTTTTTGTGAAGGTCGGAGAGACTTGCAAGTAGGCTCTACCCCCACTAAATGGGGTAGCGCGCATCGATCGGTACCATCTTTGAGCTTCTCCGACTTTCGGAAGGGTTAGGGTTAGGGTTAGGGATGAAAGCACATAGGAGAAAGAGATATTCTTGAATAACTTTTTTTGTGAAGGTCGGAGAGACTTGGAAAGTGGTTGCATCTGGACTAATTTGGGTCCTGCGGATCGATTGGTACCATCCCCGAGCTTGTACGACCTTCGGAAGAGGTCGACCGACGAAATTCCCCCAAATCTGAGGAGATATTCTTGAATAACTTTTTTTGTGAAGGTCGGAGAGACTTGCAAGTAGGCTCTACCCCCACTAAATGGGGTTGCGCGCATCGATCGGTACCATCCTTGAGCTTCTCCGACTTTCGGAAGGGTTAGGGTTAGGGTTAGGGATGAAAGCACATAGGAGAAAGAGATATTCTTGAATAACTTTTTTTGTGAAGGTCGGAGAGACTTGCAAGTAGGCTCTACCCCCACTAAATGGGGTAGCGCGCATCGATCGGTACCATCCTTGAGCTTCTCCGACTTTCGGAAGGGTTAGGGTTAGGGTTAGGGATGAAAGCACATAGGAGAAAGAGATATTCTTGAATAACTTTTTTTGTGAAGGTCGGAGAGACTTGCAAGTAGGCTCTACCCCCACTAAATGGGGTAGCGCGCATCGATCGGTACCATCCTTGAGCTTCTCCGACTTTCGGAAGGGTTAGGGTTAGGGTTAGGGATGAAAGCACATAGGAGAAAGAGATATTCTTGAATAACTTTTTTTGTGAAGGTCGGAGAGACTTGCAAGTAGGCTCTACCCCCACTAAATGGGGTAGCGCGCATCGATCGGTACCATCCTTGAGCTTCTCCGACTTTCGGAAGGGTTAGGGTTAGGGTTAGGGATGAAAGCACATAGGAGAAAGAGATATTCTTGAATAACTTTTTTTGTAAAGGTCGGAGAGACTTGGAAAGTGGTTGCATCTGGACTAATTTGGGTCCTGCGGATCGATTGGTACCATCCCCGAGCTTGTACGACCTTCGGAAGAGGTCGACCGACGAAATTCCCCCAAATCTGAGGAGATATTCTTGAATAACTTTTTTTGTGAAGGTCGGAGAGACTTGCAAGTAGGCTCTACCCCCACTAAATGGGGTTGCGCGCATCGATCAGTACCATCCTTGAGCTTCTCCGACTTTCGGAAGGGTTAGGGTTAGGGTTAGGGATGAAAGCACATAGGAGAAAGAGATATTCTTGAATAACTTTTTTTGTGAAGGTCGGAGAGACTTGCAAGTAGGCTCTACCCCCACTAAATGGGGTAGCGCGCATCGATCGGTACCATCCTTGAGCTTCTCCGACTTTCGGAAGGGTTAGGGTTAGGGTTAGGGATGAAAGCACATAGGAGAAAGAGATATTCTTGAATAACTTTTTTTGTGAAGGTCGGAGAGACTTGCAAGTAGGCTCTACCCCCACTAAATGGGGTAGCGCGCATCGATCGGTACCATCCTTGAGCTTCTCCGACTTTCGGAAGGGTTAGGGTTAGGGATGAAAGCACATAGGAGAAAGAGATATTCTTGAATAACTTTTTTTGTGAAGGTCGGAGAGACTTGCAAGTAGGCTCTACCCCCACTAAATGGGGTAGCGCGCATCGATCGGTACCATCCTTGAGCTTCTCCGACTTTCGGAAGGGTTAGGGTTAGGGTTAGGGATGAAAGCACATAGGAGAAAGAGATATTCTTGAATAACTTTTTTTGTGAAGGTCGGAGAGACTTGGAAAGTGGTTGCATCTGGACTAATTTGGGTCCTGCGGATCGATTGGTACCATCCCCGAGCTTGTACGACCTTCGGAAGAGGTCGACCGACGAAATTCCCCCAAATCTGAGGAGATATTCTTGAATAACTTTTTTTGTGAAGGTCGGAGAGACTTGCAAGTAGGCTCTACCCCCACTAAATGGGGTAGCGCGCATCGATCGGTACCATCCTTGAGCTTCTCCGACTTTCGGAAGGGTTAGGGTTAGGGTTAGGGATGAAAGCACATAGGAGAAAGAGATATTCTTGAATAACTTTTTTTGTGAAGGTCGGAGAGACTTGGAAAGTGGTTGCATCTGGACTAATTTGGGTCCTGCGGATCGATTGGTACCATCCCCGAGCTTGTACGACCTTCGGAAGAGGTCGACCGACGAAATTCCCCCAAATCTGAGGAGATATTCTTGAATAACTTTTTTTGTGAAGGTCGGAGAGACTTGCAAGTAGGCTCTACCCCCACTAAATGGGGTTGCGCGCATCGATCGGTACCATCCTTGAGCTTCTCCGACTTTCGGAAGGGTTAGGGTTAGGGTTAGGGATGAAAGCACATAGGAGAAAGAGATATTCTTGAATAACTTTTTTTGTGAAGGTCGGAGAGACTTGCAAGTAGGCTCTACCCCCACTAAATGGGGTAGCGCGCATCGATCGGTACCATCCTTGAGCTTCTCCGACTTTCGGAAGGGTTAGGGTTAGGGTTAGGGATGAAAGCACATAGGAGAAAGAGATATTCTTGAATAACTTTTTTTGTGAAGGTCGGAGAGACTTGGAAAGTGGTTGCATCTGGACTAATTTGGGTCCTGCGGATCGATTGGTACCATCCCCGAGCTTGTACGACCTTCGGAAGAGGTCGACCGACGAAATTCCCCCAAATCTGAGGAGATATTCTTGAATAACTTTTTTTGTGAAGGTCGGAGAGACTTGCAAGTAGGCTCTACCCCCACTAAATGGGGTTGCGCGCATCGATCAGTACCATCCTTGAGCTTCTCCGACTTTCGGAAGGGTTAGGGTTAGGGTTAGGGATGAAAGCACATAGGAGAAAGAGATATTCTTGAATAACTTTTTTTGTGAAGGTCGGAGAGACTTGCAAGTAGGCTCTACCCCCACTAAATGGGGTAGCGCGCATCGATCGGTACCATCCTTGAGCTTCTCCGACTTTCGGAAGGGTTAGGGTTAGGGTTAGGGATGAAAGCACATAGGAGAAAGAGATATTCTTGAATAACTTTTTTTGTGAAGGTCGGAGAGACTTGCAAGTAGGCTCTACCCCCACTAAATGGGGTAGCGCGCATCGATCGGTACCATCCTTGAGCTTCTCCGACTTTCGGAAGGGTTAGGGTTAGGGTTAGGGATGAAAGCACATAGGAGAAAGAGATATTCTTGAATAACTTTTTTTGTGAAGGTCGGAGAGACTTGCAAGTAGGCTCTACCCCCACTAAATGGGGTAGCGCGCATCGATCGGTACCATCCTTGAGCTTCTCCGACTTTCGGAAGGGTTAGGGTTAGGGTTAGGGATGAAAGCACATAGGAGAAAGAGATATTCTTGAATAACTTTTTTTGTGAAGGTCGGAGAGACTTGGAAAGTGGTTGCATCTGGACTAATTTGGGTCCTGCGGATCGATTGGTACCATCCCCGAGCTTGTACGACCTTCGGAAGAGGTCGACCGACGAAATTCCCCCAAATCTGAGGAGATATTCTTGAATAACTTTTTTTGTGAAGGTCGGAGAGACTTGCAAGTAGGCTCTACCCCCACTAAATGGGGTAGCGCGCATCGATCGGTACCATCCTTGAGCTTCTCCGACTTTCGGAAGGGTTAGGGTTAGGGTTAGGGATGAAAGCACATAGGAGAAAGAGATATTCTTGAATAACTTTTTTTGTGAAGGTCGGAGAGACTTGCAAGTAGGCTCTACCCCCACTAAATGGGGTAGCGCGCATCGATCGGTACCATCCTTGAGCTTCTCCGACTTTCGGAAGGGTTAGGGTTAGGGTTAGGGATGAAAGCACATAGGAGAAAGAGATATTCTTGAATAACTTTTTTTGTGAAGGTCGGAGAGACTTGGAAAGTGGTTGCATCTGGACTAATTTGGGTCCTGCGGATCGATTGGTACCATCCCCGAGCTTGTACGACCTTCGGAAGAGGTCGACCGACGAAATTCCCCCAAATCTGAGGAGATATTCTTGAATAACTTTTTTTGTGAAGGTCGGAGAGACTTGCAAGTAGGCTCTACCCCCACTAAATGGGGTTGCGCGCATCGATCAGTACCATCCTTGAGCTTCTCCGACTTTCGGAAGGGTTAGGGTTAGGGTTAGGGATGAAAGCACATAGGAGAAAGAGATATTCTTGAATAACTTTTTTTGTGAAGGTCGGAGAGACTTGCAAGTAGGCTCTACCCCCACTAAATGGGGTAGCGCGCATCGATCGGTACCATCCTTGAGCTTCTCCGACTTTCGGAAGGGTTAGGGTTAGGGTTAGGGATGAAAGCACATAGGAGAAAGAGATATTCTTGAATAACTTTTTTTGTGAAGGTCGGAGAGACTTGCAAGTAGGCTCTACCCCCACTAAATGGGGTAGCGCGCATCGATCGGTACCATCCTTGAGCTTCTCCGACTTTCGGAAGGGTTAGGGTTAGGGTTAGGGATGAAAGCACATAGGAGAAAGAGATATTCTTGAATAACTTTTTTTGTGAAGGTCGGAGAGACTTGCAAGTAGGCTCTACCCCCACTAAATGGGGTAGCGCGCATCGATCGGTACCATCCTTGAGCTTCTCCGACTTTCGGAAGGGTTAGGGTTAGGGTTAGGGATGAAAGCACATAGGAGAAAGAGATATTCTTGAATAACTTTTTTTGTGAAGGTCGGAGAGACTTGGAAAGTGGTTGCATCTGGACTAATTTGGGTCCTGCGGATCGATTGGTACCATCCCCGAGCTTGTACGACCTTCGGAAGAGGTCGACCGACGAAATTCCCCCAAATCTGAGGAGATATTCTTGAATAACTTTTTTTGTGAAGGTCGGAGAGACTTGCAAGTAGGCTCTACCCCCACTAAATGGGGTAGCGCGCATCGATCGGTACCATCCTTGAGCTTCTCCGACTTTCGGAAGGGTTAGGGTTAGGGTTAGGGATGAAAGCACATAGGAGAAAGAGATATTCTTGAATAACTTTTTTTGTGAAGGTCGGAGAGACTTGCAAGTAGGCTCTACCCCCACTAAATGGGGTAGCGCGCATCGATCGGTACCATCCTTGAGCTTCTCCGACTTTCGGAAGGGTTAGGGTTAGGGTTAGGGATGAAAGCACATAGGAGAAAGAGATATTCTTGAATAACTTTTTTTGTGAAGGTCGGAGAGACTTGCAAGTAGGCTCTACCCCCACTAAATGGGGTAGCGCGCATCGATCGGTACCATCCTTGAGCTTCTCCGACTTTCGGAAGGGTTAGGGTTAGGGATGAAAGCACATAGGAGAAAGAGATATTCTTGAATAACTTTTTTTGTGAAGGTCGGAGAGACTTGCAAGTAGGCTCTACCCCCACTAAATGGGGTAGCGCGCATCGATCGGTACCATCCTTGAGCTTCTCCGACTTTCGGAAGGGTTAGGGTTAGGGTTAGGGATGAAAGCACATAGGAGAAAGAGATATTCTTGAATAACTTTTTTTGTGAAGGTCGGAGAGACTTGGAAAGTGGTTGCATCTGGACTAATTTGGGTCCTGCAGATCGATTGGTACCATCCCCGAGCTTGTACGACCTTCGGAAGAGGTCGACCGACGAAATTCCCCCAAATCTGAGGAGATATTCTTGAATAACTTTTTTTGTGAAGGTCGGAGAGACTTGCAAGTAGGCTCTACCCCCACTAAATGGGGTAGCGCGCATCGATCGGTACCATCCTTGAGCTTCTCCGACTTTCGGAAGGGTTAGGGTTAGGGTTAGGGATGAAAGCACATAGGAGAAAGAGATATTCTTGAATAACTTTTTTTGTGAAGGTCGGAGAGACTTGGAAAGTGGTTGCATCTGGACTAATTTGGGTCCTGCGGATCGATTGGTACCATCCCCGAGCTTGTACGACCTTTGAAAGAGGTCGACCGACGAAATTCCCCCAAATCTGAGGAGATATTCTTGAATAACTTTTTTTGTGAAGGTCGGAGAGACTTGCAAGTAGGCTCTACCCCCACTAAATGGGGTTGCGCGCATCGATCGGTACCATCCTTGAGCTTCTCCGACTTTCGGAAGGGTTAGGGTTAGGGTTAGGGATGAAAGCACATAGGAGAAAGAGATATTCTTGAATAACTTTTTTTGTGAAGGTCGGAGAGACTTGCAAGTAGGCTCTACCCCCACTAAATGGGGTAGCGCGCATCGATCGGTACCATCCTTGAGCTTCTCCGACTTTCGGAAGGGTTAGGGTTAGGGTTAGGGATGAAAGCACATAGGAGAAAGAGATATTCTTGAATAACTTTTTTTGTGAAGGTCGGAGAGACTTGGAAAGTGGTTGCATCTGGACTAATTTGGGTCCTGCGGATCGATTGGTACCATCCCCGAGCTTGTACGACCTTCGGAAGAGGTCGACCGACGAAATTCCCCCAAATCTGAGGAGATATTCTTGAATAACTTTTTTTGTGAAGGTCGGAGAGACTTGCAAGTAGGCTCTACCCCCACTAAATGGGGTTGCGCGCATCGATCAGTACCATCCTTGAGCTTCTCCGACTTTCGGAAGGGTTAGGGTTAGGGTTAGGGATGAAAGCACATAGGAGAAAGAGATATTCTTGAATAACTTTTTTTGTGAAGGTCGGAGAGACTTGCAAGTAGGCTCTACCCCCACTAAATGGGGTAGCGCGCATCGATCGGTACCATCCTTGAGCTTCTCCGACTTTCGGAAGGGTTAGGGTTAGGGTTAGGGATGAAAGCACATAGGAGAAAGAGATATTCTTGAATAACTTTTTTTGTGAAGGTCGGAGAGACTTGCAAATAGGCTCTACCCCCACTAAATGGGGTAGCGCGCATCGATCGGTACCATCCTTGAGCTTCTCCGACTTTCGGAAGGGTTAGGGTTAGGGTTAGGGATGAAAGCACATAGGAGAAAGAGATATTCTTGAATAACTTTTTTTGTGAAGGTCGGAGAGACTTGCAAGTAGGCTCTACCCCCACTAAATGGGGTAGCGCGCATCGATCGGTACCATCCTTGAGCTTCTCCGACTTTCGGAAGGGTTAGGGTTAGGGTTAGGGATGAAAGCACATAGGAGAAAGAGATATTCTTGAATAACTTTTTTTGTGAAGGTCGGAGAGACTTGCAAGTAGGCTCTACCCCCACTAAATGGGGTAGCGCGCATCGATCGGTACCATCCTTGAGCTTCTCCGACTTTCGGAAGGGTTAGGGTTAGGGTTAGGGATGAAAGCACATAGGAGAAAGAGATATTCTTGAATAACTTTTTTTGTGAAGGTCGGAGAGACTTGCAAGTAGGCTCTACCCCCACTAAATGGGGTAGCGCGCATCGATCGGTACCATCCTTGAGCTTCTCCGACTTTCGGAAGGGTTAGGGTTAGGGTTAGGGATGAAAGCACATAGGAGAAAGAGATATTCTTGAATAACTTTTTTTGTGAAGGTCGGAGAGACTTGGAAAGTGGTTGCATCTGGACTAATTTGGGTCCTGCGGATCGATTGGTACCATCCCCGAGCTTGTACGACCTTCGGAAAAGGTCGACCGACGAAATTCCCCCAAATCTGAGGAGATATTCTTGAATAACTTTTTTTGTGAAGGTCGGAGAGACTTGCAAGTAGGCTCTACCCCCACTAAATGGGGTTGCGCGCATCGATCAGTACTATCCTTGAGCTTCTCCGACTTTTGGAAGGGTTAGGGTTAGGGTTAGGGATGAAAGCACATAGGAGAAAGAGATATTCTTGAATAACTTTTTTTGTGAAGGTCGGAGAGACTTGCAAGTAGGCTCTACCCCCACTAAATGGGGTAGCGCGCATCGATCGGTACCATCCTTGAGCTTCTCCGACTTTCGGAAGGGTTAGGGTTAGGGATGAAAGCACATAGGAGAAAGAGATATTCTTGAATAACTTTTTTTGTGAAGGTCGGAGAGACTTGCAAGTAGGCTCTACCCCCACTAAATGGGGTAGCGCGCATCGATCGGTACCATCCTTGAGCTTCTCCGACTTTCGGAAGGGTTAGGGTTAGGGATGAAAGCACATAGGAGAAAGAGATATTCTTGAATAACTTTTTTTGTGAAGGTCGGAGAGACTTGCAAGTAGGCTCTACCCCCACTAAATGGGGTAGCGCGCATCGATCGGTACCATCCTTGAGCTTCTCCGACTTTCGGAAGGGTTAGGGTTAGGGTTAGGGATGAAAGCACATAGGAGAAAGAGATATTCTTGAATAACTTTTTTTGTGAAGGTCGGAGAGACTTGGAAAGTGGTTGCATCTGGACTAATTTGGGTCCTGCAGATCGATTGGTACCATCCCCGAGCTTGTACGACCTTCGGAAGAGGTCGACCGACGAAATTCCCCCAAATCTGAGGAGATATTCTTGAATAACTTTTTTTGTGAAGGTCGGAGAGACTTGCAAGTAGGCTCTACCCCCACTAAATGGGGTAGCGCGCATCGATCGGTACCATCCTTGAGCTTCTCCGACTTTCGGAAGGGTTAGGGTTAGGGTTAGGGATGAAAGCACATAGGAGAAAGAGATATTCTTGAATAACTTTTTTTGTGAAGGTCGGAGAGACTTGGAAAGTGGTTGCATCTGGACTAATTTGGGTCCTGCGGATCGATTGGTACCATCCCCGAGCTTGTACGACCTTCGAAAGAGGTCGACCGACGAAATTCCCCCAAATCTGAGGAGATATTCTTGAATAACTTTTTTTGTGAAGGTCGGAGAGACTTGCAAGTAGGCTCTACCCCCACTAAATGGGGTTGCGCGCATCGATCGGTACCATCCTTGAGCTTCTCCGACTTTCGGAAGGGTTAGGGTTAGGGTTAGGGATGAAAGCACATAGGAGAAAGAGATATTCTTGAATAACTTTTTTTGTGAAGGTCGGAGAGACTTGCAAGTAGGCTCTACCCCCACTAAATGGGGTAGCGCGCATCGATCGGTACCATCCTTGAGCTTCTCCGACTTTCGGAAGGGTTAGGGTTAGGGTTAGGGATGAAAGCACATAGGAGAAAGAGATATTCTTGAATAACTTTTTTTGTGAAGGTCGGAGAGACTTGGAAAGTGGTTGCATCTGGACTAATTTGGGTCCTGCGGATCGATTGGTACCATCCCCGAGCTTGTACGACCTTCGGAAGAGGTCGACCGACGAAATTCCCCCAAATCTGAGGAGATATTCTTGAATAACTTTTTTTGTGAAGGTCGGAGAGACTTGCAAGTAGGCTCTACCCCCACTAAATGGGGTTGCGCGCATCGATCAGTACCATCCTTGAGCTTCTCCGACTTTCGGAAGGGTTAGGGTTAGGGTTAGGGATGAAAGCACATAGGAGAAAGAGATATTCTTGAATAACTTTTTTTGTGAATGTCGGAGAGACTTGCAAGTAGGCTCTACCCCCACTAAATGGGGTAGCGCGCATCGATCGGTACCATCCTTGAGCTTCTCCGACTTTCGGAAGGGTTAGGGTTAGGGTTAGGGATGAAAGCACATAGGAGAAAGAGATATTCTTGAATAACTTTTTTTGTGAAGGTCGGAGAGACTTGGAAAGTGGTTGCATCTGGACTAATTTGGGTCCTGCGGATCGATTGGTACCATCCCCGAGCTTGTACGACCTTCGGAAGAGGTCGACCGACGAAATTCCCCCAAATCTGAGGAGATATTCTTGAATAACTTTTTTTGTGAAGGTCGGAGAGACTTGCAAGTAGGCTCTACCCCCACTAAATGGGGTTGCGCGCATCGATCAGTACCATCCTTGAGCTTCTCCGACTTTCGGAAGGGTTAGGGTTAGGGTTAGGGATGAAAGCACATAGGAGAAAGAGATATTCTTGAATAACTTTTTTTGTGAAGGTCGGAGAGACTTGCAAGTAGGCTCTACCCCCACTAAATGGGGTAGCGCGCATCGATCGGTACCATCCTTGAGCTTCTCCGACTTTCGGAAGGGTTAGGGTTAGGGTTAGGGATGAAAGCACATAGGAGAAAGAGATATTCTTGAATAACTTTTTTTGTGAAGGTCGGAGAGACTTGCAAATAGGCTCTACCCCCACTAAATGGGGTAGCGCGCATCGATCGGTACCATCCTTGAGCTTCTCCGACTTTCGGAAGGGTTAGGGTTAGGGTTAGGGATGAAAGCACATAGGAGAAAGAGATATTCTTGAATAACTTTTTTTGTGAAGGTCGGAGAGACTTGCAAGTAGGCTCTACCCCCACTAAATGGGGTAGCGCGCATCGATCGGTACCATCCTTGAGCTTCTCCGACTTTCGGAAGGGTTAGGGTTAGGGTTAGGGATGAAAGCACATAGGAGAAAGAGATATTCTTGAATAACTTTTTTTGTGAAGGTCGGAGAGACTTGCAAGTAGGCTCTACCCCCACTAAATGGGGTAGCGCGCATCGATCGGTACCATCCTTGAGCTTCTCCGACTTTCGGAAGGGTTAGGGTTAGGGTTAGGGATGAAAGCACATAGGAGAAAGAGATATTCTTGAATAACTTTTTTTGTGAAGGTCGGAGAGACTTGCAAGTAGGCTCTACCCCCACTAAATGGGGTAGCGCGCATCGATCGGTACCATCCTTGAGCTTCTCCGACTTTCGGAAGGGTTAGGGTTAGGGTTAGGGATGAAAGCACATAGGAGAAAGAGATATTCTTGAATAACTTTTTTTGTGAAGGTCGGAGAGACTTGGAAAGTGGTTGCATCTGGACTAATTTGGGTCCTGCGGATCGATTGGTACCATCCCCGAGCTTGTACGACCTTCGGAAGAGGTCGACCGACGAAATTCCCCCAAATCTGAGGAGATATTCTTGAATAACTTTTTTTGTGAAGGTCGGAGAGACTTGCAAGTAGGCTCTACCCCCACTAAATGGGGTTGCGCGCATCGATCAGTACTATCCTTGAGCTTCTCCGACTTTCGGAAGGGTTAGGGTTAGGGTTAGGGATGAAAGCACATAGGAGAAAGAGATATTCTTGAATAACTTTTTTTGTGAAGGTCGGAGAGACTTGCAAGTAGGCTCTACCCCCACTAAATGGGGTAGCGCGCATCGATCGGTACCATCCTTGAGCTTCTCCGACTTTCGGAAGGGTTAGGGTTAGGGATGAAAGCACATAGGAGAAAGAGATATTCTTGAATAACTTTTTTTGTGAAGGTCGGAGAGACTTGCAAGTAGGCTCTACCCCCACTAAATGGGGTAGCGCGCATCGATCGGTACCATCCTTGAGCTTCTCCGACTTTCGGAAGGGTTAGGGTTAGGGTTAGGGATGAAAGCACATAGGAGAAAGAGATATTCTTGAATAACTTTTTTTGTGAAGGTCGGAGAGACTTGCAAGTAGGCTCTACCCCCACTAAATGGGGTAGCGCGCATCGATCGGTACCATCCTTGAGCTTCTCCGACTTTCGGAAGGGTTAGGGTTAGGGTTAGGGATGAAAGCACATAGGAGAAAGAGATATTCTTGAATAACTTTTTTTGTGAAGGTCGGAGAGACTTGGAAAGTGGTTGCATCTGGACTAATTTGGGTCCTGCGGATCGATTGGTACCATCCCCGAGCTTGTACGACCTTCGGAAGAGGTCGACCGACGAAATTCCCCCAAATCTGAGGAGATATTCTTGAATAACATTTTTTGTGAAGGTCGGAGAGACTTGCAAGTAGGCTCTACCCCCACTAAATGGGGTTGCGCGCATCGATCAGTACCATCCTTGAGCTTCTCCGACTTTCGGAAGGGTTAGGGTTAGGGTTAGGGATGAAAGCACATAGGAGAAAGAGATATTCTTGAATAACTTTTTTTGTGAAGGTCGGAGAGACTTGCAAGTAGGCTCTACCCCCACTAAATGGGGTTGCGCGCATCGATCAGTACCATCCTTGAGCTTCTCCGACTTTCGGAAGGGTTAGGGTTAGGGTTAGGGATGAAAGCACATAGGAGAAAGAGATATTCTTGAATAACTTTTTTTGTGAAGGTCGGAGAGACTTGCAAGTAGGCTCTACCCCCACTAAATGGGGTAGCGCGCATCGATCGGTACCATCCTTGAGCTTCTCCGACTTTCGGAAGGGTTAGGGTTAGGGTTAGGGATGAAAGCACATAGGAGAAAGAGATATTCTTGAATAACTTTTTTTGTGAAGGTCGGAGAGACTTGCAAATAGGCTCTACCCCCACTAAATGGGGTAGCGCGCATCGATCGGTACCATCCTTGAGCTTCTCCGACTTTCGGAAGGGTTAGGGTTAGGGTTAGGGATGAAAGCACATAGGAGAAAGAGATATTCTTGAATAACTTTTTTTGTGAAGGTCGGAGAGACTTGCAAGTAGGCTCTACCCCCACTAAATGGGGTAGCGCGCATCGATCGGTACCATCCTTGAGCTTCTCCGACTTTCGGAAGGGTTAGGGTTAGGGTTAGGGATGAAAGCACATAGGAGAAAGAGATATTCTTGAATAACTTTTTTTGTGAAGGTCGGAGAGACTTGCAAGTAGGCTCTACCCCCACTAAATGGGGTAGCGCGCATCGATCGGTACCATCCTTGAGCTTCTCCGACTTTCGGAAGGGTTAGGGTTAGGGTTAGGGATGAAAGCACATAGGAGAAAGAGATATTCTTGAATAACTTTTTTTGTGAAGGTCGGAGAGACTTGCAAGTAGGCTCTACCCCCACTAAATGGGGTAGCGCGCATCGATCGGTACCATCCTTGAGCTTCTCCGACTTTCGGAAGGGTTAGGGTTAGGGTTAGGGATGAAAGCACATAGGAGAAAGAGATATTCTTGAATAACTTTTTTTGTGAAGGTCGGAGAGACTTGGAAAGTGGTTGCATCTGGACTAATTTGGGTCCTGCGGATCGATTGGTACCATCCCCGAGCTTGTACGACCTTCGGAAGAGGTCGACCGACGAAATTCCCCCAAATCTGAGGAGATATTCTTGAATAACTTTTTTTGTGAAGGTCGGAGAGACTTGCAAGTAGGCTCTACCCCCACTAAATGGGGTTGCGCGCATCGATCAGTACTATCCTTGAGCTTCTCCGACTTTCGGAAGGGTTAGGGTTAGGGTTAGGGATGAAAGCACATAGGAGAAAGAGATATTCTTGAATAACTTTTTTTGTGAAGGTCGGAGAGACTTGCAAGTAGGCTCTACCCCCACTAAATGGGGTAGCGCGCATCGATCGGTACCATCCTTGAGCTTCTCCGACTTTCGGAAGGGTTAGGGTTAGGGATGAAAGCACATAGGAGAAAGAGATATTCTTGAATAACTTTTTTTGTGAAGGTCGGAGAGACTTGCAAGTAGGCTCTACCCCCACTAAATGGGGTAGCGCGCATCGATCGGTACCATCCTTGAGCTTCTCCGACTTTCGGAAGGGTTAGGGTTAGGGTTAGGGATGAAAGCACATAGGAGAAAGAGATATTCTTGAATAACTTTTTTTGTGAAGGTCGGAGAGACTTGCAAGTAGGCTCTACCCCCACTAAATGGGGTAGCGCGCATCGATCGGTACCATCCTTGAGCTTCTCCGACTTTCGGAAGGGTTAGGGTTAGGGTTAGGGATGAAAGCACATAGGAGAAAGAGATATTCTTGAATAACTTTTTTTGTGAAGGTCGGAGAGACTTGGAAAGTGGTTGCATCTGGACTAATTTGGGTCCTGCGGATCGATTGGTACCATCCCCGAGCTTGTACGACCTTCGGAAGAGGTCGACCGACGAAATTCCCCCAAATCTGAGGAGATATTCTTGAATAACTTTTTTTGTGAAGGTCGGAGAGACTTGCAAGTAGGCTCTACCCCCACTAAATGGGGTAGCGCGCATCGATCGGTACCATCCTTGAGCTTCTCCGACTTTCGGAAGGGTTAGGGTTAGGGTTAGGGATGAAAGCACATAGGAGAAAGAGATATTCTTGAATAACTTTTTTTGTGAAGGTCGGAGAGACTTGAAAAGTGGTTGCATCTGGACTAATTTGGGTCCTGCGGATCGATTGGTACCATCCCCGAGCTTGTACGACCTTCGGAAGAGGTCGACCGACGAAATTCCCCCAAATCTGAGGAGATATTCTTGAATAACTTTTTTTGTGAAGGTCGGAGAGACTTGCAAGTAGGCTCTACCCCCACTAAATGGGGTTGCGCGCATCGATCAGTACCATCCTTGAGCTTCTCCGACTTTCGGAAGGGTTAGGGTTAGGGTTAGGGATGAAAGCACATAGGAGAAAGAGATATTCCTGAATAACTTTTTTTGTGAAGGTCGGAGAGACTTGCAAATAGGCTCTACCCCCACTAAATGGGGTAGCGCGCATCGATCGGTACCATCCTTGAGCTTCTCCGACTTTCGGAAGGGTTAGGGTTAGGGTTAGGGATGAAAGCACATAGGAGAAAGAGATATTCTTGAATAACTTTTTTTGTGAAGGTCGGAGAGACTTGCAAGTAGGCTCTACCCCCACTAAATGGGGTAGCGCGCATCGATCGGTACCATCCTTGAGCTTCTCCGACTTTCGGAAGGGTTAGGGTTAGGGTTAGGGATGAAAGCACATAGGAGAAAGAGATATTCTTGAATAACTTTTTTTGTGAAGGTCGGAGAGACTTGCAAGTAGGCTCTACCCCCACTAAATGGGGTAGCGCGCATCGATCGGTACCATCCTTGAGCTTCTCCGACTTTCGGAAGGGTTAGGGTTAGGGTTAGGGATGAAAGCACATAGGAGAAAGAGATATTCTTTAATAACTTTTTTTGTGAAGGTCGGAGAGACTTACAAGTAGGCTCTACCCCCACTAAATGGGGTAGCGCGCATCGATCGGTACCATCCTTGAGCTTCTCCGACTTTCGGAAGGGTTAGGGTTAGGGTTAGGGATGAAAGCACATAGGAGAAAGAGATATTCTTGAATAACTTTTTTTGTGAAGGTCGGAGAGACTTGGAAAGTGGTTGCATCTGGACTAATTTGGGTCCTGCGGATCGATTGGTACCATCCCCGAGCTTGTACGACCTTCGGAAGAGGTCGACCGACGAAATTCCCCCAAATCTGAGGAGATATTCTTGAATAACTTTTTTTGTAAAGGTCGGAGAGACTTGCAAGTAGGCTCTACCCCCACTAAATGGGGTTGCGCGCATCGATCAGTACTATCCTTGAGCTTCTCCGACTTTCGGAAGGGTTAGGGTTAGGGTTAGGGATGAAAGCACATAGGAGAAAGAGATATTCTTGAATAACTTTTTTTGTGAAGGTCGGAGAGACTTGCAAGTAGGCTCTACCCCCACTAAATGGGGTAGCGCGCATCGATCAGTACCATCCTTGAGCTTCTCCGACTTTCGGAAGGGTTAGGGTTAGGGATGAAAGCACATAGGAGAAAGAGATATTCTTGAATAACTTTTTTTGTGAAGGTCGGAGAGACTTGCAAGTAGGCTCTACCCCCACTAAATGGGGTAGCGCGCATCGATCGGTACCATCCTTGAGCTTCTCCGACTTTCGGAAGGGTTAGGGTTAGGGTTAGGGATGAAAGCACATAGGAGAAAGAGATATTCTTGAATAACTTTTTTTGTGAAGGTCGGAGAGACTTGCAAGTAGGCTCTACCCCCACTAAATGGGGTAGCGCGCATCGATCGGTACCATCCTTGAGCTTCTCCGACTTTCGGAAGGGTTAGGGTTAGGGATGAAAGCACATAGGAGAAAGAGATATTCTTGAATAACTTTTTTTGTGAAGGTCGGAGAGACTTGGAAAGTGGTTGCATCTGGACTAATTTGGGTCCTGCGGATCGATTGGTACCATCCCCGAGCTTGTACGACCTTCGGAAGAGGTCGACCGACGAAATTCCCCCAAATCTGAGGAGATATTCTTGAATAACTTTTTTTGTGAAGGTCGGAGAGACTTGCAAGTAGGCTCTACCCCCACTAAATGGGGTAGCGCGCATCGATCGGTACCATCCTTGAGCTTCTCCGACTTTCGGAAGGGTTAGGGTTAGGGTTAGGGATGAAAGCACATAGGAGAAAGAGATATTCTTGAATAACTTTTTTTGTGAAGGTCGGAGAGACTTGAAAAGTGGTTGCATCTGGACTAATTTGGGTCCTGCGGATCGATTGGTACCATCCCCGAGCTTGTACGACCTTCGGAAGAGGTCGACCGACGAAATTCCCCCAAATCTGAGGAGATATTCTTGAATAACTTTTTTTGTGAAGGTCGGAGAGACTTGCAAGTAGGCTCTACCCCCACTAAATGGGGTTGCGCGCATCGATCAGTACCATCCTTGAGCTTCTCCGACTTTCGGAAGGGTTAGGGTTAGGGTTAGGGATGAAAGCACATAGGAGAAAGAGATATTCTTGAATAACTTTTTTTGTGAAGGTCGGAGAGACTTGCAAGTAGGCTCTACCCCCACTAAATGGGGTAGCGCGCATCGATCGGTACCATCCTTGAGCTTCTCCGACTTTCGGAAGGGTTAGGGTTAGGGATGAAAGCACATAGGAGAAAGAGATATTCTTGAATAACTTTTTTTGTGAAGGTCGGAGAGACTTGGAAAGTGGTTGCATCTGGACTAATTTGGGTCCTGCGGATCGATTGGTACCATCCCCGAGCTTGTACGACCTTCGGAAGAGGTCGACCGACGAAATTCCCCCAAATCTGAGGAGATATTCTTGAATAACTTTTTTTGTGAAGGTCGGAGAGACTTGCAAGTAGGCTCTACCCCCACTAAATGGGGTTGCGCGCATCGATCAGTACCATCCTTGAGCTTCTCCGACTTTCGGAAGGGTTAGGGTTAGGGTTAGGGATGAAAGCACATAGGAGAAAGAGATATTCTTGAATAACTTTTTTTGTGAAGGTCGGAGAGACTTGCAAGTAGGCTCTACCCCCACTAAATGGGGTAGCGCGCATCGATCGGTACCATCCTTGAGCTTCTCCGACTTTCGGAAGGGTTAGGGTTAGGGATGAAAGCACATAGGAGAAAGAGATATTCTTGAATAACTTTTTTTGTGAAGGTCGGAGAGACTTGCAAGTAGGCTTTACCCCCACTAAATGGGGTAGCGCGCATCGATCGGTACCATCCTTGAGCTTCTCCGACTTTCGGAAGGGTTAGGGTTAGGGTTAGGGATGAAAGCACATAGGAGAAAGAGATATTCTTGAATAACTTTTTTTGTGAAGGTCGGAGAGACTTGCAAGTAGGCTCTACCCCCACTAAATGGGGTAGCGCGCATCGATCGGTACCATCCTTGAGCTTCTCCGACTTTCGGAAGGGTTAGGGTTAGGGATGAAAGCACATAGGAGAAAGAGATATTCTTGAATAACTTTTTTTGTGAAGGTCGGAGAGACTTGGAAAGTGGTTGCATCTGGACTAATTTGGGTCCTGCGGATCGATTGGTACCATCCCCGAGCTTGTACGACCTTCGGAAGAGGTCGACCGACGAAATTCCCCCAAATCTGAGGAGATATTCTTGAATAACTTTTTTTGTGAAGGTCGGAGAGACTTGCAAGTAGGCTCTACCCCCACTAAATGGGGTAGCGCGCATCGATCGGTACCATCCTTGAGCTTCTCCGACTTTCGGAAGGGTTAGGGTTAGGGTTAGGGATGAAAGCACATAGGAGAAAGAGATATTCTTGAATAACTTTTTTTGTGAAGGTCGGAGAGACTTGCAAGTAGGCTCTACCCCCACTAAATGGCGTAGCGCGCATCGATCGGTACCATCCTTGAGCTTCTCCGACTTTCGGAAGGGTTAGGGTTAGGGTTAGGGATGAAAGCACATAGGAGAAAGAGATATTCTTGAATAACTTTTTTTGTGAAGGTCGGAGAGACTTGGAAAGTGGTTGCATCTGGACTAATTTGGGTCCTGCAGATCGATTGGTACCATCCCCGAGCTTGTACGACCTTCGGAAGAGGTCGACCGACGAAATTCCCCCAAATCTGAGGAGATATTCTTGAATAACTTTTTTTGTGAAGGTCGGAGAGACTTGCAAGTAGGCTCTACCCCCACTAAATGGGGTTGCGCGCATCGATCAGTACCATCCTTGAGCTTCTCCGACTTTTGGAAGGGTTAGGGTTAGGGTTAGGGATGAAAGCACATAGGAGAAAGAGATATTCTTGAATAACTTTTTTTGTGAAGGTCGGAGAGACTTGCAAGTAGGCTCTACCCCCACTAAATGGGGTAGCGCGCATCGATCGGTACCATCCTTGAGCTTCTCCGACTTTCGGAAGGGTTAGGGTTAGGGTTAGGGATGAAAGCACATAGGAGAAAGAGATATTCTTGAATAACTTTTTTTGTGAAGGTCGGAGAGACTTGCAAGTAGGCTCTACCCCCACTAAATGGGGTAGCGCGCATCGATCGGTACCATCCTTGAGCTTCTCCGACTTTCGGAAGGGTTAGGGTTAGGGTTAGGGATGAAAGCACATAGGAGAAAGAGATATTCTTGAATAACGTTTTTTGTGAAGGTCGGAGAGACTTGCAAGTAGGCTCTACCCCCACTAAATGGGGTAGCGCGCATCGATCGGTACCATCCTTGAGCTTCTCCGACTTTCGGAAGGGTTAGGGTTAGGGTTAGGGATGAAAGCACATAGGAGAAAGAGATATTCTTGAATAACTTTTTTTGTGAAGGTCGGAGAGACTTGGAAAGTGGTTGCATCTGGACTAATTTGGGTCCTGCGGATCGATTGGTACCATCCCCGAGCTTGTACGACCTTCGGAAGAGGTCGACCGACGAAATTCCCCCAAATCTGAGGAGATATTCTTGAATAACTTTTTTTGTGAAGGTCGGAGAGACTTGCAAGTAGGCTTTACCCCCACTAAATGGGGTAGCGCGCATCGATCGGTACCATCCTTGAGCTTCTCCGACTTTCGGAAGGGTTAGGGTTAGGGTTAGGGATGAAAGCACATAGGAGAAAGAGATATTCTTGAATAACTTTTTTTGTGAAGGTCGGAGAGACTTGGAAAGTGGTTGCATCTGGACTAATTTGGGTCCTGCGGATCGATTGGTTCCATCCCCGAGCTTGTACGACCTTCGGAAGAGGTCGACCGACGAAATTCCCCCAAATCTGAGGAGATATTCTTGAATAACCTTTTTTGTGAAGGTCGGAGAGACTTGCAAGTAGGCTCTACCCCCACTAAATGGGGTTGCGCGCATCGATCAGTACCATCCTTGAGCTTCTCCGACTTTCGGAAGGGTTAGGGTTAGGGTTAGGGATGAAAGCACATAGGAGAAAGAGATATTCTTGAATAACTTTTTTTGTGAAGGTCGGAGAGACTTGCAAGTAGGCTCTACCCCCACTAAATGGGGTAGCGCGCATCGATCGGTACCATCCTTGAGCTTCTCCGACTTTCGGAAGGGTTAGGGTTAGGGTTAGGGATGAAAGCACATAGGAGAAAGAGATATTCTTGAATAACTTTTTTTGTGAAGGTCGGAGAGACTTGCAAGTAGGCTCTACCCCCACTAAATGGGGTAGCGCGCATCGATCGGTACCATCCTTGAGCTTCTCCGACTTTCGGAAGGGTTAGGGTTAGGGTTAGGGATGAAAGCACATAGGAGAAAGAGATATTCTTGAATAACTTTTTTTGTGAAGGTCGGAGAGACTTGCAAGTAGGCTCTACCCCCACTAAATGGGGTAGCGCGCATCGATCGGTACCATCCTTGAGCTTCTCCGACTTTCGGAAGGGTTAGGGTTAGGGTTAGGGATGAAAGCACATAGGAGAAAGAGATATTCTTGAATAACTTTTTTTGTGAAGGTCGGAGAGACTTGGAAAGTGGTTGCATCTGGACTAATTTGGGTCCTGCGGATCGATTGGTACCATCCCCGAGCTTGTACGACCTTCGGAAGAGGTCGACCGACGAAATTCCCCCAAATCTGAGGAGATATTCTTGAATAACTTTTTTTGTGAAGGTCGGAGAGACTTGCAAGTAGGCTCTACCCCCACTAAATGGGGTAGCGCGCATCGATCGGTACCATCCTTGAGCTTCTCCGACTTTCGGAAGGGTTAGGGTTAGGGATGAAAGCACATAGGAGAAAGAGATATTCTTGAATAACTTTTTTTGTGAAGGTCGGAGAGACTTGGAAAGTGGTTGCATCTGGACTAATTTGGGTCCTGCGGATCGATTGGTACCATCCCCGAGCTTGTACGACCTTCGGAAGAGGTCGACCGACGAAATTCCCCCAAATCTGAGGAGATATTCTTGAATAACTTTTTTTGTGAAGGTCGGAGAGACTTGCAAGTAGGCTCTACCCCCACTAAATGGGGTAGCGCGCATCGATCGGTACCATCCTTGAGCTTCTCCGACTTTCGGAAGGGTTAGGGTTAGGGATGAAAGCACATAGGAGAAAGAGATATTCTTGAATAACTTTTTTTGTGAAGGTCGGAGAGACTTGGAAAGTGGTTGCATCTGGACTAATTTGGGTCCTGCGGATCGATTGGTACCATCCCCGAGCTTGTACGACCTTCGGAAGAGGTCGACCGACGAAATTCCCCCAAATCTGAGGAGATATTCTTGAATAACCTTTTTTGTGAAAGTCGGAGAGACTTGCAAGTAGGCTCTACCCCCACTAAATGGGGTTGCGCGCATCGATCGGTACCATCCTTGAGCTTCTCCGACTTTCGGAAGGGTTAGGGTTAGGGTTAGGGATGAAAGCACATAGGAGAAAGAGATATTCTTGAATAACTTTTTTTGTGAAGGTCGGAGAGACTTGCAAGTAGGCTCTACCCCCACTAAATGGGGTAGCGCGCATCGATCGGTACCATCCTTGAGCTTCTCCGACTTTCGGAAGGGTTAGGGTTAGGGTTAGGGATGAAAGCACATAGGAGAAAGAGATATTCTTGAATAACTTTTTTTGTGAAGGTCGGAGAGACTTGGAAAGTGGTTGCATCTGGACTAATTTGGGTCCTGCGGATCGATTGGTACCATCCCCGAGCTTGTACGACCTTCGGAAGAGGTCGACCGACGAAATTCCCCCAAATCTGAGGAGATATTCTTGAATAACTTTTTTTGTGAAGGTCGGAGAGACTTGCAAGTAGGCTCTACCCCCACTAAATGGGGTAGCGCGCATCGATCGGTACCATCCTTGAGCTTCTCCGACTTTCGGAAGGGTTAGGGTTAGGGTTAGGGATGAAAGCACATAGGAGAAAGAGATATTCTTGAATAACTTTTTTTGTGAAGGTCGGAGAGACTTGCAAGTAGGCTCTACCCCCACTAAATGGGGTAGCGCGCATCGATCGGTACCATCCTTGAGCTTCTCCGACTTTCGGAAGGGTTAGGGTTAGGGTTAGGGATGAAAGCACATAGGAGAAAGAGATATTCTTGAATAACTTTTTTTGTGAAGGTCGGAGAGACTTGGAAAGTGGTTGCATCTGGACTAATTTGGGTCCTGCAGATCGATTGGTACCATCCCCGAGCTTGTACGACCTTCGGAAGAGGTCGACCGACGAAATTCCCCCAAATCTGAGGAGATATTCTTGAATAACTTTTTTTGTGAAGGTCGGAGAGACTTGCAAGTAGGCTCTACCCCCACTAAATGGGGTTGCGCGCATCGATCAGTACCATCCTTGAGCTTCTCCGACTTTTGGAAGGGTTAGGGTTAGGGATGAAAGCACATAGGAGAAAGAGATATTCTTGAATAACTTTTTTTGTGAAGGTCGGAGAGACTTGCAAGTAGGCTCTACCCCCACTAAATGGGGTAGCGCGCATCGATCGGTACCATCCTTGAGCTTCTCCGACTTTCGGAAGGGTTAGGGTTAGGGTTAGGGATGAAAGCACATAGGAGAAAGAGATATTCTTGAATAACTTTTTTTGTGAAGGTCGGAGAGACTTGCAAGTAGGCTCTACCCCCACTAAATGGGGTAGCGCGCATCGATCGGTACCATCCTTGAGCTTCTCCGACTTTCGGAAGGGTTAGGGTTAGGGTTAGGGATGAAAGCACATAGGAGAAAGAGATATTCTTGAATAACTTTTTTTGTGAAGGTCGGAGAGACTTGCAAGTAGGCTCTACCCCCACTAAATGGGGTAGCGCGCATCGATCGGTACCATCCTTGAGCTTCTCCGACTTTCGGAAGGGTTAGGGTTAGGGATGAAAGCACATAGGAGAAAGAGATATTCTTGAATAACTTTTTTTGTGAAGGTCGGAGAGACTTGGAAAGTGGTTGCATCTGGACTAATTTGGGTCCTGCAGATCGATTGGTACCATCCCCGAGCTTGTACGACCTTCGGAAGAGGTCGACCGACGAAATTCCCCCAAATCTGAGGAGATATTCTTGAATAACTTTTTTTGTGAAGGTCGGAGAGACTTGCAAGTAGGCTCTACCCCCACTAAATGGGGTAGCGCGCATCGATCGGTACCATCCTTGAGCTTCTCCGACTTTCGGAAGGGTTAGGGTTAGGGTTAGGGATGAAAGCACATAGGAGAAAGAGATATTCTTGAATAACTTTTTTTGTGAAGGTCGGAGAGACTTGCAAGTAGGCTCTACCCCCACTAAATGGGGTAGCGCGCATCGATCGGTACCATCCTTGAGCTTCTCCGACTTTCGGAAGGGTTAGGGTTAGGGTTAGGGATGAAAGCACATAGGAGAAAGAGATATTCTTGAATAACTTTTTTTGTGAAGGTCGGAGAGACTTGGAAAGTGGTTGCATCTGGACTAATTTGGGTCCTGCAGATCGATTGGTACCATCCCCGAGCTTGTACGACCTTCGGAAGAGGTCGACCGACGAAATTCCCCCAAATCTGAGGAGATATTCTTGAATAACTTTTTTTGTGAAGGTCGGAGAGACTTGCAAGTAGGCTCTACCCCCACTAAATGGGGTTGCGCGCATCGATCAGTACCATCCTTGAGCTTCTCCGACTTTCGGAAGGGTTAGGGTTAGGGTTAGGGATGAAAGCACATAGGAGAAAGAGATATTCTTGAATAACTTTTTTTGTGAAGGTCGGAGAGACTTGGAAAGTGGTTGCATCTGGACTAATTTGGGTCCTGCAGATCGATTGGTACCATCCCCGAGCTTGTACGACCTTCGGAAGAGGTCGACCGACGAAATTCCCCCAAATCTGAGGAGATATTCTTGAATAACTTTTTTTGTGAAGGTCGGAGAGACTTGCAAGTAGGCTCTACCCCCACTAAATGGGGTTGCGCGCATCGATCAGTACCATCCTTGAGCTTCTCCGACTTTTGGAAGGGTTAGGGTTAGGGTTAGGGATGAAAGCACATAGGAGAAAGAGATATTCTTGAATAACTTTTTTTGTGAAGGTCGGAGAGACTTGCAAGTAGGCTCTACCCCCACTAAATGGGGTAGCGCGCATCGATCGGTACCATCCTTGAGCTTCTCCGACTTTCGGAAGGGTTAGGGTTAGGGTTAGGGATGAAAGCACATAGGAGAAAGAGATATTCTTGAATAACTTTTTTTGTGAAGGTCGGAGAGACTTGCAAGTAGGCTCTACCCCCACTAAATGGGGTAGCGCGCATCGATCGGTACCATCCTTGAGCTTCTCCGACTTTCTGAAGGGTTAGGGTTAGGGTTAGGGATGAAAGCACATAGGAGAAAGAGATATTCTTGAATAACTTTTTTTGTGAAGGTCGGAGAGACTTGCAAGTAGGCTCTACCCCCACTAAATGGGGTAGCGCGCATCGATCGGTACCATCCTTGAGCTTCTCCGACTTTCGGAAGGGTTAGGGTTAGGGTTAGGGATGAAAGCACATAGGAGAAAGAGATATTCTTGAATAACTTTTTTTGTGAAGGTCGGAGAGACTTGGAAAGTGGTTGCATCTGGACTAATTTGGGTCCTGCGGATCGATTGGTACCATCCCCGAGCTTGTACGACCTTCGGAAGAGGTCGACCGACGAAATTCCCCCAAATCTGAGGAGATATTCTTGAATAACTTTTTTTGTGAAGGTCGGAGAGACTTGCAAGTAGGCTCTACCCCCACTAAATGGAGTAGCGCGCATCGATCGGTACCATCCTTGAGCTTCTCCGACTTTCGGAAGGGTTAGGGTTAGGGTTAGGGATGAAAGCACATAGGAGAAAGAGATATTCTTGAATAACTTTTTTTGTGAAGGTCGGAGAGACTTGGAAAGTGGTTGCATCTCGACTAATTTGGGTCCTGCGGATCGATTGGTACCATCCCCGAGCTTGTACGACCTTTGGAAGAGGTCGACCGACGAAATTCCCCCAAATCTGAGGAGATATTCTTGAATAACCTTTTTTGTGAAGGTCGGAGAGACTTGCAAGTAGGCTCTACCCCCACTAAATGGGGTTGCGCGCATCGATCGGTACCATCCTTGAGCTTCTCCGACTTTCGGAAGGGTTAGGGTTAGGGTTAGGGATGAAAGCACATAGGAGAAAGAGATATTCTTGAATAACTTTTTTTGTGAAGGTCGGAGAGACTTGCAAGTAGGCTCTACCCCCACTAAATGGGGTAGCGCGCATCGATCGGTACCATCCTTGAGCTTCTCCGACTTTCGGAAGGGTTAGGGTTAGGGTTAGGGATGAAAGCACATAGGAGAAAGAGATATTCTTGAATAACTTTTTTTGTGAAGGTCGGAGAGACTTGGAAAGTGGTTGCATCTGGACTAATTTGGGTCCTGCGGATCGATTGGTACCATCCCCGAGCTTGTACGACCTTCGGAAGAGGTCGACCGACGAAATTCCCCCAAATCTGAGGAGATATTCTTGAATAACTTTTTTTGTGAAGGTCGGAGAGACTTGCAAGTAGGCTCTACCCCCACTAAATGGGGTTGCGCGCATCGATCAGTACCATCCTTGAGCTTCTCCGACTTTCGGAAGGGTTAGGGTTAGGGTTAGGGATGAAAGCACATAGGAGAAAGAGATATTCTTGAATAACTTTTTTTGTGAAGGTCGGAGAGACTTGCAAGTAGGCTCTACCCCCACTAAATGGGGTAGCGCGCATCGATCGGTACCATCCTTGAGCTTCTCCGACTTTCGGAAGGGTTAGGGTTAGGGTTAGGGATGAAAGCACATAGGAGAAAGAGATATTCTTGAATAACTTTTTTTGTGAAGGTCGGAGAGACTTGCAAGTAGGCTCTACCCCCACTAAATGGGGTAGCGCGCATCGATCGGTACCATCCTTGAGCTTCTCCGACTTTCGGAAGGGTTAGGGTTAGGGTTAGGGATGAAAGCACATAGGAGAAAGAGATATTCTTGAATAACTTTTTTTGTGAAGGTCGGAGAGACTTGCAAGTAGGCTCTACCCCCACTAAATGGGGTAGCGCGCATCGATCGGTACCATCCTTGAGCTTCTCCGACTTTCGGAAGGGTTAGGGTTAGGGTTAGGGATGAAAGCACATAGGAGAAAGAGATATTCTTGAATAACTTTTTTTGTGAAGGTCGGAGAGACTTGGAAAGTGGTTGCATCTGGACTAATTTGGGTCCTGCGGATCGATTGGTACCATCCCCGAGCTTGTACGACCTTCGGAAGAGGTCGACCGACGAAATTCCCCCAAATCTGAGGAGATATTCTTGAATAACTTTTTTTGTGAAGGTCGGAGAGACTTGCAAGTAGGCTCTACCCCCACTAAATGGGGTTGCGCGCATCGATCAGTACTATCCTTGAGCTTCTCCGACTTTCGGAAGGGTTAGGGTTAGGGTTAGGGATGAAAGCACATAGGAGAAAGAGATATTCTTGAATAACTTTTTTTGTGAAGGTCGGAGAGACTTGCAAGTAGGCTCTACCCCCACTAAATGGGGTAGCGCGCATCGATCGGTACCATCCTTGAGCTTCTCCGACTTTCGGAAGGGTTAGGGTTAGGGATGAAAGCACATAGGAGAAAGAGATATTCTTGAATAACTTTTTTTGTGAAGGTCGGAGAGACTTGCAAGTAGGCTCTACCCCCACTAAATGGGGTAGCGCGCATCGATCGGTACCATCCTTGAGCTTCTCCGACTTTCGGAAGGGTTAGGGTTAGGGTTAGGGATGAAAGCACATAGGAGAAAGAGATATTCTTGAATAACTTTTTTTGTGAAGGTCGGAGAGACTTGCAAGTAGGCTCTACCCCCACTAAATGGGGTAGCGCGCATCGATCGGTACCATCCTTGAGCTTCTCCGACTTTCGGAAGGGTTAGGGTTAGGGTTAGGGATGAAAGCACATAGGAGAAAGAGATATTCTTGAATAACTTTTTTTGTGAAGGTCGGAGAGACTTGGAAAGTGGTTGCATCTGGACTAATTTGGGTCCTGCGGATCGATTGGTACCATCCCCGAGCTTGTACGACCTTCGGAAGAGGTCGACCGACGAAATTCCCCCAAATCTGAGGAGATATTCTTGAATAACTTTTTTTGTGAAGGTCGGAGAGACTTGCAAGTAGGCTCTACCCCCACTAAATGGGGTAGCGCGCATCGATCGGTACCATCCTTGAGCTTCTCCGACTTTCGGAAGGGTTAGGGTTAGGGTTAGGGATGAAAGCACATAGGAGAAAGAGATATTCTTGAATAACTTTTTTTGTGAAGGTCGGAGAGACTTGCAAGTAGGCTCTACCCCCACTAAATGGGGTAGCGCGCATCGATCGGTACCATCCTTGAGCTTCTCCGACTTTCGGAAGGGTTAGGGTTAGGGATGAAAGCACATAGGAGAAAGAGATATTCTTGAATAACTTTTTTTGTGAAGGTCGGAGAGACTTGCAAGTAGGCTCTACCCCCACTAAATTGGGTAGCGCGCATCGATCGGTACCATCCTTGAGCTTCTCCGACTTTCGGAAGGGTTAGGGTTAGGGTTAGGGATGAAAGCACATAGGAGAAAGAGATATTCTTGAATAACTTTTTTTGTGAAGGTCGGAGAGACTTGCAAGTAGGCTCTACCCCCACTAAATGGGGTAGCGCGCATCGATCGGTACCATCCTTGAGCTTCTCCGACTTTCGGAAGGGTTAGGGTTAGGGATGAAAGCACATAGGAGAAAGAGATATTCTTGAATAACTTTTTTTGTGAAGGTCGGAGAGACTTGGAAAGTGGTTGCATCTGGACTAATTTGGGTCCTGCGGATCGATTGGTACCATCCCCGAGCTTGTACGACCTTCGGAAGAGGTCGACCGACGAAATTCCCCCAAATCTGAGGAGATATTCTTGAATAACCTTTTTTGTGAAAGTCGGAGAGACTTGCAAGTAGGCTCTACCCCCACTAAATGGGGTAGCGCGCATCGATCGGTACCATCCTTGAGCTTCTCCGACTTTCGGAAGGGTTAGGGTTAGGGTTAGGGATGAAAGCACATAGGAGAAAGAGATATTCTTGAATAACTTTTTTTGTGAAGGTCGGAGAGACTTGGAAAGTGGTTGCATCTGGACTAATTTGGGTCCTGCGGATCGATTGGTACCATCCCCGAGCTTGTACGACCTTCGGAAGAGGTCGACCGACGAAATTCCCCCAAATCTGAGGAGATATTCTTGAATAACTTTTTTTGTGAAGGTCGGAGAGACTTGCAAGTAGGCTCTACCCCCACTAAATGGGGTAGCGCGCATCGATCGGTACCATCCTTGAGCTTCTCCGACTTTCGGAAGGGTTAGGGTTAGGGTTAGGGATGAAAGCACATAGGAGAAAGAGATATTCTTGAATAACTTTTTTTGTGAAGGTCGGAGAGACTTGCAAGTAGGCTCTACCCCCACTAAATGGGGTAGCGCGCATCGATCGGTACCATCCTTGAGCTTCTCCGACTTTCGGAAGGGTTAGGGTTAGGGTTAGGGATGAAAGCACATAGGAGAAAGAGATATTCTTGAATAACTTTTTTTGTGAAGGTCGGAGAGACTTGGAAAGTGGTTGCATCTGGACTAATTTGGGTCCTGCGGATCGATTGGTACCATCCCCGAGCTTGTACGACCTTCGGAAGAGGTCGACCGACGAAATTCCCCCAAATCTGAGGAGAGCACATAGGAGAAAGAGATATTCTTGAATAACTTTTTTTGTGAAGGTCGGAGAGACTTGCAAGTAGGCTCTACCCCCACTAAATGGGGTAGCGCGCATCGATCGGTACCATCCTTGAGCTTCTCCGACTTTCGGAAGGGTTAGGGTTAGGGATGAAAGCACATAGGAGAAAGAGATATTCTTGAATAACTTTTTTTGTGAAGGTCGGAGAGACTTGCAAGTAGGCTCTACCCCCACTAAATGGGGTAGCGCGCATCGATCGGTACCATCCTTGAGCTTCTCCGACTTTCGGAAGGGTTAGGGTTAGGGATGAAAGCACATAGGAGAAAGAGATATTCTTGAATAACTTTTTTTGTGAAGGTCGGAGAGACTTGGAAAGTGGTTGCATCTGGACTAATTTGGGTCCTGCGGATCGATTGGTACCATCCCCGAGCTTGTACGACCTTCGGAAGAGGTCGACCGACGAAATTCCCCCAAATCTGAGGAGATATTCTTGAATAACCTTTTTTGTGAAAGTCGGAGAGACTTGCAAGTAGGCTCTACCCCCACTAAATGGGGTTGCGCGCATCGATCGGTACCATCCTTGAGCTTCTCCGACTTTCGGAAGGGTTAGGGTTAGGGTTAGGGATGAAAGCACATAGGAGAAAGAGATATTCTTGAATAACTTTTTTTGTGAAGGTCGGAGAGACTTGCAAGTAGGCTCTACCCCCACTAAATGGGGTAGCGCGCATCGATCGGTACCATCCTTGAGCTTCTCCGACTTTCGGAAGGGTTAGGGTTAGGGTTAGGGATGAAAGCACATAGGAGAAAGAGATATTCTTGAATAACTTTTTTTGCGAAGGTCGGAGAGACTTGGAAAGTGGTTGCATCTGGACTAATTTGGGTCCTGCGGATCGATTGGTACCATCCCCGAGCTTGTACGACCTTCGGAAGAGGTCGACCGACGAAATTCCCCCAAATCTGAGGAGATATTCTTGAATAACTTTTTTTGTGAAGGTCGGAGAGACTTGCAAGTAGGCTCTACCCCCACTAAATGGGGTAGCGCGCATCGATCGGTACCATCCTTGAGCTTCTCCGACTTTCGGAAGGGTTAGGGTTAGGGTTAGGGATGAAAGCACATAGGAGAAAGAGATATTCTTGAATAACTTTTTTTGTGAAGGTCGGAGAGACTTGCAAGTAGGCTCTACCCCCACTAAATGGGGTAGCGCGCATCGATCGGTACCATCCTTGAGCTTCTCCGACTTTCGGAAGGGTTAGGGTTAGGGTTAGGGATGAAAGCACATAGGAGAAAGAGATATTCTTGAATAACTTTTTTTGTGAAGGTCGGAGAGACTTGGAAAGTGGTTGCATCTGGACTAATTTGGGTCCTGCAGATCGATTGGTACCATCCCCGAGCTTGTACGACCTTCGGAAGAGGTCGACCGACGAAATTCCCCCAAATCTGAGGAGATATTCTTGAATAACTTTTTTTGTGAAGGTCGGAGAGACTTGCAAGTAGGCTCTACCCCCACTAAATGGGGTTGCGCGCATCGATCAGTACCATCCTTGAGCTTCTCCGACTTTTGGAAGGGTTAGGGTTAGGGTTAGGGATGAAAGCACATAGGAGAAAGAGATATTCTTGAATAACTTTTTTTGTGAAGGTCGGAGAGACTTGCAAGTAGGCTCTACCCCCACTAAATGGGGTAGCGCGCATCGATCGGTACCATCCTTGAGCTTCTCCGACTTTCGGAAGGGTTAGGGTTAGGGTTAGGGATGAAAGCACATAGGAGAAAGAGATATTCTTGAATAACTTTTTTTGTGAAGGTCGGAGAGACTTGCAAGTAGGCTCTACCCCCACTAAATGGGGTAGCGCGCATCGATCGGTACCATCCTTGAGCTTCTCCGACTTTCGGAAGGGTTAGGGTTAGGGTTAGGGATGAAAGCACATAGGAGAAAGAGATATTCTTGAATAACTTTTTTTGTGAAGGTCGGAGAGACTTGCAAGTAGGCTCTACCCCCACTAAATGGGGTAGCGCGCATCGATCGGTACCATCCTTGAGCTTCTCCGACTTTCGGAAGGGTTAGGGTTAGGGTTAGGGATGAAAGCACATAGGAGAAAGAGATATTCTTGAATAACTTTTTTTGTGAAGGTCGGAGAGACTTGGAAAGTGGTTGCATCTGGACTAATTTGGGTCCTGCAGATCGATTGGTACCATCCCCGAGCTTGTACGACCTTCGGAAGAGGTCGACCGACGAAATTCCCCCAAATCTGAGGAGATATTCTTGAATAACTTTTTTTGTGAAGGTCGGAGAGACTTGCAAGTAGGCTCTACCCCCACTAAATGGGGTAGCGCGCATCGATCGGTACCATCCTTGAGCTTCTCCGACTTTCGGAAGGGTTAGGGTTAGGGTTAGGGATGAAAGCACATAGGAGAAAGAGATATTCTTGAATAACTTTTTTTGTGAAGGTCGGAGAGACTTGCAAGTAGGCTCTACCCCCACTAAATGGGGTAGCGCGCATCGATCGGTACCATCCTTGAGCTTCTCCGACTTTCGGAAGGGTTAGGGTTAGGGTTAGGGATGAAAGCACATAGGAGAAAGAGATATTCTTGAATAACTTTTTTTGTGAAGGTCGGAGAGACTTGGAAAGTGGTTGCATCTGGACTAATTTGGGTCCTGCAGATCGATTGGTACCATCCCCGAGCTTGTACGACCTTCGGAAGAGGTCGACCGACGAAATTCCCCCAAATCTGAGGAGATATTCTTGAATAACTTTTTTTGTGAAGGTCGGAGAGACTTGCAAGTAGGCTCTACCCCCACTAAATGGGGTTGCGCGCATCGATCAGTACCATCCTTGAGCTTCTCCGACTTTCGGAAGGGTTAGGGTTAGGGTTAGGGATGAAAGCACATAGGAGAAAGAGATATTCTTGAATAACTTTTTTTGTGAAGGTCGGAGAGACTTGGAAAGTGGTTGCATCTGGACTAATTTGGGTCCTGCAGATCGATTGGTACCATCCCCGAGCTTGTACGACCTTCGGAAGAGGTCGACCGACGAAATTCCCCCAAATCTGAGGAGATATTCTTGAATAACTTTTTTTGTGAAGGTCGGAGAGACTTGCAAGTAGGCTCTACCCCCACTAAATGGGGTTGCCCGCATCGATCAGTACCATCCTTGAGCTTCTCCGACTTTTGGAAGGGTTAGGGTTAGGGTTAGGGATGAAAGCACATAGGAGAAAGAGATATTCTTGAATAACTTTTTTTGTGAAGGTCGGAGAGACTTGCAAGTAGGCTCTACCCCCACTAAATGGGGTAGCGCGCATCGATCGGTACCATCCTTGAGCTTCTCCGACTTTCGGAAGGGTTAGGGTTAGGGTTAGGGATGAAAGCACATAGGAGAAAGAGATATTCTTGAATAACTTTTTTTGTGAAGGTCGGAGAGACTTGCAAGTAGGCTCTACCCCCACTAAATGGGGTAGCGCGCATCGATCGGTACCATCCTTGAGCTTCTCCGACTTTCTGAAGGGTTAGGGTTAGGGTTAGGGATGAAAGCACATAGGAGAAAGAGATATTCTTGAATAACTTTTTTTGTGAAGGTCGGAGAGACTTGCAAGTAGGCTCTACCCCCACTAAATGGGGTAGCGCGCATCGATCGGTACCATCCTTGAGCTTCTCCGACTTTCGGAAGGGTTAGGGTTAGGGTTAGGGATGAAAGCACATAGGAGAAAGAGATATTCTTGAATAACTTTTTTTGTGAAGGTCGGAGAGACTTGGAAAGTGGTTGCATCTGGACTAATTTGGGTCCTGCGGATCGATTGGTACCATCCCCGAGCTTGTACGACCTTCGGAAGAGGTCGACCGACGAAATTCCCCCAAATCTGAGGAGATATTCTTGAATAACTTTTTTTGTGAAGGTCGGAGAGACTTGCAAGTAGGCTCTACCCCCACTAAATGGGGTAGCGCGCATCGATCGGTACCATCCTTGAGCTTCTCCGACTTTCGGAAGGGTTAGGGTTAGGGTTAGGGATGAAAGCACATAGGAGAAAGAGATATTCTTGAATAACTTTTTTTGTGAAGGTCGGAGAGACTTGGAAAGTGGTTGCATCTGGACTAATTTGGGTCCTGCGGATCGATTGGTACCATCCCCGAGCTTGTACGACCTTCGGAAGAGGTCGACCGACGAAATTCCCCCAAATCTGAGGAGATATTCTTGAATAACCTTTTTTGTGAAGGTCGGAGAGACTTGCAAGTAGGCTCTACCCCCACTAAATGGGGTTGCGCGCATCGATCGGTACCATCCTTGAGCTTCTCCGACTTTCGGAAGGGTTAGGGTTAGGGTTAGGGATGAAAGCACATAGGAGAAAGAGATATTCTTGAATAACTTTTTTTGTGAAGGTCGGAGAGACTTGCAAGTAGGCTCTACCCCCACTAAATGGGGTAGCGCGCATCGATCGGTACCATCCTTGAGCTTCTCCGACTTTCGGAAGGGTTAGGGTTAGGGTTAGGGATGAAAGCACATAGGAGAAAGAGATATTCTTGAATAACTTTTTTTGTGAAGGTCGGAGAGACTTGGAAAGTGGTTGCATCTGGACTAATTTGGGTCCTGCGGATCGATTGGTACCATCCCCGAGCTTGTACGACCTTCGGAAGAGGTCGACCGACGAAATTCCCCCAAATCTGAGGAGATATTCTTGAATAACTTTTTTTGTGAAGGTCGGAGAGACTTGCAAGTAGGCTCTACCCCCACTAAATGGGGTTGCGCGCATCGATCAGTACCATCCTTGAGCTTCTCCGACTTTCGGAAGGGTTAGGGTTAGGGTTAGGGATGAAAGCACATAGGAGAAAGAGATATTCTTGAATAACTTTTTTTGTGAAGGTCGGAGAGACTTGCAAGTAGGCTCTACCCCCACTAAATGGGGTAGCGCGCATCGATCGATACCATCCTTGAGCTTCTCCGACTTTCGGAAGGGTTAGGGTTAGGGTTAGGGATGAAAGCACATAGGAGAAAGAGATATTCTTGAATAACTTTTTTTGTGAAGGTCGGAGAGACTTGCAAGTAGGCTCTACCCCCACTAAATGGGGTAGCGCGCATCGATCGGTACCATCCTTGAGCTTCTCCGACTTTCGGAAGGGTTAGGGTTAGGGTTAGGGATGAAAGCACATAGGAGAAAGAGATATTCTTGAATAACTTTTTTTGTGAAGGTCGGAGAGACTTGCAAGTAGGCTCTACCCCCACTAAATGGGGTAGCGCGCATCGATCGGTACCATCCTTGAGCTTCTCCGACTTTCGGAAGGGTTAGGGTTAGGGTTAGGGATGAAAGCACATAGGAGAAAGAGATATTCTTGAAGAACTTTTTTTGTGAAGGTCGGAGAGACTTGAAAAGTGGTTGCATCTGGACTAATTTGGGTCCTGCGGATCGATTGGTACCATCCCCGAGCTTGTACGACCTTCGGAAGAGGTCGACCGACGAAATTCCCCCAAATCTGAGGAGATATTCTTGAATAACTTTTTTTGTGAAGGTCGGAGAGACTTGCAAGTAGGCTCTACCCCCACTAAATGGGGTTGCGCGCATCGATCAGTACTATCCTTGAGCTTCTCCGACTTTCGGAAGGGTTAGGGTTAGGGTTAGGGATGAAAGCACATAGGAGAAAGAGATATTCTTGAATAACTTTTTTTGTGAAGGTCGGAGAGACTTGCAAGTAGGCTCTACCCCCACTAAATGGGGTAGCGCGCATCGATCGGTACCATCCTTGAGCTTCTCCGACTTTCGGAAGGGTTAGGGTTAGGGATGAAAGCACATAGGAGAAAGAGATATTCTTGAATAACTTTTTTTGTGAAGGTCGGAGAGACTTGCAAGTAGGCTCTACCCCCACTAAATGGGGTAGCGCGCATCGATCGGTACCATCCTTGAGCTTCTCCGACTTTCGGAAGGGTTAGGGTTAGGGTTAGGGATGAAAGCACATAGGAGAAAGAGATATTCTTGAATAACTTTTTTTGTGAAGGTCGGAGAGACTTGCAAGTAGGCTCTACCCCCACTAAATGGGGTAGCGCGCATCGATCGGTACCATCCTTGAGCTTCTCCGACTTTCGGAAGGGTTAGGGTTAGGGTTAGGGATGAAAGCACATAGGAGAAAGAGATATTCTTGAATAACTTTTTTTGTGAAGGTCGGAGAGACTTGGAAAGTGGTTGCATCTGGACTAATTTGGGTCCTGCGGATCGATTGGTACCATCCCCGAGCTTGTACGACCTTCGGAAGAGGTCGACCGACGAAATTCCCCCAAATCTGAGGAGATATTCTTGAATAACCTTTTTTGTGAAGGTCGGAGAGACTTGCAAGTAGGCTCTACCCCCACTAAATGGGGTTGCGCGCATCGATCGGTACCATCCTTGAGCTTCTCCGACTTTCGGAAGGGTTAGGGTTAGGGTTAGGGATGAAAGCACATAGGAGAAAGAGATATTCTTGAATAACTTTTTTTGTGAAGGTCGGAGAGACTTGCAAGTAGGCTCTACCCCCACTAAATGGGGTAGCGCGCATCGATCGGTACCATCCTTGAGCTTCTCCGACTTTCGGAAGGGTTAGGGTTAGGGTTAGGGATGAAAGCACATAGGAGAAAGAGATATTCTTGAATAACTTTTTTTGTGAAGGTCGGAGAGACTTGGAAAGTGGTTGCATCTGGACTAATTTGGGTCCTGCGGATCGATTGGTACCATCCCCGAGCTTGTACGACCTTCGGAAGAGGTCGACCGACGAAATTCCCCCAAATCTGAGGAGATATTCTTGAATAACTTTTTTTGTGAAGGTCGGAGAGACTTGCAAGTAGGCTCTACCCCCACTAAATGGGGTTGCGCGCATCGATCAGTACCATCCTTGAGCTTCTCCGACTTTCGGAAGGGTTAGGGTTAGGGTTAGGGATGAAAGCACATAGGAGAAAGAGATATTCTTGAATAACTTTTTTTGTGAAGGTCGGAGAGACTTGCAAGTAGGCTCTACCCCCACTAAATGGGGTAGCGCGCATCGATCGGTACCATCCTTGAGCTTCTCCGACTTTCGGAAGGGTTAGGGTTAGGGTTAGGGATGAAAGCACATAGGAGAAAGAGATATTCTTGAATAACTTTTTTTGTGAAGGTCGGAGAGACTTGCAAGTAGGCTCTACCCCCACTAAATGGGGTAGCGCGCATCGATCGGTACCATCCTTGAGCTTCTCCGACTTTCGGAAGGGTTAGGGTTAGGGTTAGGGATGAAAGCACATAGGAGAAAGAGATATTCTTGAATAACTTTTTTTGTGAAGGTCGGAGAGACTTGCAAGTAGGCTCTACCCCCACTAAATTGGGTAGCGCGCATCGATCGGTACCATCCTTGAGCTTCTCCGACTTTCGGAAGGGTTAGGGTTAGGGTTAGGGATGAAAGCACATAGGAGAAAGAGATATTCTTGAATAACTTTTTTTGTGAAGGTCGGAGAGACTTGGAAAGTGGTTGCATCTGGACTAATTTGGGTCCTGCGGATCGATTGGTACCATCCCCGAGCTTGTACGACCTTCGGAAGAGGTCGACCGACGAAATTCCCCCAAATCTGAGGAGATATTCTTGAATAACTTTTTTTGTGAAGGTCGGAGAGACTTGCAAGTAGGCTCTACCCCCACTAAATGGGGTTGCGCGCATCGATCAGTACTATCCTTGAGCTTCTCCGACTTTCGGAAGGGTTAGGGTTAGGGTTAGGGATGAAAGCACATAGGAGAAAGAGATATTCTTGAATAACTTTTTTTGTGAAGGTCGGAGAGACTTGCAAGTAGGCTCTACCCCCACTAAATGGGGTAGCGCGCATCGATCGGTACCATCCTTGAGCTTCTCCGACTTTCGGAAGGGTTAGGGTTAGGGATGAAAGCACATAGGAGAAAGAGATATTCTTGAATAACTTTTTTTGTGAAGGTCGGAGAGACTTGCAAGTAGGCTCTACCCCCACTAAATGGGGTAGCGCGCATCGATCGGTACCATCCTTGAGCTTCTCCGACTTTCGGAAGGGTTAGGGTTAGGGTTAGGGATGAAAGCACATAGGAGAAAGAGATATTCTTGAATAACTTTTTTTGTGAAGGTCGGAGAGACTTGCAAGTAGGCTCTACCCCCACTAAATGGGGTAGCGCGCATCGATCGGTACCATCCTTGAGCTTCTCCGACTTTCGGAAGGGTTAGGGTTAGGGTTAGGGATGAAAGCACATAGGAGAAAGAGATATTCTTGAATAACTTTTTTTGTGAAGGTCGGAGAGACTTGGAAAGTGGTTGCATCTGGACTAATTTGGGTCCTGCGGATCGATTGGTACCATCCCCGAGCTTGTACGACCTTCGGAAGAGGTCGACCGACGAAATTCCCCCAAATCTGAGGAGATATTCTTGAATAACTTTTTTTGTGAAGGTCGGAGAGACTTGCAAGTAGGCTCTACCCCCACTAAATGGGGTAGCGCGCATCGATCGGTACCATCCTTGAGCTTCTCCGACTTTCGGAAGGGTTAGGGTTAGGGTTAGGGATGAAAGCACATAGGAGAAAGAGATATTCTTGAATAACTTTTTTTGTGAAGGTCGGAGAGACTTGAAAAGTGGTTGCATCTGGACTAATTTGGGTCCTGCGGATCGATTGGTACCATCCCCGAGCTTGTACGACCTTCGGAAGAGGTCGACCGACGAAATTCCCCCAAATCTGAGGAGATATTCTTGAATAACTTTTTTTGTGAAGGTCGGAGAGACTTGCAAGTAGGCTCTACCCCCACTAAATGGGGTTGCGCGCATCGATCAGTACCATCCTTGAGCTTCTCCGACTTTCGGAAGGGTTAGGGTTAGGGTTAGGGATGAAAGCACATAGGAGAAAGAGATATTCTTGAATAACTTTTTTTGTGAAGGTCGGAGAGACTTGCAAGTAGGCTCTACCCCCACTAAATGGGGTAGCGCGCATCGATCGGTACCATCCTTGAGCTTCTCCGACTTTCGGAAGGGTTAGGGTTAGGGTTAGGGATGAAAGCACATAGGAGAAAGAGATATTCCTGAATAACTTTTTTTGTGAAGGTCGGAGAGACTTGCAAATAGGCTCTACCCCCACTAAATGGGGTAGCGCGCATCGATCGGTACCATCCTTGAGCTTCTCCGACTTTCGGAAGGGTTAGGGTTAGGGTTAGGGATGAAAGCACATAGGAGAAAGAGATATTCTTGAATAACTTTTTTTGTGAAGGTCGGAGAGACTTGCAAGTAGGCTCTACCCCCACTAAATGGGGTAGCGCGCATCGATCGGTACCATCCTTGAGCTTCTCCGACTTTCGGAAGGGTTAGGGTTAGGGTTAGGGATGAAAGCACATAGGAGAAAGAGATATTCTTGAATAACTTTTTTTGTGAAGGTCGGAGAGACTTGCAAGTAGGCTCTACCCCCACTAAATGGGGTAGCGCGCATCGATCGGTACCATCCTTGAGCTTCTCCGACTTTCGGAAGGGTTAGGGTTAGGGTTAGGGTTAGGGATGAAAGCACATAGGAGAAAGAGATATTCTTTAATAACTTTTTTTGTGAAGGTCGGAGAGACTTGCAAGTAGGCTCTACCCCCACTAAATGGGGTAGCGCGCATCGATCGGTACCATCCTTGAGCTTCTCCGACTTTCGGAAGGGTTAGGGTTAGGGTTAGGGATGAAAGCACATAGGAGAAAGAGATATTCTTGAATAACTTTTTTTGTGAAGGTCGGAGAGACTTGGAAAGTGGTTGCATCTGGACTAATTTGGGTCCTGCGGATCGATTGGTACCATCCCCGAGCTTGTACGACCTTCGGAAGAGGTCGACCGACGAAATTCCCCCAAATCTGAGGAGATATTCTTGAATAACTTTTTTTGTGAAGGTCGGAGAGACTTGCAAGTAGGCTCTACCCCCACTAAATGGGGTTGCGCGCATCGATCAGTACTATCCTTGAGCTTCTCCGACTTTCGGAAGGGTTAGGGTTAGGGTTAGGGATGAAAGCACATAGGAGAAAGAGATATTCTTGAATAACTTTTTTTGTGAAGGTCGGAGAGACTTGCAAGTAGGCTCTACCCCCACTAAATGGGGTAGCGCGCATCGATCAGTACCATCCTTGAGCTTCTCCGACTTTCGGAAGGGTTAGGGTTAGGGATGAAAGCACATAGGAGAAAGAGATATTCTTGAATAACTTTTTTTGTGAAGGTCGGAGAGACTTGCAAGTAGGCTCTACCCCCACTAAATGGGGTAGCGCGCATCGATCGGTACCATCCTTGAGCTTCTCCGACTTTCGGAAGGGTTAGGGTTAGGGTTAGGGATGAAAGCACATAGGAGAAAGAGATATTCTTGAATAACTTTTTTTGTGAAGGTCGGAGAGACTTGCAAGTAGGCTCTACCCCCACTAAATGGGGTAGCGCGCATCGATCGGTACCATCCTTGAGCTTCTCCGACTTTCGGAAGGGTTAGGGTTAGGGTTAGGGATGAAAGCACATAGGAGAAAGAGATATTCTTGAATAACTTTTTTTGTGAAGGTCGGAGAGACTTGGAAAGTGGTTGCATCTGGACTAATTTGGGTCCTGCGGATCGATTGGTACCATCCCCGAGCTTGTACGACCTTCGGAAGAGGTCGACCGACGAAATTCCCCCAAATCTGAGGAGATATTCTTGAATAACTTTTTTTGTGAAGGTCGGAGAGACTTGCAAGTAGGCTCTACCCCCACTAAATGGGGTAGCGCGCATCGATCGGTACCATCCTTGAGCTTCTCCGACTTTCGGAAGGGTTAGGGTTAGGGTTAGGGATGAAAGCACATAGGAGAAAGAGATATTCTTGAATAACTTTTTTTGTGAAGGTCGGAGAGACTTGAAAAGTGGTTGCATCTGGACTAATTTGGGTCCTGCGGATCGATTGGTACCATCCCCGAGCTTGTACGACCTTCGGAAGAGGTCGACCGACGAAATTCCCCCAAATCTGAGGAGATATTCTTGAATAACTTTTTTTGTGAAGGTCGGAGAGACTTGCAAGTAGGCTCTACCCCCACTAAATGGGGTTGCGCGCATCGATCAGTACCATCCTTGAGCTTCTCCGACTTTCGGAAGGGTTAGGGTTAGGGTTAGGGATGAAAGCACATAGGAGAAAGAGATATTCTTGAATAACTTTTTTTGTGAAGGTCGGAGAGACTTGCAAGTAGGCTCTACCCCCACTAAATGGGGTAGCGCGCATCGATCGGTACCATCCTTGAGCTTCTCCGACTTTCGGAAGGGTTAGGGTTAGGGATGAAAGCACATAGGAGAAAGAGATATTCTTGAATAACTTTTTTTGTGAAGGTCGGAGAGACTTGGAAAGTGGTTGCATCTGGACTAATTTGGGTCCTGCGGATCGATTGGTACCATCCCCGAGCTTGTACGACCTTCGGAAGAGGTCGACCGACGAAATTCCCCCAAATCTGAGGAGATATTCTTGAATAACTTTTTTTGTGAAGGTCGGAGAGACTTGCAAGTAGGCTCTACCCCCACTAAATGGGGTAGCGCGCATCGATCGGTACCATCCTTGAGCTTCTCCGACTTTCGGAAGGGTTAGGGTTAGGGTTAGGGATGAAAGCACATAGGAGAAAGAGATATTCTTGAATAACTTTTTTTGTGAAGGTCGGAGAGACTTGAAAAGTGGTTGCATCTGGACTAATTTGGGTCCTGCGGATCGATTGGTACCATCCCCGAGCTTGTACGACCTTCGGAAGAGGTCGACCGACGAAATTCCCCCAAATCTGAGGAGATATTCTTGAATAACTTTTTTTGTGAAGGTCGGAGAGACTTGCAAGTAGGCTCTACCCCCACTAAATGGGGTTGCGCGCATCGATCAGTACCATCCTTGAGCTTCTCCGACTTTCGGAAGGGTTAGGGTTAGGGTTAGGGATGAAAGCACATAGGAGAAAGAGATATTCTTGAATAACTTTTTTTGTGAAGGTCGGAGAGACTTGCAAGTAGGCTCTACCCCCACTAAATGGGGTAGCGCGCATCGATCGGTACCATCCTTGAGCTTCTCCGACTTTCGGAAGGGTTAGGGTTAGGGATGAAAGCACATAGGAGAAAGAGATATTCTTGAATAACTTTTTTTGTGAAGGTCGGAGAGACTTGGAAAGTGGTTGCATCTGGACTAATTTGGGTCCTGCGGATCGATTGGTACCATCCCCGAGCTTGTACGACCTTCGGAAGAGGTCGACCGACGAAATTCCCCCAAATCTGAGGAGATATTCTTGAATAACTTTTTTTGTGAAGGTCGGAGAGACTTGCAAGTAGGCTCTACCCCCACTAAATGGGGTTGCGCGCATCGATCAGTACCATCCTTGAGCTTCTCCGACTTTCGGAAGGGTTAGGGTTAGGGTTAGGGATGAAAGCACATAGGAGAAAGAGATATTCTTGAATAACTTTTTTTGTGAAGGTCGGAGAGACTTGCAAGTAGGCTCTACCCCCACTAAATGGGGTAGCGCGCATCGATCGGTACCATCCTTGAGCTTCTCCGACTTTCGGAAGGGTTAGGGTTAGGGTTAGGGATGAAAGCACATAGGAGAAAGAGATATTCTTGAATAACTTTTTTTGTGAAGGTCGGAGAGACTTGCAAGTAGGCTTTACCCCCACTAAATGGGGTAGCGCGCATCGATCGGTACCATCCTTGAGCTTCTCCGACTTTCGGAAGGGTTAGGGTTAGGGTTAGGGATGAAAGCACATAGGAGAAAGAGATATTCTTGAATAACTTTTTTTGTGAAGGTCGGAGAGACTTGCAAGTAGGCTCTACCCCCACTAAATGGGGTAGCGCGCATCGATCGGTACCATCCTTGAGCTTCTCCGACTTTCGGAAGGGTTAGGGTTAGGGTTAGGGATGAAAGCACATAGGAGAAAGAGATATTCTTGAATAACTTTTTTTGTGAAGGTCGGAGAGACTTGGAAAGTGGTTGCATCTGGACTAATTTGGGTCCTGCGGATCGATTGGTACCATCCCCGAGCTTGTACGACCTTCGGAAGAGGTCGACCGACGAAATTCCCCCAAATCTGAGGAGATATTCTTGAATAACTTTTTTTGTGAAGGTCGGAGAGACTTGCAAGTAGGCTCTACCCCCACTAAATGGGGTAGCGCGCATCGATCGGTACCATCCTTGAGCTTCTCCGACTTTCGGAAGGGTTAGGGTTAGGGTTAGGGATGAAAGCACATAGGAGAAAGAGATATTCTTGAATAACTTTTTTTGTGAAGGTCGGAGAGACTTGCAAGTAGGCTCTACCCCCACTAAATGGCGTAGCGCGCATCGATCGGTACCATCCTTGAGCTTCTCCGACTTTCGGAAGGGTTAGGGTTAGGGTTAGGGATGAAAGCACATAGGAGAAAGAGATATTCTTGAATAACTTTTTTTGTGAAGGTCGGAGAGACTTGGAAAGTGGTTGCATCTGGACTAATTTGGGTCCTGCAGATCGATTGGTACCATCCCCGAGCTTGTACGACCTTCGGAAGAGGTCGACCGACGAAATTCCCCCAAATCTGAGGAGATATTCTTGAATAACTTTTTTTGTGAAGGTCGGAGAGACTTGCAAGTAGGCTCTACCCCCACTAAATGGGGTTGCGCGCATCGATCAGTACCATCCTTGAGCTTCTCCGACTTTTGGAAGGGTTAGGGTTAGGGTTAGGGATGAAAGCACATAGGAGAAAGAGATATTCTTGAATAACTTTTTTTGTGAAGGTCGGAGAGACTTGCAAGTAGGCTCTACCCCCACTAAATGGGGTAGCGCACATCGATCGGTACCATCCTTGAGCTTCTCCGACTTTCGGAAGGGTTAGGGTTAGGGATGAAAGCACATAGGAGAAAGAGATATTCTTGAATAACTTTTTTTGTGAAGGTTGGAGAGACTTGCAAGTAGGCTCTACCCCCACTAAATGGGGTAGCGCGCATCGATCGGTACCATCCTTGAGCTTCTCCGACTTTCGGAAGGGTTAGGGTTAGGGTTAGGGATGAAAGCACATAGGAGAAAGAGATATTCTTGAATAACGTTTTTTGTGAAGGTCGGAGAGACTTGCAAGTAGGCTCTACCCCCACTAAATGGGGTAGCGCGCATCGATCGGTACCATCCTTGAGCTTCTCCGACTTTCGGAAGGGTTAGGGTTAGGGTTAGGGATGAAAGCACATAGGAGAAAGAGATATTCTTGAATAACTTTTTTTGTGAAGGTCGGAGAGACTTGGAAAGTGGTTGCATCTGGACTAATTTGGGTCCTGCGGATCGATTGGTACCATCCCCGAGCTTGTACGACCTTCGGAAGAGGTCGACCGACGAAATTCCCCCAAATCTGAGGAGATATTCTTGAATAACTTTTTTTGTGAAGGTCGGAGAGACTTGCAAGTAGGCTCTACCCCCACTAAATGGGGTAGCGCGCATCGATCGGTACCATCCTTGAGCTTCTCCGACTTTCGGAAGGGTTAGGGTTAGGGTTAGGGATGAAAGCACATAGGAGAAAGAGATATTCTTGAATAACTTTTTTTGTGAAGGTCGGAGAGACTTGGAAAGTGGTTGCATCTGGACTAATTTGGGTCCTGCGGATCGATTGGTTCCATCCCCGAGCTTGTACGATCTTCGGAAGAGGTCGACCGACGAAATTCCCCCAAATCTGAGGAGATATTCTTGAATAACCTTTTTTGTGAAGGTCGGAGAGACTTGCAAGTAGGCTCTACCCCCACTAAATGGGGTTGCGCGCATCGATCGGTACCATCCTTGAGCTTCTCCGACTTTCGGAAGGGTTAGGGTTAGGGTTAGGGATGAAAGCACATAGGAGAAAGAGATATTCTTGAATAACTTTTTTTGTGAAGGTCGGAGAGACTTGCAAGTAGGCTCTACCCCCACTAAATGGGGTAGCGCGCATCGATCGGTACCATCCTTGAGCTTCTCCGACTTTCGGAAGGGTTAGGGTTAGGGTTAGGGATGAAAGCACATAGGAGAAAGAGATATTCTTGAATAACTTTTTTTGTGAAGGTCGGAGAGACTTGCAAGTAGGCTCTACCCCCACTAAATGGGGTAGCGCGCATCGATCGGTACCATCCTTGAGCTTCTCCGACTTTCGGAAGGGTTAGGGTTAGGGTTAGGGATGAAAGCACATAGGAGAAAGAGATATTCTTGAATAACTTTTTTTGTGAAGGTCGGAGAGACTTGCAAGTAGGCTCTACCCCCACTAAATGGGGTAGCGCGCATCGATCGGTACCATCCTTGAGCTTCTCCGACTTTCGGAAGGGTTAGGGTTAGGGTTAGGGATGAAAGCACATAGGAGAAAGAGATATTCTTGAATAACTTTTTTTGTGAAGGTCGGAGAGACTTGGAAAGTGGTTGCATCTGGACTAATTTGGGTCCTGCGGATCGATTGGTACCATCCCCGAGCTTGTACGACCTTCGGAAGAGGTCGACCGACGAAATTCCCCCAAATCTGAGGAGATATTCTTGAATAACTTTTTTTGTGAAGGTCGGAGAGACTTGCAAGTAGGCTCTACCCCCACTAAATGGGGTAGCGCGCATCGATCGGTACCATCCTTGAGCTTCTCCGACTTTCGGAAGGGTTAGGGTTAGGGATGAAAGCACATAGGAGAAAGAGATATTCTTGAATAACTTTTTTTGTGAAGGTCGGAGAGACTTGGAAAGTGGTTGCATCTGGACTAATTTGGGTCCTGCGGATCGATTGGTACCATCCCCGAGCTTGTACGACCTTCGGAAGAGGTCGACCGACGAAATTCCCCCAAATCTGAGGAGATATTCTTGAATAACCTTTTTTGTGAAAGTCGGAGAGACTTGCAAGTAGGCTCTACCCCCACTAAATGGGGTTGCGCGCATCGATCGGTACCATCCTTGAGCTTCTCCGACTTTCGGAAGGGTTAGGGTTAGGGTTAGGGATGAAAGCACATAGGAGAAAGAGATATTCTTGAATAACTTTTTTTGTGAAGGTCGGAGAGACTTGCAAGTAGGCTCTACCCCCACTAAATGGGGTAGCGCGCATCGATCGGTACCATCCTTGAGCTTCTCCGACTTTCGGAAGGGTTAGGGTTAGGGTTAGGGATGAAAGCACATAGGAGAAAGAGATATTCTTGAATAACTTTTTTTGTGAAGGTCGGAGAGACTTGGAAAGTGGTTGCATCTGGACTAATTTGGGTCCTGCGGATCGATTGGTACCATCCCCGAGCTTGTACGACCTTCGGAAGAGGTCGACCGACGAAATTCCCCCAAATCTGAGGAGATATTCTTGAATAACTTTTTTTGTGAAGGTCGGAGAGACTTGCAAGTAGGCTCTACCCCCACTAAATGGGGTAGCGCGCATCGATCGGTACCATCCTTGAGCTTCTCCGACTTTCGGAAGGGTTAGGGTTAGGGTTAGGGATGAAAGCACATAGGAGAAAGAGATATTCTTGAATAACTTTTTTTGTGAAGGTCGGAGAGACTTGCAAGTAGGCTCTACCCCCACTAAATGGGGTAGCGCGCATCGATCGGTACCATCCTTGAGCTTCTCCGACTTTCGGAAGGGTTAGGGTTAGGGTTAGGGATGAAAGCACATAGGAGAAAGAGATATTCTTGAATAACTTTTTTTGTGAAGGTCGGAGAGACTTGGAAAGTGGTTGCATCTGGACTAATTTGGGTCCTGCGGATCGATTGGTACCATCCCCGAGCTTGTACGACCTTCGGAAGAGGTCGACCGACGAAATTCCCCCAAATCTGAGGAGATATTCTTGAATAACTTTTTTTGTGAAGGTCGGAGAGACTTGCAAGTAGGCTCTACCCCCACTAAATGGGGTAGCGCGCATCGATCGGTACCATCCTTGAGCTTCTCCGACTTTCGGAAGGGTTAGGGTTAGGGATGAAAGCACATAGGAGAAAGAGATATTCTTGAATAACTTTTTTTGTGAAGGTCGGAGAGACTTGGAAAGTGGTTGCATCTGGACTAATTTGGGTCCTGCGGATCGATTGGTACCATCCCCGAGCTTGTACGACCTTCGGAAGAGGTCGACCGACGAAATTCCCCCAAATCTGAGGAGATATTCTTGAATAACCTTTTTTGTGAAAGTCGGAGAGACTTGCAAGTAGGCTCTACCCCCACTAAATGGGGTTGCGCGCATCGATCGGTACCATCCTTGAGCTTCTCCGACTTTCGGAAGGGTTAGGGTTAGGGTTAGGGATGAAAGCACATAGGAGAAAGAGATATTCTTGAATAACTTTTTTTGTGAAGGTCGGAGAGACTTGCAAGTAGGCTCTACCCCCACTAAATGGGGTAGCGCGCATCGATCGGTACCATCCTTGAGCTTCTCCGACTTTCGGAAGGGTTAGGGTTAGGGTTAGGGATGAAAGCACATAGGAGAAAGAGATATTCTTGAATAACTTTTTTTGTGAAGGTCGGAGAGACTTGGAAAGTGGTTGCATCTGGACTAATTTGGGTCCTGCGGATCGATTGGTACCATCCCCGAGCTTGTACGACCTTCGGAAGAGGTCGACCGACGAAATTCCCCCAAATCTGAGGAGATATTCTTGAATAACTTTTTTTGTGAAGGTCGGAGAGACTTGCAAGTAGGCTCTACCCCCACTAAATGGGGTAGCGCGCATCGATCGGTACCATCTTTGAGCTTCTCCGACTTTCGGAAGGGTTAGGGTTAGGGTTAGGGATGAAAGCACATAGGAGAAAGAGATATTCTTGAATAACTTTTTTTGTGAAGGTCGGAGAGACTTGCAAGTAGGCTCTACCCCCACTAAATGGGGTAGCGCGCATCGATCGGTACCATCCTTGAGCTTCTCCGACTTTCGGAAGGGTTAGGGTTAGGGTTAGGGATGAAAGCACATAGGAGAAAGAGATATTCTTGAATAACTTTTTTTGTGAAGGTCGGAGAGACTTGGAAAGTGGTTGCATCTGGACTAATTTGGGTCCTGCAGATCGATTGGTACCATCCCCGAGCTTGTACGACCTTCGGAAGAGGTCGACCGACGAAATTCCCCCAAATCTGAGGAGATATTCTTGAATAACTTTTTTTGTGAAGGTCGGAGAGACTTGCAAGTAGGCTCTACCCCCACTAAATGGGGTTGCGCGCATCGATCAGTACCATCCTTGAGCTTCTCCGACTTTTGGAAGGGTTAGGGTTAGGGTTAGGGATGAAAGCACATAGGAGAAAGAGATATTCTTGAATAACTTTTTTTGTGAAGGTCGGAGAGACTTGCAAGTAGGCTCTACCCCCACTAAATGGGGTAGCGCGCATCGATCGGTACCATCCTTGAGCTTCTCCGACTTTCGGAAGGGTTAGGGTTAGGGTTAGGGATGAAAGCACATAGGAGAAAGAGATATTCTTGAATAACTTTTTTTGTGAAGGTTGGAGAGACTTGCAAGTAGGCTCTACCCCCACTAAATGGGGTAGCGCGCATCGATCGGTACCATCCTTGAGCTTCTCCGACTTTCGGAAGGGTTAGGGTTAGGGTTAGGGATGAAAGCACATAGGAGAAAGAGATATTCTTGAATAACTTTTTTTGTGAAGGTCGGAGAGACTTGCAAGTAGGCTCTACCCCCACTAAATGGGGTAGCGCGCATCGATCGATACCATCCTTGAGCTTCTCCGACTTTCGGAAGGGTTAGGGTTAGGGTTAGGGATGAAAGCACATAGGAGAAAGAGATATTCTTGAATAACTTTTTTTGTGAAGGTCGGAGAGACTTGGAAAGTGGTTGCATCTGGACTAATTTGGGTCCTGCAGATCGATTGGTACCATCCCCGAGCTTGTACGACCTTCGGAAGAGGTCGACCGACGAAATTCCCCCAAATCTGAGGAGATATTCTTGAATAACTTTTTTTGTGAAGGTCGGAGAGACTTGCAAGTAGGCTCTACCCCCACTAAATGGGGTAGCGCGCATCGATCGGTACCATCCTTGAGCTTCTCCGACTTTCGGAAGGGTTAGGGTTAGGGTTAGGGATGAAAGCACATAGGAGAAAGAGATATTCTTGAATAACTTTTTTTGTGAAGGTCGGAGAGACTTGCAAGTAGGCTCTACCCCCACTAAATGGGGTAGCGCGCATCGATCGGTACCATCCTTGAGCTTCTCCGACTTTCGGAAGGGTTAGGGTTAGGGTTAGGGATGAAAGCACATAGGAGAAAGAGATATTCTTGAATAACTTTTTTTGTGAAGGTCGGAGAGACTTGGAAAGTGGTTGCATCTGGACTAATTTGGGTCCTGCAGATCGATTGGTACCATCCCCGAGCTTGTACGACCTTCGGAAGAGGTCGACCGACGAAATTCCCCCAAATCTGAGGAGATATTCTTGAATAACTTTTTTTGTGAAGGTCGGAGAGACTTGCAAGTAGGCTCTACCCCCACTAAATGGGGTTGCGCGCATCGATCAGTACCATCCTTGAGCTTCTCCGACTTTCGGAAGGGTTAGGGTTAGGGTTAGGGATGAAAGCACATAGGAGAAAGAGATATTCTTGAATAACTTTTTTTGTGAAGGTCGGAGAGACTTGGAAAGTGGTTGCATCTGGACTAATTTGGGTCCTGCAGATCGATTGGTACCATCCCCGAGCTTGTACGACCTTCGGAAGAGGTCGACCGACGAAATTCCCCCAAATCTGAGGAGATATTCTTGAATAACTTTTTTTGTGAAGGTCGGAGAGACTTGCAAGTAGGCTCTACCCCCACTAAATGGGGTTGCGCGCATCGATCAGTACCATCTTTGAGCTTCTCCGACTTTTGGAAGGGTTAGGGTTAGGGTTAGGGATGAAAGCACATAGGAGAAAGAGATATTCTTGAATAACTTTTTTTGTGAAGGTCGGAGAGACTTGCAAGTAGGCTCTACCCCCACTAAATGGGGTAGCGCGCATCGATCGGTACCATCCTTGAGCTTCTCCGACTTTCGGAAGGGTTAGGGTTAGGGTTAGGGATGAAAGCACATAGGAGAAAGAGATATTCTTGAATAACTTTTTTTGTGAAGGTCGGAGAGACTTGCAAGTAGGCTCTACCCCCACTAAATGGGGTAGCGCGCATCGATCGGTACCATCCTTGAGCTTCTCCGACTTTCTGAAGGGTTAGGGTTAGGGTTAGGGATGAAAGCACATAGGAGAAAGAGATATTCTTGAATAACTTTTTTTGTGAAGGTCGGAGAGACTTGCAAGTAGGCTCTACCCCCACTAAATGGGGTAGCGCGCATCGATCGGTACCATCCTTGAGCTTCTCCGACTTTCGGAAGGGTTAGGGTTAGGGTTAGGGATGAAAGCACATAGGAGAAAGAGATATTCTTGAATAACTTTTTTTGTGAAGGTCGGAGAGACTTGGAAAGTGGTTGCATCTGGACTAATTTGGGTCCTGCGGATCGATTGGTACCATCCCCGAGCTTGTACGACCTTCGGAAGAGGTCGACCGACGAAATTCCCCCAAATCTGAGGAGATATTCTTGAATAACTTTTTTTGTGAAGGTCGGAGAGACTTGCAAGTAGGCTCTACCCCCACTAAATGGGGTAGCGCGCATCGATCGGTACCATCCTTGAGCTTCTCCGACTTTCGGAAGGGTTAGGGTTAGGGTTAGGGATGAAAGCACATAGGAGAAAGAGATATTCTTGAATAACTTTTTTTGTGAAGGTCGGAGAGACTTGAAAAGTGGTTGCATCTGGACTAATTTGGGTCCTGCGGATCGATTGGTACCATCCCCGAGCTTGTACGACCTTCGGAAGAGGTCGACCGACGAAATTCCCCCAAATCTGAGGAGATATTCTTGAATAACCTTTTTTGTGAAGGTCGGAGAGACTTGCAAGTAGGCTCTACCCCCACTAAATGGGGTTGCGCGCATCGATCGGTACCATCCTTGAGCTTCTCCGACTTTCGGAAGGGTTAGGGTTAGGGTTAGGAATGAAAGCACATAGGAGAAAGAGATATTCTTGAATAACTTTTTTTGTGAAGGTCGGAGAGACTTGCAAGTAGGCTCTACCCCCACTAAATGGGGTAGCGCGCATCGATCGGTACCATCCTTGAGCTTCTCCGACTTTCGGAAGGGTTAGGGTTAGGGTTAGGGATGAAAGCACATAGGAGAAAGAGATATTCTTGAATAACTTTTTTTGTGAAGGTCGGAGAGACTTGGAAAGTGGTTGCATCTGGACTAATTTGGGTCCTGCGGATCGATTGGTACCATCCCCGAGCTTGTACGACCTTCGGAAGAGGTCGACCGACGAAATTCCCCCAAATCTGAGGAGATATTCTTGAATAACTTTTTTTGTGAAGGTCGGAGAGACTTGCAAGTAGGCTCTACCCCCACTAAATGGGGTTGCGCGCATCGATCAGTACCATCCTTGAGCTTCTCCGACTTTCGGAAGGGTTAGGGTTAGGGTTAGGGATGAAAGCACATAGGAGAAAGAGATATTCTTGAATAACTTTTTTTGTGAAGGTCGGAGAGACTTGCAAGTAGGCTCTACCCCCACTAAATGGGGTAGCGCGCATCGATCGGTACCATCCTTGAGCTTCTCCGACTTTCGGAAGGGTTAGGGTTAGGGTTAGGGATGAAAGCACATAGGAGAAAGAGATATTCTTGAATAACTTTTTTTGTGAAGGTCGGAGAGACTTGCAAATAGGCTCTACCCCCACTAAATGGGGTAGCGCGCATCGATCGGTACCATCCTTGAGCTTCTCCGACTTTCGGAAGGGTTAGGGTTAGGGTTAGGGATGAAAGCACATAGGAGAAAGAGATATTCTTGAATAACTTTTTTTGTGAAGGTCGGAGAGACTTGCAAGTAGGCTCTACCCCCACTAAATGGGGTAGCGCGCATCGATCGGTACCATCCTTGAGCTTCTCCGACTTTCGGAAGGGTTAGGGTTAGGGTTAGGGATGAAAGCACATAGGAGAAAGAGATATTCTTGAATAACTTTTTTTGTGAAGGTCGGAGAGACTTGGAAAGTGGTTGCATCTGGACTAATTTGGGTCCTGCGGATCGATTGGTACCATCCCCGAGCTTGTACGACCTTCGGAAGAGGTCGACCGACGAAATTCCCCCAAATCTGAGGAGATATTCTTGAATAACTTTTTTTGTGAAGGTCGGAGAGACTTGCAAGTAGGCTCTACCCCCACTAAATGGGGTAGCGCGCATCGATCGGTACCATCCTTGAGCTTCTCCGACTTTCGGAAGGGTTAGGGTTAGGGTTAGGGATGAAAGCACATAGGAGAAAGAGATATTCTTGAATAACTTTTTTTGTGAAGGTCGGAGAGACTTGGAAAGTGGTTGCATCTGGACTAATTTGGGTCCTGCGGATCGATTGGTACCATCCCCGAGCTTGTACGACCTTCGAAAGAGGTCGACCGACGAAATTCCCCCAAATCTGAGGAGATATTCTTGAATAACTTTTTTTGTGAAGGTCGGAGAGACTTGCAAGTAGGCTCTACCCCCACTAAATGGGGTAGCGCGCATCGATCGGTACCATCCTTGAGCTTTTCCGACTTTCGGAAGGGTTAGGGTTAGGGTTAGGGATGAAAGCACATAGGAGAAAGAGATATTCTTGAATAACTTTTTTTGTGAAGGTCGGAGAGACTTGGAAAGTGGTTGCATCTGGACTAATTTGGGTCCTGCGGATCGATTGGTACCATCCCCGAGCTTGTACGACCTTCGGAAGAGGTCGACCGACGAAATTCCCCCAAATCTGAGGAGATATTCTTGAATAACCTTTTTTGTGAAGGTCGGAGAGACTTGCAAGTAGGCTCTACCCCCACTAAATGGGGTTGCGCGCATCGATCGGTACCATCCTTGAGCTTCTCCGACTTTCGGAAGGGTTAGGGTTAGGGTTAGGGATGAAAGCACATAGGAGAAAGAGATATTCTTGAATAACTTTTTTTGTGAAGGTCGGAGAGACTTGCAAGTAGGCTCTACCCCCACTAAATGGGGTAGCGCGCATCGATCGGTACCATCCTTGAGCTTCTCCGACTTTCGGAAGGGTTAGGGTTAGGGTTAGGGATGAAAGCACATAGGAGAAAGAGATATTCTTGAATAACTTTTTTTGTGAAGGTCGGAGAGACTTGGAAAGTGGTTGCATCTGGACTAATTTGGGTCCTGCGGATCGATTGGTACCATCCCCGAGCTTGTACGACCTTCGGAAGAGGTCGACCGACGAAATTCCCCCAAATCTGAGGAGATATTCTTGAATAACTTTTTTTGTGAAGGTCGGAGAGACTTGCAAGTAGGCTCTACCCCCACTAAATGGGGTTGCGCGCATCGATCAGTACCATCCTTGAGCTTCTCCGACTTTCGGAAGGGTTAGGGTTAGGGTTAGGGATGAAAGCACATAGGAGAAAGAGATATTCTTGAATAACTTTTTTTGTGAAGGTCGGAGAGACTTGCAAGTAGGCTCTACCCCCACTAAATGGGGTAGCGCGCATCGATCGGTACCATCCTTGAGCTTCTCCGACTTTCGGAAGGGTTAGGGTTAGGGTTAGGGATGAAAGCACATAGGAGAAAGAGATATTCTTGAATAACTTTTTTTGTGAAGGTCGGAGAGACTTGCAAATAGGCTCTACCCCCACTAAATGGGGTAGCGCGCATCGATCGGTACCATCCTTGAGCTTCTCCGACTTTCGGAAGGGTTAGGGTTAGGGTTAGGGATGAAAGCACATAGGAGAAAGAGATATTCTTGAATAACTTTTTTTGTGAAGGTCGGAGAGACTTGCAAGTAGGCTCTACCCCCACTAAATGGGGTAGCGCGCATCGATCGGTACCATCCTTGAGCTTCTCCGACTTTCGGAAGGGTTAGGGTTAGGGTTAGGGATGAAAGCACATAGGAGAAAGAGATATTCTTGAATAACTTTTTTTGTGAAGGTCGGAGAGACTTGGAAAGTGGTTGCATCTGGACTAATTTGGGTCCTGCGGATCGATTGGTACCATCCCCGAGCTTGTACGACCTTCGGAAGAGGTCGACCGACGAAATTCCCCCAAATCTGAGGAGATATTCTTGAATAACTTTTTTTGTGAAGGTCGGAGAGACTTGCAAGTAGGCTCTACCCCCACTAAATGGGGTAGCGCGCATCGATCGGTACCATCCTTGAGCTTCTCCGACTTTCTGAAGGGTTAGGGTTAGGGTTAGGGATGAAAGCACATAGGAGAAAGAGATATTCTTGAATAACTTTTTTTGTGAAGGTCGGAGAGACTTGCAAGTAGGCTCTACCCCCACTAAATGGGGTAGCGCGCATCGATCGGTACCATCCTTGAGCTTCTCCGATTTTCGGAAGGGTTAGGGTTAGGGTTAGGGATGAAAGCACATAGGAGAAAGAGATATTCTTGAATAACTTTTTTTGTGAAGGTCGGAGAGACTTGGAAAGTGGTTGCATCTGGACTAATTTGGGTCCTGCGGATCGATTGGTACCATCCCCGAGCTTGTACGACCTTCGGAAGAGGTCGACCGACGAAATTCCCCCAAATCTGAGGAGATATTCTTGAATAACCTTTTTTGTGAAGGTCGGAGAGACTTGCAAGTAGGCTCTACCCCCACTAAATGGGGTTGCGCGCATCGATCGGTACCATCCTTGAGCTTCTCCGACTTTCGGAAGGGTTAGGGTTAGGGTTAGGGATGAAAGCACATAGGAGAAAGAGATATTCTTGAATAACTTTTTTTGTGAAGGTCGGAGAGACTTGCAAGTAGGCTCTACCCCCACTAAATGGGGTAGCGCGCATCGATCGGTACCATCCTTGAGCTTCTCCGATTTTCGGAAGGGTTAGGGTTAGGGTTAGGGATGAAAGCACATAGGAGAAAGAGATATTCTTGAATAACTTTTTTTGTGAAGGTCGGAGAGACTTGGAAAGTGGTTGCATCTGGACTAATTTGGGTCCTGCGGATCGATTGGTACCATCCCCGAGCTTGTACGACCTTCGGAAGAGGTCGACCGACGAAATTCCCCCAAATCTGAGGAGATATTCTTGAATAACTTTTTTTGTGAAGGTCGGAGAGACTTGCAAGTAGGCTCTACCCCCACTAAATGGGGTTGCGCGCATCGATCAGTACCATCCTTGAGCTTCTCCGACTTTCGGAAGGGTTAGGGTTAGGGTTAGGGATGAAAGCACATAGGAGAAAGAGATATTCTTGAATAACTTTTTTTGTGAAGGTCGGAGAGACTTGCAAGTAGGCTCTACCCCCACTAAATGGGGTAGCGCGCATCGATCGGTACCATCCTTGAGCTTCTCCGACTTTCGGAAGGGTTAGGGTTAGGGTTAGGGATGAAAGCACATAGGAGAAAGAGATATTCTTGAATAACTTTTTTTGTGAAGGTCGGAGAGACTTGCAAATAGGCTCTACCCCCACTAAATGGGGTAGCGCGCATCGATCGGTACCATCCTTGAGCTTCTCCGACTTTCGGAAGGGTTAGGGTTAGGGTTAGGGATGAAAGCACATAGGAGAAAGAGATATTCTTGAATAACTTTTTTTGTGAAGGTCGGAGAGACTTGCAAGTAGGCTCTACCCCCACTAAATGGGGTAGCGCGCATCGATCGGTACCATCCTTGAGCTTCTCCGACTTTCGGAAGGGTTAGGGTTAGGGTTAGGGATGAAAGCACATAGGAGAAAGAGATATTCTTGAATAACTTTTTTTGTGAAGGTCGGAGAGACTTGGAAAGTGGTTGCATCTGGACTAATTTGGGTCCTGCGGATCGATTGGTACCATCCCCGAGCTTGTACGACCTTCGGAAGAGGTCGACCGACGAAATTCCCCCAAATCTGAGGAGATATTCTTGAATAACTTTTTTTGTGAAGGTCGGAGAGACTTGCAAGTAGGCTCTACCCCCACTAAATGGGGTTGCGCGCATCGATCAGTACCATCCTTGAGCTTCTCCGACTTTCGGAAGGGTTAGGGTTAGGGTTAGGGATGAAAGCACATAGGAGAAAGAGATATTCTTGAATAACTTTTTTTGTGAAGGTCGGAGAGACTTGCAAGTAGGCTCTACCCCCACTAAATGGGGTAGCGCGCATCGATCGGTACCATCCTTGAGCTTCTCCGACTTTCGGAAGGGTTAGGGTTAGGGTTAGGGATGAAAGCACATAGGAGAAAGAGATATTCTTGAATAACTTTTTTTGTGAAGGTCGGAGAGACTTGCAAATAGGCTCTACCCCCACTAAATGGGGTAGCGCGCATCGATCGGTACCATCCTTGAGCTTCTCCGACTTTCGGAAGGGTTAGGGTTAGGGTTAGGGATGAAAGCACATAGGAGAAAGAGATATTCTTGAATAACTTTTTTTGTGAAGGTCGGAGAGACTTGCAAGTAGGCTCTACCCCCACTAAATGGGGTAGCGCGCATCGATCGGTACCATCTTTGAGCTTCTCCGACTTTCGGAAGGGTTAGGGTTAGGGTTAGGGATGAAAGCACATAGGAGAAAGAGATATTCTTGAATAACTTTTTTTGTGAAGGTCGGAGAGACTTGGAAAGTGGTTGCATCTGGACTAATTTGGGTCCTGCGGATCGATTGGTACCATCCCCGAGCTTGTACGACCTTCGGAAGAGGTCGACCGACGAAATTCCCCCAAATCTGAGGAGATATTCTTGAATAACTTTTTTTGTGAAGGTCGGAGAGACTTGCAAGTAGGCTCTACCCCCACTAAATGGGGTAGCGCGCATCGATCGGTACCATCCTTGAGCTTCTCCGACTTTCTGAAGGGTTAGGGTTAGGGTTAGGGATGAAAGCACATAGGAGAAAGAGATATTCTTGAATAACTTTTTTTGTGAAGGTCGGAGAGACTTGCAAGTAGGCTCTACCCCCACTAAATGGGGTAGCGCGCATCGATCGGTACCATCCTTGAGCTTCTCCGACTTTCGGAAGGGTTAGGGTTAGGGTTAGGGATGAAAGCACATAGGAGAAAGAGATATTCTTGAATAACTTTTTTTGTGAAGGTCGGAGAGACTTGGAAAGTGGTTGCATCTGGACTAATTTGGGTCCTGCGGATCGATTGGTACCATCCCCGAGCTTGTACGACCTTCGGAAGAGGTCGACCGACGAAATTCCCCCAAATCTGAGGAGATATTCTTGAATAACTTTTTTTGTGAAGGTCGGAGAGACTTGCAAGTAGGCTCTACCCCCACTAAATGGGGTAGCGCGCATCGATCGGTACCATCCTTGAGCTTCTCCGACTTTCGGAAGGGTTAGGGTTAGGGTTAGGGATGAAAGCACATAGGAGAAAGAGATATTCTTGAATAACTTTTTTTGTGAAGGTCGGAGAGACTTGGAAAGTGGTTGCATCTGGACTAATTTGGGTCCTGCGGATCGATTGGTACCATCCCCGAGCTTGTACGACCTTCGGAAGAGGTCGACCGACGAAATTCCCCCAAATCTGAGGAGATATTCTTGAATAACCTTTTTTGTGAAGGTCGGAGAGACTTGCAAGTAGGCTCTACCCCCACTAAATGGGGTTGCGCGCATCGATCGGTACCATCCTTGAGCTTCTCCGACTTTCGGAAGGGTTAGGGTTAGGGTTAGGGATGAAAGCACATAGGAGAAAGAGATATTCTTGAATAACTTTTTTTGTGAAGGTCGGAGAGACTTGCAAGTAGGCTCTACCCCCACTAAATGGGGTAGCGCGCATCGATCGGTACCATCCTTGAGCTTCTCCGACTTTCGGAAGGGTTAGGGTTAGGGTTAGGGATGAAAGCACATAGGAGAAAGAGATATTCTTGAATAACTTTTTTTGTGAAGGTCGGAGAGACTTGGAAAGTGGTTGCATCTGGACTAATTTGGGTCCTGCGGATCGATTGGTACCATCCCCGAGCTTGTACGACCTTCGGAAGAGGTCGACCGACGAAATTCCCCCAAATCTGAGGAGATATTCTTGAATAACTTTTTTTGTGAAGGTCGGAGAGACTTGCAAGTAGGCTCTACCCCCACTAAATGGGGTTGCGCGCATCGATCAGTACCATCCTTGAGCTTCTCCGACTTTCGGAAGGGTTAGGGTTAGGGTTAGGGATGAAAGCACATAGGAGAAAGAGATATTCTTGAATAACTTTTTTTGTGAAGGTCGGAGAGACTTGCAAGTAGGCTCTACCCCCACTAAATGGGGTAGCGCGCATCGATCGGTACCATCCTTGAGCTTCTCCGACTTTCGGAAGGGTTAGGGTTAGGGTTAGGGATGAAAGCACATAGGAGAAAGAGATATTCTTGAATAACTTTTTTTGTGAAGGTCGGAGAGACTTGCAAATAGGCTCTACCCCCACTAAATGGGGTAGCGCGCATCGATCGGTACCATCCTTGAGCTTCTCCGACTTTCGGAAGGGTTAGGGTTAGGGTTAGGGATGAAAGCACATAGGAGAAAGAGATATTCTTGAATAACTTTTTTTGTGAAGGTCGGAGAGACTTGCAAGTAGGCTCTACCCCCACTAAATGGGGTAGCGCGCATCGATCGGTACCATCCTTGAGCTTCTCCGACTTTCGGAAGGGTTAGGGTTAGGGTTAGGGATGAAAGCACATAGGAGAAAGAGATATTCTTGAATAACTTTTTTTGTGAAGGTCGGAGAGACTTGGAAAGTGGTTGCATCTGGACTAATTTGGGTCCTGCGGATCGATTGGTACCATCCCCGAGCTTGTACGACCTTTGGAAGAGGTCGACCGACGAAATTCCCCCAAATCTGAGGAGATATTCTTGAATAACTTTTTTTGTGAAGGTCGGAGAGACTTGCAAGTAGGCTCTACCCCCACTAAATGGGGTTGCGCGCATCGATCAGTACCATCCTTGAGCTTCTCCGACTTTCGGAAGGGTTAGGGTTAGGGTTAGGGATGAAAGCACATAGGAGAAAGAGATATTCTTGAATAACTTTTTTTGTGAAGGTCGGAGAGACTTGCAAGTAGGCTCTACCCCCACTAAATGGGGTAGCGCGCATCGATCGGTACCATCCTTGAGCTTCTCCGACTTTCGGAAGGGTTAGGGTTAGGGTTAGGGATGAAAGCACATAGGAGAAAGAGATATTCTTGAATAACTTTTTTTGTGAAGGTCGGAGAGACTTGCAAGTAGGCTCTACCCCCACTAAATGGGGTAGCGCGCATCGATCGGTACCATCCTTGAGCTTCTCCGACTTTCGGAAGGGTTAGGGTTAGGGTTAGGGATGAAAGCACATAGGAGAAAGAGATATTCTTGAATAACTTTTTTTGTGAAGGTCGGAGAGACTTGCAAGTAGGCTCTACCCCCACTAAATGGGGTAGCGCGCATCGATCGGTACCATCCTTGAGCTTCTCCGACTTTCGGAAGGGTTAGGGTTAGGGTTAGGGATGAAAGCACATAGGAGAAAGAGATATTCTTGAATAACTTTTTTTGTGAAGGTCGGAGAGACTTGGAAAGTGGTTGCATCTGGACTAATTTGGGTCCTGCGGATCGATTGGTACCATCCCCGAGCTTGTACGACCTTCGGAAGAGGTCGACCGACGAAATTCCCCCAAATCTGAGGAGATATTCTTGAATAACTTTTTTTGTGAAGGTCGGAGAGACTTGCAAGTAGGCTCTACCCCCACTAAATGGGGTAGCGCGCATCGATCGGTACCATCCTTGAGCTTCTCCGACTTTCTGAAGGGTTAGGGTTAGGGTTAGGGATGAAAGCACATAGGAGAAAGAGATATTCTTGAATAACTTTTTTTGTGAAGGTCGGAGAGACTTGCAAGTAGGCTCTACCCCCACTAAATGGGGTAGCGCGCATCGATCGGTACCATCCTTGAGCTTCTCCGACTTTCGGAAGGGTTAGGGTTAGGGTTAGGGATGAAAGCACATAGGAGAAAGAGATATTCTTGAATAACTTTTTTTGTGAAGGTCGGAGAGACTTGGAAAGTGGTTGCATCTGGACTAATTTGGGTCCTGCGGATCGATTGGTACCATCCCCGAGCTTGTACGACCTTCGGAAGAGGTCGACCGACGAAATTCCCCCAAATCTGAGGAGATATTCTTGAATAACTTTTTTTGTGAAGGTCGGAGAGACTTGCAAGTAGGCTCTACCCCCACTAAATGGGGTAGCGCGCATCGATCGGTACCATCCTTGAGCTTCTCCGACTTTCGGAAGGGTTAGGGTTAGGGTTAGGGATGAAAGCACATAGGAGAAAGAGATATTCTTGAATAACTTTTTTTGTGAAGGTCGGAGAGACTTGGAAAGTGGTTGCATCTGGACTAATTTGGGTCCTGCGGATCGATTGGTACCATCCCCGAGCTTGTACGACCTTCGGAAGAGGTCGACCGACGAAATTCCCCCAAATCTGAGGAGATATTCTTGAATAACCTTTTTTGTGAAGGTCGGAGAGACTTGCAAGTAGGCTCTACCCCCACTAAATGGGGTTGCGCGCATCGATCGGTACCATCCTTGAGCTTCTCCGACTTTCGGAAGGGTTAGGGTTAGGGTTAGGGATGAAAGCACATAGGAGAAAGAGATATTCTTGAATAACTTTTTTTGTGAAGGTCGGAGAGACTTGCAAGTAGGCTCTACCCCCACTAAATGGGGTAGCGCGCATCGATCGGTACCATCCTTGAGCTTCTCCGACTTTCGGAAGGGTTAGGGTTAGGGTTAGGGATGAAAGCACATAGGAGAAAGAGATATTCTTGAATAACTTTTTTTGTGAAGGTCGGAGAGACTTGGAAAGTGGTTGCATCTGGACTAATTTGGGTCCTGCGGATCGATTGGTACCATCCCCGAGCTTGTACGACCTTCGGAAGAGGTCGACCGACGAAATTCCCCCAAATCTGAGGAGATATTCTTGAATAACTTTTTTTGTGAAGGTCGGAGAGACTTGCAAGTAGGCTCTACCCCCACTAAATGGGGTTGCGCGCATCGATCAGTACCATCCTTGAGCTTCTCCGACTTTCGGAAGGGTTAGGGTTAGGGTTAGGGATGAAAGCACATAGGAGAAAGAGATATTCTTGAATAACTTTTTTTGTGAAGGTCGGAGAGACTTGCAAGTAGGCTCTACCCCCACTAAATGGGGTAGCGCGCATCGATCGGTACCATCCTTGAGCTTCTCCGACTTTCGGAAGGGTTAGGGTTAGGGTTAGGGATGAAAGCACATAGGAGAAAGAGATATTCTTGAATAACTTTTTTTGTGAAGGTCGGAGAGACTTGCAAATAGGCTCTACCCCCACTAAATGGGGTAGCGCGCATCGATCGGTACCATCCTTGAGCTTCTCCGACTTTCGGAAGGGTTAGGGTTAGGGTTAGGGATGAAAGCACATAGGAGAAAGAGATATTCTTGAATAACTTTTTTTGTGAAGGTCGGAGAGACTTGCAAGTAGGCTCTACCCCCACTAAATGGGGTAGCGCGCATCGATCGGTACCATCCTTGAGCTTCTCCGACTTTCGGAAGGGTTAGGGTTAGGGTTAGGGATGAAAGCACATAGGAGAAAGAGATATTCTTGAATAACTTTTTTTGTGAAGGTCGGAGAGACTTGGAAAGTGGTTGCATCTGGACTAATTTGGGTCCTGCGGATCGATTGGTACCATCCCCGAGCTTGTACGACCTTTGGAAGAGGTCGACCGACGAAATTCCCCCAAATCTGAGGAGATATTCTTGAATAACTTTTTTTGTGAAGGTCGGAGAGACTTGCAAGTAGGCTCTACCCCCACTAAATGGGGTTGCGCGCATCGATCAGTACCATCCTTGAGCTTCTCCGACTTTCGGAAGGGTTAGGGTTAGGGTTAGGGATGAAAGCACATAGGAGAAAGAGATATTCTTGAATAACTTTTTTTGTGAAGGTCGGAGAGACTTGCAAGTAGGCTCTACCCCCACTAAATGGGGTAGCGCGCATCGATCGGTACCATCCTTGAGCTTCTCCGACTTTCGGAAGGGTTAGGGTTAGGGTTAGGGATGAAAGCACATAGGAGAAAGAGATATTCTTGAATAACTTTTTTTGTGAAGGTCGGAGAGACTTGCAAGTAGGCTCTACCCCCACTAAATGGGGTAGCGCGCATCGATCGGTACCATCCTTGAGCTTCTCCGACTTTCGGAAGGGTTAGGGTTAGGGTTAGGGATGAAAGCACATAGGAGAAAGAGATATTCTTGAATAACTTTTTTTGTGAAGGTCGGAGAGACTTGCAAGTAGGCTCTACCCCCACTAAATGGGGTAGCGCGCATCGATCGGTACCATCCTTGAGCTTCTCCGACTTTCGGAAGGGTTAGGGTTAGGGTTAGGGATGAAAGCACATAGGAGAAAGAGATATTCTTGAATAACTTTTTTTGTGAAGGTCGGAGAGACTTGCAAGTAGGCTCTACCCCCACTAAATGGGGTAGCGCGCATCGATCGGTACCATCCTTGAGCTTCTCCGACTTTCGGAAGGGTTAGGGTTAGGGTTAGGGATGAAAGCACATAGGAGAAAGAGATATTCTTGAATAACTTTTTTTGTGAAGGTCGGAGAGACTTGCAAGTAGGCTCTACCCCCACTAAATGGGGTAGCGCGCATCGATCGGTACCATCCTTGAGCTTCTCCGACTTTCGGAAGGGTTAGGGTTAGGGTTAGGGATGAAAGCACATAGGAGAAAGAGATATTCTTGAATAACTTTTTTTGTGAAGGTCGGAGAGACTTGCAAGTAGGCTCTACCCCCACTAAATGGGGTAGCGCGCATCGATCAGTACCATCCTTGAGCTTCTCCGACTTTCGGAAGGGTTAGGGTTAGGGTTAGGGATGAAAGCACATAGGAGAAAGAGATATTCTTGAATAACTTTTTTTGTGAAGGTCGGAGAGACTTGCAAGTAGGCTCTACCCCCACTAAATGGGGTAGCGCGCATCGATCGGTACCATCCTTGAGCTTCTCCGACTTTCGGAAGGGTTAGGGTTAGGGTTAGGGATGAAAGCACATAGGAGAAAGAGATATTCTTGAATAACTTTTTTTGTGAAGGTCGGAGAGACTTGCAAGTAGGCTCTACCCCCACTAAATGGGGTAGCGCGCATCGATCGGTACCATCCTTGAGCTTCTCCGACTTTCGGAAGGGTTAGGGTTAGGGTTAGGGATGAAAGCACATAGGAGAAAGAGATATTCTTGAATAACTTTTTTTGTGAAGGTCGGAGAGACTTGGAAAGTGGTTGCATCTGGACTAATTTGGGTCCTGCGGATCAATTGGTACCATCCCCGAGCTTGTAAGACCTTCTGAAGAGGTCGACCGACGAAATTCCCCCAAATCTGAGGAGATATTCTTGAATAACTTTTTTTGTGAAGGTCGGAGAGACTTGCAAGTAGGCTCTACCCCCACTAAATGGGGTAGCGCGCATCGATCGGTACCATCCTTGAGCTTCTCCGACTTTCGGAAGGGTTAGGGTTAGGGTTAGGGATGAAAGCACATAGGAGAAAGAGATATTCTTGAATAACTTTTTTTGTGAAGGTCGGAGAGACTTGCAAGTAGGCTCTACCCCCACTAAATGGGGTAGCGCGCATCGATCGGTACCATCCTTGAGCTTCTCCGACTTTCGGAAGGGTTAGGGTTAGGGTTAGGGATGAAAGCACATAGGAGAAAGAGATATTCTTGAATAACTTTTTTTGTGAAGGTCGGAGAGACTTAGAAAGTGGTTGCATCTGGACTAATTTGGGTCCTGCAGATCGATTGGTACCATCCCCGAGCTTGTACGACCTTCGGAAGAGGTCGACCGACGAAATTCCCCCAAATCTGAGGAGATATTCTTGAATAACTTTTTTTGTGAAGGTCGGAGAGACTTGCAAGTAGGCTCTACCCCCACTAAATGGGGTTGCGCGCATCGATCAGTACCATCCTTGAGCTTCTCCGACTTTTGGAAGGGTTAGGGTTAGGGTTAGGGATGAAAGCACATAGGAGAAAGAGATATTCTTGAATAACTTTTTTTGTGAAGGTCGGAGAGACTTGCAAGTAGGCTCTACCCCCACTAAATGGGGTAGCGCGCATCGATCGGTACCATCCTTGAGCTTCTCCGACTTTCGGAAGGGTTAGGGTTAGGGTTAGGGATGAAAGCACATAGGAGAAAGAGATATTCTTGAATAACTTTTTTTGTGAAGGTCGGAGAGACTTGCAAGTAGGCTCTACCCCCACTAAATGGGGTAGCGCGCATCGATCAGTACCATCCTTGAGCTTCTCCGACTTTCGGAAGGGTTAGGGTTAGGGTTAGGGATGAAAGCACATAGGAGAAAGAGATATTCTTGAATAACTTTTTTTGTGAAGGTCAGAGAGACTTGCAAGTAGGCTCTACCCCCACTAAATGGGGTAGCGCGCATCGATCGGTACCATCCTTGAGCTTCTCCGACTTTCGGAAGGGTTAGGGTTAGGGTTAGGGATGAAAGCACATAGGAGAAAGAGATATTCTTGAATAACTTTTTTTGTGAAGGTCGGAGAGACTTGCAAGTAGGCTCTACCCCCACTAAATGGGGTAGCGCGCATCGATCGGTACCATCCTTGAGCTTCTCCGACTTTCGGAAGGGTTAGGGTTAGGGTTAGGGATGAAAGCACATAGGAGAAAGAGATATTCTTGAATAACTTTTTTTGTGAAGGTCGGAGAGACTTGCAAGTAGGCTCTACCCCCACTAAATGGGGTGGCGCGCATCGATCGGTACCATCCTTGAGCTTCTCCGACTTTCGGAAGGGTTAGGGTTAGGGTTAGGGATGAAAGCACATAGGAGAAAGAGATATTCTTGAATAACTTTTTTTGTGAAGGTCGGAGAGACTTGCAAGTAGGCTCTACCCCCACTAAATGGGGTAGCGCGCATCGATCAGTACCATCTTTGAGCTTCTCCGACTTTCGGAAGGGTTAGGGTTAGGGTTAGGGATGAAAGCACATAGGAGAAAGAGATATTCTTGAATAACTTTTTTTGTGAAGGTCGGAGAGACTTGGAAAGTGGTTGCATCTGGACTAATTTGGGTCCTGCGGATCGATTGGTACCATCCCCGAGCTTGTACGACCTTCTGAAGAGGTCGACCGACGAAATTCCCCCAAATCTGAGGAGATATTCTTGAATAACTTTTTTTGTGAAGGTCGGAGAGACTTGCAAGTAGGCTCTACCCCCACTAAATGGGGTAGCGCGCATCGATCAGTACCATCCTTGAGCTTCTCCGACTTTCGGAAGGGTTAGGGTTAGGGTTAGGGATGAAAGCACATAGGAGAAAGAGATATTCTTGAATAACTTTTTTTGTGAAGGTCGGAGAGACTTGCAAGTAGGCTCTACCCCCACTAAATGGGGTAGCGCGCATCGATCGGTACCATCCTTGAGCTTCTCCGACTTTCGGAAGGGTTAGGGTTAGGGTTAGGGATGAAAGCACATAGGAGAAAGAGATATTCTTGAATAACTTTTTTTGTGAAGGTCGGAGAGACTTGGAAAGTGGTTGCATCTGGACTAATTTGGGTCCTGCAGATCGATTGGTACCATCCCCGAGCTTGTACGACCTTCGGAAGAGGTCGACCGACGAAATTCCCCCAAATCTGAGGAGATATTCTTGAATAACTTTTTTTGTGAAGGTCGGAGAGACTTGCAAGTAGGCTCTACCCCCACTAAATGGGGTTGCGCGCATCGATCAGTACCATCCTTGAGCTTCTCCGACTTTTGGAAGGGTTAGGGTTAGGGTTAGGGATGAAAGCACATAGGAGAAAGAGATATTCTTGAATAACTTTTTTTGTGAAGGTCGGAGAGACTTGCAAGTAGGCTCTACCCCCACTAAATGGGGTAGCGCGCATCGATCGGTACCATCCTGGAGCTTCTCCGACTTTCGGAAGGGTTAGGGTTAGGGTTAGGGATGAAAGCACATAGGAGAAAGAGATATTCTTGAATAACTTTTTTTGTGAAGGTCGGAGAGACTTGCAAGTAGGCTCTACCCCCACTAAATGGGGTAGCGCGCATCGATCGGTACCATCCTTGAGCTTCTCCGACTTTCGGAAGGGTTAGGGTTAGGGTTAGGGATGAAAGCACATAGGAGAAAGAGATATTCTTGAATAACTTTTTTTGTGAAGGTCGGAGAGACTTGCAAGTAGGCTCTACCCCCACTAAATGGGGTGGCGCGCATCGATCGGTACCATCCTTGAGCTTCTCCGACTTTCGGAAGGGTTAGGGTTAGGGTTAGGGATGAAAGCACATAGGAGAAAGAGATATTCTTGAATAACTTTTTTTGTGAAGGTCGGAGAGACTTGCAAGTAGGCTCTACCCCCACTAAATGGGGTAGCGCGCATCGATCGGTACCATCCTTGAGCTTCTCCGACTTTCGGAAGGGTTAGGGTTAGGGTTAGGGATGAAAGCACATAGGAGAAAGAGATATTCTTGAATAACTTTTTTTGTGAAGGTCGGAGAGACTTGCAAGTAGGCTCTACCCCCACTAAATGGGGTAGCGCGCATCGATCGGTACCATCCTTGAGCTTCTCCGACTTTCGGAAGGGTTAGGGTTAGGGTTAGGGATGAAAGCACATAGGAGAAAGAGATATTCTTGAATAACCTTTTTTTGTGAAGGTCGGAGAGACTTGGAAAGTGGTTGCATCTGGACTAATTTGGGTCCTGCGGATCGATTGGTACCATCCCCGAGCTTGTACGACCTTCTGAAGAGGTCGACCGACGAAATTCCCCCAAATCTGAGGAGATATTCTTGAATAACTTTTTTTGTGAAGGTCGGAGAGACTTGCAAGTAGGCTCTACCCCCACTAAATGGGGTAGCGCGCATCGATCGGTACCATCCTTGAGCTTCTCCGACTTTCGGAAGGGTTAGGGTTAGGGTTAGGGATGAAAGCACATAGGAGAAAGAGATATTCTTGAATAACTTTTTTTGTGAAGGTCGGAGAGACTTGCAAGTAGGCTCTACCCCCACTAAATGGGGTAGCGCGCATCGATCGGTACCATCCTTGAGCTTCTCCGACTTTCGGAAGGGTTAGGGTTAGGGTTAGGGATGAAAGCACATAGGAGAAAGAGATATTCTTGAATAACTTTTTTTGTGAAGGTCGGAGAGACTTGGAAAGTGGTTGCATCTGGACTAATTTGGGTCCTGCAGATCGATTGGTACCATCCCCGAGCTTGTACGACCTTCGGAAGAGGTCGACCGACGAAATTCCCCCAAATCTGAGGAGATATTCTTGAATAACTTTTTTTGTGAAGGTCGGAGAGACTTGCAAGTAGGCTCTACCCCCACTAAATGGGGTTGCGCGCATCGATCAGTACCATCCTTGAGCTTCTCCGACTTTTGGAAGGGTTAGGGTTAGGGTTAGGGATGAAAGCACATAGGAGAAAGAGATATTCTTGAATAACTTTTTTTGTGAAGGTCGGAGAGACTTGCAAGTAGGCTCTACCCCCACTAAATGGGGTAGCGCGCATCGATCGGTACCATCCTGGAGCTTCTCCGACTTTCGGAAGGGTTAGGGTTAGGGTTAGGGATGAAAGCACATAGGAGAAAGAGATATTCTTGAATAACTTTTTTTGTGAAGGTCGGAGAGACTTGCAAGTAGGCTCTACCCCCACTAAATGGGGTAGCGCGCATCGATCGGTACCATCCTTGAGCTTCTCCGACTTTCGGAAGGGTTAGGGTTAGGGTTAGGGATGAAAGCACATAGGAGAAAGAGATATTCTTGAATAACTTTTTTTGTGAAGGTCGGAGAGACTTGCAAGTAGGCTCTACCCCCACTAAATGGGGTAACGCGCATCGATCGGTACCATCCTTGAGCTTCTCCGACTTTCGGAAGGGTTAGGGTTAGGGTTAGGGATGAAAGCACATAGGAGAAAGAGATATTCTTGAATAACTTTTTTTGTGAAGGTCGGAGAGACTTGGAAAGTGGTTGCATCTGGACTAATTTGGGTCCTGCGGATCGATTGGTACCATCCCCGAGCTTGTACGACCTTCGGAAGAGGTCGACCGACGAAATTCCCCCAAATCTGAGGAGATATTCTTGAATAACTTTTTTTGTGAAGGTCAGAGAGACTTGCAAGTAGGCTCTACCCCCACTAAATGGGGTAGCGCGCTTGGATCGGTACCATCCTTGAGCTTCTCCGACTTTCGGAAGGGTTAGGGTTAGGGTTAGGGATGAAAGCACATAGGAGAAAGAGATATTCTTGAATAACTTTTTTTGTGAAGGTCGGAGAGACTTGGAAAGTGGTTGCATCTGGACTAATTTGGGTCCTGCAGATCGATTGGTACCATCCCCGAGCTTGTACGACCTTCGGAAGAGGTCGACCGACGAAATTCCCCCAAATCTGAGGAGATATTCTTGAATAACCTTTTTTGTGAAGGTCGGAGAGACTTGCAAGTAGGCTCTACCCCCACTAAATGGGGTTGCGCGCATCGATCGGTACCATCCTTGAGCTTCTCCGACTTTCGGAAGGGTTAGGGTTAGGGTTAGGGATGAAAGCACATAGGAGAAAGAGATATTCTTGAATAACTTTTTTTGTGAAGGTCGGAGAGACTTGCAAGTAGGCTCTACCCCCACTAAATGGGGTAGCGCGCATCGATCGGTACCATCCTTGAGCTTCTCCGACTTTCGGAAGGGTTAGGGTTAGGGTTAGGGATGAAAGCACATAGGAGAAAGAGATATTCTTGAATAACTTTTTTTGTGAAGGTCGGAGAGACTTGGAAAGTGGTTGCATCTGGACTAATTTGGGTCCTGCGGATCGATTGGTACCATCCCCGAGCTTGTACGACCTTCGAAAGAGGTCGAACGACGAAATTCCCCCAAATCTGAGGAGATATTCTTGAATAACTTTTTTTGTGAAGGTCGGAGAGACTTGCAAGTAGGCTCTACCCCCACTAAATGGGGTTGCGCGCATCGATCAGTACCATCCTTGAGCTTCTCCGACTTTCGGAAGGGTTAGGGTTAGGGTTAGGGATGAAAGCACATAGGAGAAAGAGATATTCTTGAATAACTTTTTTTGTGAAGGTCGGAGAGACTTGCAAGTAGGCTCTACCCCCACTAAATGGGGTAGCGCGCATCGATCGGTACCATCCTTGAGCTTCTCCGACTTTCGGAAGGGTTAGGGTTAGGGTTAGGGATGAAAGCACATAGGAGAAAGAGATATTCTTGAATAACTTTTTTTGTGAAGGTCGGAGAGACTTGGAAAGTGGTTGCATCTGGACTAATTTGGGTCCTGCAGATCGATTGGTACCATCCCCGAGCTTGTACGACCTTCGGAAGAGGTCGACCGACGAAATTCCCCCAAATCTGAGGAGATATTCTTGAATAACTTTTTTTGTGAAGGTCGGAGAGACTTGCAAGTAGGCTCTACCCCCACTAAATGGGGTTGCGCGCATCGATCAGTACCATCCTTGAGCTTCTCCGACTTTTGGAAGGGTTAGGGTTAGGGTTAGGGATGAAAGCACATAGGAGAAAGAGATATTCTTGAATAACTTTTTTTGTGAAGGTCGGAGAGACTTGCAAGTAGGCTCTACCCCCACTAAATGGGGTAGCGCGCATCGATCGGTACCATCCTGGAGCTTCTCCGACTTTCGGAAGGGTTAGGGTTAGGGTTAGGGATGAAAGCACATAGGAGAAAGAGATATTCTTGAATAACTTTTTTTGTGAAGGTCGGAGAGACTTGCAAGTAGGCTCTACCCCCACTAAATGGGGTAGCGCGCATCGACCGGTACCATCCTTGAGCTTCTCCGACTTTCGGAAGGGTTAGGGTTAGGGTTAGGGATGAAAGCACATAGGAGAAAGAGATATTCTTGAATAACTTTTTTTGTGAAGGTCGGAGAGACTTGCAAGTAGGCTCTACCCCCACTAAATGGGGTGGCGCGCATCGATCGGTACCATCCTTGAGCTTCTCCGACTTTCGGAAGGGTTAGGGTTAGGGTTAGGGATGAAAGCACATAGGAGAAAGAGATATTCTTGAATAACTTTTTTTGTGAAGGTCGGAGAGACTTGCAAGTAGGCTCTACCCCCACTAAATGGGGTAGCGCGCATCGATCGGTACCATCCTTGAGCTTCTCCGACTTTCGGAAGGGTTAGGGTTAGGGTTAGGGATGAAAGCACATAGGAGAAAGAGATATTCTTGAATAACTTTTTTTGTGAAGGTCGGAGAGACTTGCAAGTAGGCTCTACCCCCACTAAATGGGGTAGCGCGCATCGATCGGTACCATCCTTGAGCTTCTCCGACTTTCGGAAGGGTTAGGGTTAGGGTTAGGGATGAAAGCACATAGGAGAAAGAGATATTCTTGAATAACCTTTTTTTGTGAAGGTCGGAGAGACTTGGAAAGTGGTTGCATCTGGACTAATTTGGGTCCTGCGGATCGATTGGTACCATCCCCGAGCTTGTACGACCTTCTGAAGAGGTCGACCGACGAAATTCCCCCAAATCTGAGGAGATATTCTTGAATAACTTTTTTTGTGAAGGTCGGAGAGACTTGCAAGTAGGCTCTACCCCCACTAAATGGGGTAGCGCGCATCGATCGGTACCATCCTTGAGCTTCTCCGACTTTCGGAAGGGTTAGGGTTAGGGTTAGGGATGAAAGCACATAGGAGAAAGAGATATTCTTGAATAACTTTTTTTGTGAAGGTCGGAGAGACTTGCAAGTAGGCTCTACCCCCACTAAATGGGGTAGCGCGCATCGATCGGTACCATCCTTGAGCTTCTCCGACTTTCGGAAGGGTTAGGGTTAGGGTTAGGGATGAAAGCACATAGGAGAAAGAGATATTCTTGAATAACTTTTTTTGTGAAGGTCGGAGAGACTTGGAAAGTGGTTGCATCTGGACTAATTTGGGTCCTGCAGATCGATTGGTACCATCCCCGAGCTTGTACGACCTTCGGAAGAGGTCGACCGACGAAATTCCCCCAAATCTGAGGAGATATTCTTGAATAACTTTTTTTGTGAAGGTCGGAGAGACTTGCAAGTAGGCTCTACCCCCACTAAATGGGGTTGCGCGCATCGATCAGTACCATCCTTGAGCTTCTCCGACTTTTGGAAGGGTTAGGGTTAGGGTTAGGGATGAAAGCACATAGGAGAAAGAGATATTCTTGAATAACTTTTTTTGTGAAGGTCGGAGAGACTTGCAAGTAGGCTCTACCCCCACTAAATGGGGTAGCGCGCATCGATCGGTACCATCCTGGAGCTTCTCCGACTTTCGGAAGGGTTAGGGTTAGGGTTAGGGATGAAAGCACATAGGAGAAAGAGATATTCTTGAATAACTTTTTTTGTGAAGGTCGGAGAGACTTGCAAGTAGGCTCTACCCCCACTAAATGGGGTAGCGCGCATCGATCGGTACCATCCTTGAGCTTCTCCGACTTTCGGAAGGGTTAGGGTTAGGGTTAGGGATGAAAGCACATAGGAGAAAGAGATATTCTTGAATAACTTTTTTTGTGAAGGTCGGAGAGACTTGCAAGTAGGCTCTACCCCCACTAAATGGGGTAACGCGCATCGATCGGTACCATCCTTGAGCTTCTCCGACTTTCGGAAGGGTTAGGGTTAGGGTTAGGGATGAAAGCACATAGGAGAAAGAGATATTCTTGAATAACTTTTTTTGTGAAGGTCGGAGAGACTTGGAAAGTGGTTGCATCTGGACTAATTTGGGTCCTGCGGATCGATTGGTACCATCCCCGAGCTTGTACGACCTTCGGAAGAGGTCGACCGACGAAATTCCCCCAAATCTGAGGAGATATTCTTGAATAACTTTTTTTGTGAAGGTCAGAGAGACTTGCAAGTAGGCTCTACCCCCACTAAATGGGGTAGCGCGCTTGGATCGGTACCATCCTTGAGCTTCTCCGACTTTCGGAAGGGTTAGGGTTAGGGTTAGGGATGAAAGCACATAGGAGAAAGAGATATTCTTGAATAACTTTTTTTGTGAAGGTCGGAGAGACTTGGAAAGTGGTTGCATCTGGACTAATTTGGGTCCTGCAGATCGATTGGTACCATCCCCGAGCTTGTACGACCTTCGGAAGAGGTCGACCGACGAAATTCCCCCAAATCTGAGGAGATATTCTTGAATAACCTTTTTTGTGAAGGTCGGAGAGACTTGCAAGTAGGCTCTACCCCCACTAAATGGGGTTGCGCGCATCGATCGGTACCATCCTTGAGCTTCTCCGACTTTCGGAAGGGTTAGGGTTAGGGTTAGGGATGAAAGCACATAGGAGAAAGAGATATTCTTGAATAACTTTTTTTGTGAAGGTCGGAGAGACTTGCAAGTAGGCTCTACCCCCACTAAATGGGGTAGCGCGCATCGATCGGTACCATCCTTGAGCTTCTCCGACTTTCGGAAGGGTTAGGGTTAGGGTTAGGGATGAAAGCACATAGGAGAAAGAGATATTCTTGAATAACTTTTTTTGTGAAGGTCGGAGAGACTTGGAAAGTGGTTGCATCTGGACTAATTTGGGTCCTGCGGATCGATTGGTACCATCCCCGAGCTTGTACGACCTTCGAAAGAGGTCGACCGACGAAATTCCCCCAAATCTGAGGAGATATTCTTGAATAACTTTTTTTGTGAAGGTCGGAGAGACTTGCAAGTAGGCTCTACCCCCACTAAATGGGGTTGCGCGCATCGATCAGTACCATCCTTGAGCTTCTCCGACTTTCGGAAGGGTTAGGGTTAGGGTTAGGGATGAAAGCACATAGGAGAAAGAGATATTCTTGAATAACTTTTTTTGTGAAGGTCGGAGAGACTTGCAAGTAGGCTCTACCCCCACTAAATGGGGTAGCGCGCATCGATCGGTACCATCCTTGAGCTTCTCCGACTTTCGGAAGGGTTAGGGTTAGGGTTAGGGATGAAAGCACATAGGAGAAAGAGATATTCTTGAATAACTTTTTTTGTGAAGGTCGGAGAGACTTGCAAATAGGCTCTACCCCCACTAAATGGGGTAGCGCGCATCGATCGGTACCATCCTTGAGCTTCTCCGACTTTCGGAAGGGTTAGGGTTAGGGTTAGGGATGAAAGCACATAGGAGAAAGAGATATTCTTGAATAACTTTTTTTGTGAAGGTCGGAGAGACTTGGAAAGTGGTTGCATCTGGACTAATTTGGGTCCTGCAGATCGATTGGTACCATCCCCGAGCTTGTACGACCTTCGGAAGAGGTCGACCGACGAAATTCCCCCAAATCTGAGGAGATATTCTTGAATAACTTTTTTTGTGAAGGTCGGAGAGACTTGCAAGTAGGCTCTACCCCCACTAAATGGGGTTGCGCGCATCGATCAGTACCATCCTTGAGCTTCTCCGACTTTCGGAAGGGTTAGGGTTAGGGTTAGGGATGAAAGCACATAGGAGAAAGAGATATTCTTGAATAACTTTTTTTGTGAAGGTCGGAGAGACTTGCAAGTAGGCTCTACCCCCACTAAATGGGGTAGCGCGCATCGATCGGTACCATCCTTGAGCTTCTCCGACTTTCGGAAGGGTTAGGGTTAGGGTTAGGGATGAAAGCACATAGGAGAAAGAGATATTCTTGAATAACTTTTTTTGTGAAGGTCGGAGAGACTTGCAAATAGGCTCTACCCCCACTAAATGGGGTAGCGCGCATCGATCGGTACCATCCTTGAGCTTCTCCGACTTTCGGAAGGGTTAGGGTTAGGGTTAGGGATGAAAGCACATAGGAGAAAGAGATATTCTTGAATAACTTTTTTTGTGAAGGTCGGAGAGACTTGGAAAGTGGTTGCATCTGGACTAATTTGGGTCCTGCAGATCGATTGGTACCATCCCCGAGCTTGTACGACCTTCGGAAGAGGTCGACCGACGAAATTCCCCCAAATCTGAGGAGATATTCTTGAATAACTTTTTTTGTGAAGGTCGGAGAGACTTGCAAGTAGGCTCTACCCCCACTAAATGGGGTTGCGCGCATCGATCAGTACCATCCTTGAGCTTCTCCGACTTTTGGAAGGGTTAGGGTTAGGGTTAGGGATGAAAGCACATAGGAGAAAGAGATATTCTTGAATAACTTTTTTTGTGAAGGTCGGAGAGACTTGCAAGTAGGCTCTACCCCCACTAAATGGGGTAACGCGCATCGATCGGTACCATCCTGGAGCTTCTCCGACTTTCGGAAGGGTTAGGGTTAGGGTTAGGGATGAAAGCACATAGGAGAAAGAGATATTCTTGAATAACTTTTTTTGTGAAGGTCGGAGAGACTTGCAAGTAGGCTCTACCCCCACTAAATGGGGTAGCGCGCATCGATCGGTACCATCCTTGAGCTTCTCCGACTTTCGGAAGGGTTAGGGTTAGGGTTAGGGATGAAAGCACATAGGAGAAAGAGATATTCTTGAATAACTTTTTTTGTGAAGGTCGGAGAGACTTGCAAGTAGGCTCTACCCCCACTAAATGGGGTAACGCGCATCGATCGGTACCATCCTTGAGCTTCTCCGACTTTCGGAAGGGTTAGGGTTAGGGTTAGGGATGAAAGCACATAGGAGAAAGAGATATTCTTGAATAACTTTTTTTGTGAAGGTCGGAGAGACTTGGAAAGTGGTTGCATCTGGACTAATTTGGGTCCTGCGGATCGATTGGTACCATCCCCGAGCTTGTACGACCTTCGGAAGAGGTCGACCGACGAAATTCCCCCAAATCTGAGGAGATATTCTTGAATAACTTTTTTTGTGAAGGTCAGAGAGACTTGCAAGTAGGCTCTACCCCCACTAAATGGGGTAGCGCGCTTGGATCGGTACCATCCTTGAGCTTCTCCGACTTTCGGAAGGGTTAGGGTTAGGGTTAGGGATGAAAGCACATAGGAGAAAGAGATATTCTTGAATAACTTTTTTTGTGAAGGTCGGAGAGACTTGGAAAGTGGTTGCATCTGGACTAATTTGGGTCCTGCAGATCGATTGGTACCATCCCCGAGCTTGTACGACCTTCGGAAGAGGTCGACCGACGAAATTCCCCCAAATCTGAGGAGATATTCTTGAATAACCTTTTTTGTGAAGGTCGGAGAGACTTGCAAGTAGGCTCTACCCCCACTAAATGGGGTTGCGCGCATCGATCGGTACCATCCTTGAGCTTCTCCGACTTTCGGAAGGGTTAGGGTTAGGGTTAGGGATGAAAGCACATAGGAGAAAGAGATATTCTTGAATAACTTTTTTTGTGAAGGTCGGAGAGACTTGCAAGTAGGCTCTACCCCCACTAAATGGGGTAGCGCGCATCGATCGGTACCATCCTTGAGCTTCTCCGACTTTCGGAAGGGTTAGGGTTAGGGTTAGGGATGAAAGCACATAGGAGAAAGAGATATTCTTGAATAACTTTTTTTGTGAAGGTCGGAGAGACTTGGAAAGTGGTTGCATCTGGACTAATTTGGGTCCTGCGGATCGATTGGTACCATCCCCGAGCTTGTACGACCTTCGAAAGAGGTCGACCGACGAAATTCCCCCAAATCTGAGGAGATATTCTTGAATAACTTTTTTTGTGAAGGTCGGAGAGACTTGCAAGTAGGCTCTACCCCCACTAAATGGGGTTGCGCGCATCGATCAGTACCATCCTTGAGCTTCTCCGACTTTCGGAAGGGTTAGGGTTAGGGTTAGGGATGAAAGCACATAGGAGAAAGAGATATTCTTGAATAACTTTTTTTGTGAAGGTCGGAGAGACTTGCAAGTAGGCTCTACCCCCACTAAATGGGGTAGCGCGCATCGATCGGTACCATCCTTGAGCTTCTCCGACTTTCGGAAGGGTTAGGGTTAGGGTTAGGGATGAAAGCACATAGGAGAAAGAGATATTCTTGAATAACTTTTTTTGTGAAGGTCGGAGAGACTTGCAAATAGGCTCTACCCCCACTAAACGGGGTAGCGCGCATCGATCGGTACCATCCTTGAGCTTCTCCGACTTTCGGAAGGGTTAGGGTTAGGGTTAGGGATGAAAGCACATAGGAGAAAGAGATATTCTTGAATAACTTTTTTTGTGAAGGTCGGAGAGACTTGCAAGTAGGCTCTACCCCCACTAAATGGGGTAGCGCGCATCGATCGGTACCATCCTTGAGCTTCTCCGACTTTCGGAAGGGTTAGGGTTAGGGTTAGGGATGAAAGCACATAGGAGAAAGAGATATTCTTGAATAACTTTTTTTGTGAAGGTCGGAGAGACTTGGAAAGTGGTTGCATCTGGACTAATTTGGGTCCTGCGGATCGATTGGTACCATCCCCGAGCTTGTACGACCTTCGGAAGAGGTCGACCGACGAAATTCCCCCAAATCTGAGGAGATATTCTTGAATAACTTTTTTTGTGAAGGTCGGAGAGACTTGCAAGTAGGCTCTACCCTCACTAAATGGGGTTGCGCGCATCGATCAGTACCATCCTTGAGCTTCTCCGACTTTCGGAAGGGTTAGGGTTAGGGTTAGGGATGAAAGCACATAGGAGAAAGAGATATTCTTGAATAACTTTTTTTGTGAAGGTCGGAGAGACTTGCAAGTAGGCTCTACCCCCACTAAATGGGGTAGCGCGCATCGATCAGTACCATCCTTGAGCTTTTCCGACTTTCGGAAGGGTTAGGGTTAGGGTTAGGGATGAAAGCACATAGGAGAAAGAGATATTCTTGAATAACTTTTTTTGTGAAGGTCGGAGAGACTTGGAAAGTGGTTGCATCTGGACTAATTTGGGTCCTGCGGATCGATTGGTACCATCCCCGAGCTTGTACGACCTTCGGAAGAGGTCGACCGACGAAATTCCCCCAAATCTGAGGAGATATTCTTGAATAACTTTTTTTGTGAAGGTCGGAGAGACTTGCAAGTAGGCTCTACCCCCACTAAATGGGGTAGCGCGCATCGATCGGTACCATCCTTGAGCTTCTCCGACTTTCTGAAGGGTTAGGGTTAGGGTTAGGGATGAAAGCACATAGGAGAAAGAGATATTCTTGAATAACTTTTTTTGTGAAGGTCGGAGAGACTTGCAAGTAGGCTCTACCCCCACTAAATGGGGTAGCGCGCATCGATCGGTACCATCCTTGAGCTTCTCCGACTTTCGGAAGGGTTAGGGTTAGGGTTAGGGATGAAAGCACATAGGAGAAAGAGATATTCTTGAATAACTTTTTTTGTGAAGGTCGGAGAGACTTGGAAAGTGGTTGCATCTGGACTAATTTGGGTCCTGCGGATCGATTGGTACCATCCCCGAGCTTGTACGACCTTCGGAAGAGGTCGACCGACGAAATTCCCCCAAATCTGAGGAGATATTCTTGAATAACTTTTTTTGTGAAGGTCGGAGAGACTTGCAAGTAGGCTCTACCCCCACTAAATGGGGTAGCGCGCATCGATCGGTACCATCCTTGAGCTTCTCCGACTTTCGGAAGGGTTAGGGTTAGGGTTAGGGATGAAAGCACATAGGAGAAAGAGATATTCTTGAATAACTTTTTTTGTGAAGGTCGGAGAGACTTGGAAAGTGGTTGCATCTGGACTAATTTGGGTCCTGCGGATCGATTGGTACCATCCCCGAGCTTGTACGACCTTCGGAAGAGGTCGACCGACGAAATTCCCCCAAATCTGAGGAGATATTCTTGAATAACCTTTTTTGTGAAGGTCGGAGAGACTTGCAAGTAGGCTCTACCCCCACTAAATGGGGTTGCGCGCATCGATCGGTACCATCCTTGAGCTTCTCCGACTTTCGGAAGGGTTAGGGTTAGGGTTAGGGATGAAAGCACATAGGAGAAAGAGATATTCTTGAATAACTTTTTTTGTGAAGGTCGGAGAGACTTGCAAGTAGGCTCTACCCCCACTAAATGGGGTAGCGCACATCGATCGGTACTATCCTTGAGCTTCTCCGACTTTCGGAAGGGTTAGGGTTAGGGTTAGGGATGAAAGCACATAGGAGAAAGAGATATTCTTGAATAACTTTTTTTGTGAAGGTCGGAGAGACTTGGAAAGTGGTTGCATCTGGACTAATTTGGGTCCTGCGGATCGATTGGTACCATCCCCGAGCTTGTACGACCTTCGGAAGAGGTCGACCGACGAAATTCCCCCAAATCTGAGGAGATATTCTTGAATAACTTTTTTTGTGAAGGTCGGAGAGACTTGCAAGTAGGCTCTACCCCCACTAAATGGGGTTGCGCGCATCGATCAGTACCATCCTTGAGCTTCTCCGACTTTCGGAAGGGTTAGGGTTAGGGTTAGGGATGAAAGCACATAGGAGAAAGAGATATTCTTGAATAACTTTTTTTGTGAAGGTCGGAGAGACTTGCAAGTAGGCTCTACCCCCACTAAATGGGGTAGCGCGCATCGATCGGTACCATCCTTGAGCTTCTCCGACTTTCGGAAGGGTTAGGGTTAGGGTTAGGGATGAAAGCACATAGGAGAAAGAGATATTCTTGAATAACTTTTTTTGTGAAGGTCGGAGAGACTTGCAAATAGGCTCTACCCCCACTAAATGGGGTAGCGCGCATCGATCGGTACCATCCTTGAGCTTCTCCGACTTTCGGAAGGGTTAGGGTTAGGGTTAGGGATGAAAGCACATAGGAGAAAGAGAAATTCTTGAATAACTTTTTTTGTGAAGGTCGGAGAGACTTGCAAGTAGGCTCTACCCCCACTAAATGGGGTAGCGCGCATCGATCGGTACCATCCTTGAGCTTCTCCGACTTTCGGAAGGGTTAGGGTTAGGGTTAGGGATGAAAGCACATAGGAGAAAGAGATATTCTTGAATAACTTTTTTTGTGAAGGTCGGAGAGACTTGGAAAGTGGTTGCATCTGGACTAATTTGGGTCCTGCGGATCGATTGGTACCATCCCCGAGCTTGTACGACCTTCGGAAGAGGTCGACCGACGAAATTCCCCCAAATCTGAGGAGATATTCTTGAATAACTTTTTTTGTGAAGGTCGGAGAGACTTGCAAGTAGGCTCTACCCCCACTAAATGGGGTTGCGCGCATCGATCAGTACCATCCTTGAGCTTCTCCGACTTTCGGAAGGGTTAGGGTTAGGGTTAGGGATGAAAGCACATAGGAGAAAGAGATATTCTTGAATAACTTTTTTTGTGAAGGTCGGAGAGACTTGCAAGTAGGCTCTACCCCCACTAAATGGGGTAGCGCGCATCGATCGGTACCATCGTTGAGCTTCTCCGACTTTCGGAAGGGTTAGGGTTAGGGTTAGGGATGAAAGCACATAGGAGAAAGAGATATTCTTGAATAACTTTTTTTGTGAAGGTCGGAGAGACTTGCAAGTAGGCTCTACCCCCACTAAATGGGGTAGCGCGCATCGATCGGTACCATCCTTGAGCTTCTCCGACTTTCGGAAGGGTTAGGGTTAGGGTTAGGGATGAAAGCACATAGGAGAAAGAGATATTCTTGAATAACTTTTTTTGTGAAGGTCGGAGAGACTTGCAAGTAGGCTCTACCCCCACTAAATGGGGTAGCGCGCATCGATCGGTACCATCCTTGAGCTTCTCCGACTTTCGGAAGGGTTAGGGTTAGGGTTAGGGATGAAAGCACATAGGAGAAAGAGATATTCTTGAATAACTTTTTTTGTGAAGGTCGGAGAGACTTGCAAGTAGGCTCTACCCCCACTAAATGGGGTAGCGCGCATCGATCGGTACCATCCTTGAGCTTCTCCGACTTTCGGAAGGGTTAGGGTTAGGGTTAGGGATGAAAGCACATAGGAGAAAGAGATATTCTTGAATAACTTTTTTTGTGAAGGTCGGAGAGACTTGCAAGTAGGCTCTACCCCCACTAAATGGGGTAGCGCGCATCGATCGGTACCATCCTTGAGCTTCTCCGACTTTCGGAAGGGTTAGGGTTAGGGTTAGGGATGAAAGCACATAGGAGAAAGAGATATTCTTGAATAACTTTTTTTGTGAAGGTCGGAGAGACTTGCAAGTAGGCTCTACCCCCACTAAATGGGGTAGCGCGCATCGATCGGTACCATCCTTGAGCTTCTCCGACTTTCGGAAGGGTTAGGGTTAGGGTTAGGGATGAAAGCACATAGGAGAAAGAGATATTCTTGAATAACTTTTTTTGTGAAGGTCGGAGAGACTTGCAAATAGGCTCTACCCCCACTAAACGGGGTAGCGCGCATCGATCGGTACCATCCTTGAGCTTCTCCGACTTTCGGAAGGGTTAGGGTTAGGGTTAGGGATGAAAGCACATAGGAGAAAGAGATATTCTTGAATAACTTTTTTTGTGAAGGTCGGAGAGACTTGCAAGTAGGCTCTACCCCCACTAAATGGGGTAGCGCGCATCGATCGGTACCATCCTTGAGCTTCTCCGACTTTCGGAAGGGTTAGGGTTAGGGTTAGGGATGAAAGCACATAGGAGAAAGAGATATTCTTGAATAACTTTTTTTGTGAAGGTCGGAGAGACTTGGAAAGTGGTTGCATCTGGACTAATTTGGGTCCTGCGGATCGATTGGTACCATCCCCGAGCTTGTACGACCTTCGGAAGAGGTCGACCGACGAAATTCCCCCAAATCTGAGGAGATATTCTTGAATAACTTTTTTTGTGAAGGTCGGAGAGACTTGCAAGTAGGCTCTACCCTCACTAAATGGGGTTGCGCGCATCGATCAGTACCATCCTTGAGCTTCTCCGACTTTCGGAAGGGTTAGGGTTAGGGTTAGGGATGAAAGCACATAGGAGAAAGAGATATTCTTGAATAACTTTTTTTGTGAAGGTCGGAGAGACTTGCAAGTAGGCTCTACCCCCACTAAATGGGGTAGCGCACATCGATCAGTACCATCCTTGAGCTTCTCCGACTTTCGGAAGGGTTAGGGTTAGGGTTAGGGATGAAAGCACATAGGAGAAAGAGATATTCTTGAATAACTTTTTTTGTGAAGGTCGGAGAGACTTGGAAAGTGGTTGCATCTGGACTAATTTGGGTCCTGCGGATCGATTGGTACCATCCCCGAGCTTGTACGACCTTCGGAAGAGGTCGACCGACGAAATTCCCCCAAATCTGAGGAGATATTCTTGAATAACTTTTTTTGTGAAGGTCGGAGAGACTTGCAAGTAGGCTCTACCCCCACTAAATGGGGTAGCGCGCATCGATCGGTACCATCCTTGAGCTTCTCCGACTTTCTGAAGGGTTAGGGTTAGGGTTAGGGATGAAAGCACATAGGAGAAAGAGATATTCTTGAATAACTTTTTTTGTGAAGGTCGGAGAGACTTGCAAGTAGGCTCTACCCCCACTAAATGGGGTAGCGCGCATCGATCGGTACCATCCTTGAGCTTCTCCGACTTTCGGAAGGGTTAGGGTTACGGTTAGGGATGAAAGCACATAGGAGAAAGAGATATTCTTGAATAACTTTTTTTTTGAAGGTCGGAGAGACTTGCAAGTAGGCTCTACCCCCACTAAATGGGGTAGCGCGCATCGATCGGTACCATCCTTGAGCTTCTCCGACTTTCGGAAGGGTTAGGGTTAGGGTTAGGGATGAAAGCACATAGGAGAAAGAGATATTCTTGAATAACTTTTTTTGTGAAGGTCGGAGAGACTTGGAAAGTGGTTGCATCTGGACTAATTTGGGTCCTGCGGATCGATTGGTACCATCCCCGAGCTTGTACGACCTTCGGAAGAGGTCGACCGACGAAATTCCCCCAAATCTGAGGAGATATTCTTGAATAACTTTTTTTGTGAAGGTCGGAGAGACTTGCAAGTAGGCTCTACCCTCACTAAATGGGGTTGCGCGCATCGATCAGTACCATCCTTGAGCTTCTCCGACTTTCGGAAGGGTTAGGGTTAGGGTTAGGGATGAAAGCACATAGGAGAAAGAGATATTCTTGAATAACTTTTTTTGTGAAGGTCGGAGAGACTTGCAAGTAGGCTCTACCCCCACTAAATGGGGTAGCGCGCATCGATCAGTACCATCCTTGAGCTTCTCCGACTTTCGGAAGGGTTAGGGTTAGGGTTAGGGATGAAAGCACATAGGAGAAAGAGATATTCTTGAATAACTTTTTTTGTGAAGGTCGGAGAGACTTGGAAAGTGGTTGCATCTGGACTAATTTGGGTCCTGCGGATCGATTGGTACCATCCCCGAGCTTGTACGACCTTCGGAAGAGGTCGACCGACGAAATTCCCCCAAATCTGAGGAGATATTCTTGAATAACTTTTTTTGTGAAGGTCGGAGAGACTTGCAAGTAGGCTCTACCCCCACTAAATGGGGTAGCGCGCATCGATCGGTACCATCCTTGAGCTTCTCCGACTTTCTGAAGGGTTAGGGTTAGGGTTAGGGATGAAAGCACATAGGAGAAAGAGATATTCTTGAATAACTTTTTTTGTGAAGGTCGGAGAGACTTGCAAGTAGGCTCTACCCCCACTAAATGGGGTAGCGCGCATCGATCGGTACCATCCTTGAGCTTCTCCGACTTTCGGAAGGGTTAGGGTTAGGGTTAGGGATGAAAGCACATAGGAGAAAGAGATATTCTTGAATAACTTTTTTTGTGAAGGTCGGAGAGACTTGGAAAGTGGTTGCATCTGGACTAATTTGGGTCCTGCGGATCGATTGGTACCATCCCCGAGCTTGTACGACCTTCGGAAGAGGTCGACCGACGAAATTCCCCCAAATCTGAGGAGATATTCTTGAATAACTTTTTTTGTGAAGGTCGGAGAGACTTGCAAGTAGGCTCTACCCCCACTAAATGGGGTAGCGCGCATCGATCGGTACCATCCTTGAGCTTCTCCGACTTTCGGAAGGGTTAGGGTTAGGGTTAGGGATGAAAGCACATAGGAGAAAGAGATATTCTTGAATAACTTTTTTTGTGAAGGTCGGAGAGACTTGGAAAGTGGTTGCATCTGGACTAATTTGGGTCCTGCGGATCGATTGGTACCATCCCCGAGCTTGTACGACCTTCGGAAGAGGTCGACCGACGAAATTCCCCCAAATCTGAGGAGATATTCTTGAATAACCTTTTTTGTGAAGGTCGGAGAGACTTGCAAGTAGGCTCTACCCCCACTAAATGGGGTTGCGCGCATCGATCGGTACCATCCTTGAGCTTCTCCGACTTTCGGAAGGGTTAGGGTTAGGGTTAGGGATGAAAGCACATAGGAGAAAGAGATATTCTTGAATAACTTTTTTTGTGAAGGTCGGAGAGACTTGCAAGTAGGCTCTACCCCCACTAAATGGGGTAGCGCACATCGATCGGTACTATCCTTGAGCTTCTCCGACTTTCGGAAGGGTTAGGGTTAGGGATGAAAGCACATAGGAGAAAGAGATATTCTTGAATAACTTTTTTTGTGAAGGTCGGAGAGACTTGGAAAGTGGTTGCATCTGGACTAATTTGGGTCCTGCGGATCGATTGGTACCATCCCCGAGCTTGTACGACCTTCGGAAGAGGTCGACCGACGAAATTCCCCCAAATCTGAGGAGATATTCTTGAATAACTTTTTTTGTGAAGGTCGGAGAGACTTGCAAGTAGGCTCTACCCCCACTAAATGGGGTTGCGCGCATCGATCAGTACTATCCTTGAGCTTCTCCGACTTTCGGAAGGGTTAGGGTTAGGGTTAGGGATGAAAGCACATAGGAGAAAGAGATATTCTTGAATAACTTTTTTTGTGAAGGTCGGAGAGACTTGCAAGTAGGCTCTACCCCCACTAAATGGGGTAGCGCGCATCGATCGGTACCATCCTTGAGCTTCTCCGACTTTCGGAAGGGTTAGGGTTAGGGTTAGGGATGAAAGCACATAGGAGAAAGAGATATTCTTGAATAACTTTTTTTGTGAAGGTCGGAGAGACTTGCAAGTAGGCTCTACCCCCACTAAATGGGGTAGCGCGCATCGATCGGTACCATCCTTGAGCTTCTCCGACTTTCGGAAGGGTTAGGGTTAGGGTTAGGGATGAAAGCACATAGGAGAAAGAGATATTCTTGAATAACTTTTTTTGTGAAGGTCGGAGAGACTTGCAAGTAGGCTCTACCCCCACTAAATGGGGTAGCGCGCATCGATCGGTACCATCCTTGAGCTTCTCCGACTTTCGGAAGGGTTAGGGTTAGGGTTAGGGATGAAAGCACATAGGAGAAAGAGATATTCTTGAATAACTTTTTTTGTGAAGGTCGGAGAGACTTGCAAGTAGGCTCTACCCCCACTAAATGGGGTAGCGCGCATCGATCGGTACCATCCTTGAGCTTCTCCGACTTTCGGAAGGGTTAGGGTTAGGGTTAGGGATGAAAGCACATAGGAGAAAGAGATATTCTTGAATAACTTTTTTTGTGAAGGTCGGAGAGACTTGCAAGTAGGCTCTACCCCCACTAAATGGGGTAGCGCGCATCGATCGGTACCATCCTTGAGCTTCTCCGACTTTCGGAAGGGTTAGGGTTAGGGTTAGGGATGAAAGCACATAGGAGAAAGAGATATTCTTGAATAACTTTTTTTGTGAAGGTCGGAGAGACTTGCAAGTAGGCTCTACCCCCACTAAATGGGGTAGCGCGCATCGATCGGTACCATCCTTGAGCTTCTCCGACTTTCGGAAGGGTTAGGGTTAGGGTTAGGGATGAAAGCACATAGGAGAAAGAGATATTCTTGAATAACTTTTTTTGTGAAGGTCGGAGAGACTTGCAAATAGGCTCTACCCCCACTAAACGGGGTAGCGCGCATCGATCGGTACCATCCTTGAGCTTCTCCGACTTTCGGAAGGGTTAGGGTTAGGGTTAGGGATGAAAGCACATAGGAGAAAGAGATATTCTTGAATAACTTTTTTTGTGAAGGTCGGAGAGACTTGCAAGTAGGCTCTACCCCCACTAAATGGGGTAGCGCGCATCGATCGGTACCATCCTTGAGCTTCTCCGACTTTCGGAAGGGTTAGGGTTAGGGTTAGGGATGAAAGCACATAGGAGAAAGAGATATTCTTGAATAACTTTTTTTGTGAAGGTCGGAGAGACTTGGAAAGTGGTTGCATCTGGACTAATTTGGGTCCTGCGGATCGATTGGTACCATCCCCGAGCTTGTACGACCTTCGGAAGAGGTCGACCGACGAAATTCCCCCAAATCTGAGGAGATATTCTTGAATAACTTTTTTTGTGAAGGTCGGAGAGACTTGCAAGTAGGCTCTACCCTCACTAAATGGGGTTGCGCGCATCGATCAGTACCATCCTTGAGCTTCTCCGACTTTCGGAAGGGTTAGGGTTAGGGTTAGGGATGAAAGCACATAGGAGAAAGAGATATTCTTGAATAACTTTTTTTGTGAAGGTCGGAGAGACTTGCAAGTAGGCTCTACCCCCACTAAATGGGGTAGCGCACATCGATCAGTACCATCCTTGAGCTTCTCCGACTTTCGGAAGGGTTAGGGTTAGGGTTAGGGATGAAAGCACATAGGAGAAAGAGATATTCTTGAATAACTTTTTTTGTGAAGGTCGGAGAGACTTGGAAAGTGGTTGCATCTGGACTAATTTGGGTCCTGCGGATCGATTGGTACCATCCCCGAGCTTGTACGACCTTCGGAAGAGGTCGACCGACGAAATTCCCCCAAATCTGAGGAGATATTCTTGAATAACTTTTTTTGTGAAGGTCGGAGAGACTTGCAAGTAGGCTCTACCCCCACTAAATGGGGTAGCGCGCATCGATCGGTACCATCCTTGAGCTTCTCCGACTTTCTGAAGGGTTAGGGTTAGGGTTAGGGATGAAAGCACATAGGAGAAAGAGATATTCTTGAATAACTTTTTTTGTGAAGGTCGGAGAGACTTGCAAGTAGGCTCTACCCCCACTAAATGGGGTAGCGCGCATCGATCGGTACCATCCTTGAGCTTCTCCGACTTTCGGAAGGGTTAGGGTTAGGGTTAGGGATGAAAGCACATAGGAGAAAGAGATATTCTTGAATAACTTTTTTTGTGAAGGTCGGAGAGACTTGCAAGTAGGCTCTACCCCCACTAAATGGGGTAGCGCGCATCGATCGGTACCATCCTTGAGCTTCTCCGACTTTCGGAAGGGTTAGGGTTAGGGTTAGGGATGAAAGCACATAGGAGAAAGAGATATTCTTGAATAACTTTTTTTGTGAAGGTCGGAGAGACTTGGAAAGTGGTTGCATCTGGACTAATTTGGGTCCTGCGGATCGATTGGTACCATCCCCGAGCTTGTACGACCTTCGGAAGAGGTCGACCGACGAAATTCCCCCAAATCTGAGGAGATATTCTTGAATAACTTTTTTTGTGAAGGTCGGAGAGACTTGCAAGTAGGCTCTACCCTCACTAAATGGGGTTGCGCGCATCGATCAGTACCATCCTTGAGCTTCTCCGACTTTCGGAAGGGTTAGGGTTAGGGTTAGGGATGAAAGCACATAGGAGAAAGAGATATTCTTGAATAACTTTTTTTGTGAAGGTCGGAGAGACTTGCAAGTAGGCTCTACCCCCACTAAATGGGGTAGCGCGCATCGATCAGTACCATCCTTGAGCTTCTCCGACTTTCGGAAGGGTTAGGGTTAGGGTTAGGGATGAAAGCACATAGGAGAAAGAGATATTCTTGAATAACTTTTTTTGTGAAGGTCGGAGAGACTTGGAAAGTGGTTGCATCTGGACTAATTTGGGTCCTGCGGATCGATTGGTACCATCCCCGAGCTTGTACGACCTTCGGAAGAGGTCGACCGACGAAATTCCCCCAAATCTGAGGAGATATTCTTGAATAACTTTTTTTGTGAAGGTCGGAGAGACTTGCAAGTAGGCTCTACCCCCACTAAATGGGGTAGCGCGCATCGATCGGTACCATCCTTGAGCTTCTCCGACTTTCTGAAGGGTTAGGGTTAGGGTTAGGGATGAAAGCACATAGGAGAAAGAGATATTCTTGAATAACTTTTTTTGTGAAGGTCGGAGAGACTTGCAAGTAGGCTCTACCCCCACTAAATGGGGTAGCGCGCATCGATCGGTACCATCCTTGAGCTTCTCCGACTTTCGGAAGGGTTAGGGTTAGGGTTAGGGATGAAAGCACATAGGAGAAAGAGATATTCTTGAATAACTTTTTTTGTGAAGGTCGGAGAGACTTGGAAAGTGGTTGCATCTGGACTAATTTGGGTCCTGCGGATCGATTGGTACCATCCCCGAGCTTGTACGACCTTCGGAAGAGGTCGACCGACGAAATTCCCCCAAATCTGAGGAGATATTCTTGAATAACTTTTTTTGTGAAGGTCGGAGAGACTTGCAAGTAGGCTCTACCCCCACTAAATGGGGTAGCGCGCATCGATCGGTACCATCCTTGAGCTTCTCCGACTTTCGGAAGGGTTAGGGTTAGGGTTAGGGATGAAAGCACATAGGAGAAAGAGATATTCTTGAATAACTTTTTTTGTGAAGGTCGGAGAGACTTGGAAAGTGGTTGCATCTGGACTAATTTGGGTCCTGCGGATCGATTGGTACCATCCCCGAGCTTGTACGACCTTCGGAAGAGGTCGACCGACGAAATTCCCCCAAATCTGAGGAGATATTCTTGAATAACCTTTTTTGTGAAGGTCGGAGAGACTTGCAAGTAGGCTCTACCCCCACTAAATGGGGTTGCGCGCATCGATCGGTACCATCCTTGAGCTTCTCCGACTTTCGGAAGGGTTAGGGTTAGGGTTAGGGATGAAAGCACATAGGAGAAAGAGATATTCTTGAATAACTTTTTTTGTGAAGGTCGGAGAGACTTGCAAGTAGGCTCTACCCCCACTAAATGGGGTAGCGCACATCGATCGGTACTATCCTTGAGCTTCTCCGACTTTCGGAAGGGTTAGGGTTAGGGTTAGGGATGAAAGCACATAGGAGAAAGAGATATTCTTGAATAACTTTTTTTGTGAAGGTCGGAGAGACTTGGAAAGTGGTTGCATCTGGACTAATTTGGGTCCTGCGGATCGATTGGTACCATCCCCGAGCTTGTACGACCTTCGGAAGAGGTCGACCGACGAAATTCCCCCAAATCTGAGGAGATATTCTTGAATAACTTTTTTTGTGAAGGTCGGAGAGACTTGCAAGTAGGCTCTACCCCCACTAAATGGGGTTGCGCGCATCGATCAGTACCATCCTTGAGCTTCTCCGACTTTCGGAAGGGTTAGGGTTAGGGTTAGGGATGAAAGCACATAGGAGAAAGAGATATTCTTGAATAACTTTTTTTGTGAAGGTCGGAGAGACTTGCAAGTAGGCTCTACCCCCACTAAATGGGGTAGCGCGCATCGATCGGTACCATCCTTGAGCTTCTCCGACTTTCGGAAGGGTTAGGGTTAGGGTTAGGGATGAAAGCACATAGGAGAAAGAGATATTCTTGAATAACTTTTTTTGTGAAGGTCGGAGAGACTTGCAAATAGGCTCTACCCCCACTAAATGGGGTAGCGCGCATCGATCGGTACCATCCTTGAGCTTCTCCGACTTTCGGAAGGGTTAGGGTTAGGGTTAGGGATGAAAGCACATAGGAGAAAGAGAAATTCTTGAATAACTTTTTTTGTGAAGGTCGGAGAGACTTGCAAGTAGGCTCTACCCCCACTAAATGGGGTAGCGCGCATCGATCGGTACCATCCTTGAGCTTCTCCGACTTTCGGAAGGGTTAGGGTTAGGGTTAGGGATGAAAGCACATAGGAGAAAGAGATATTCTTGAATAACTTTTTTTGTGAAGGTCGGAGAGACTTGGAAAGTGGTTGCATCTGGACTAATTTGGGTCCTGCGGATCGATTGGTACCATCCCCGAGCTTGTACGACCTTCGGAAGAGGTCGACCGACGAAATTCCCCCAAATCTGAGGAGATATTCTTGAATAACTTTTTTTGTGAAGGTCGGAGAGACTTGCAAGTAGGCTCTACCCCCACTAAATGGGGTTGCGCGCATCGATCAGTACCATCCTTGAGCTTCTCCGACTTTCGGAAGGGTTAGGGTTAGGGTTAGGGATGAAAGCACATAGGAGAAAGAGATATTCTTGAATAACTTTTTTTGTGAAGGTCGGAGAGACTTGCAAGTAGGCTCTACCCCCACTAAATGGGGTAGCGCGCATCGATCGGTACCATCGTTGAGCTTCTCCGACTTTCGGAAGGGTTAGGGTTAGGGTTAGGGATGAAAGCACATAGGAGAAAGAGATATTCTTGAATAACTTTTTTTGTGAAGGTCGGAGAGACTTGCAAGTAGGCTCTACCCCCACTAAATGGGGTAGCGCGCATCGATCGGTACCATCCTTGAGCTTCTCCGACTTTCGGAAGGGTTAGGGTTAGGGTTAGGGATGAAAGCACATAGGAGAAAGAGATATTCTTGAATAACTTTTTTTGTGAAGGTCGGAGAGACTTGCAAGTAGGCTCTACCCCCACTAAATGGGGTAGCGCGCATCGATCGGTACCATCCTTGAGCTTCTCCGACTTTCGGAAGGGTTAGGGTTAGGGTTAGGGATGAAAGCACATAGGAGAAAGAGATATTCTTGAATAACTTTTTTTGTGAAGGTCGGAGAGACTTGCAAGTAGGCTCTACCCCCACTAAATGGGGTAGCGCGCATCGATCGGTACCATCCTTGAGCTTCTCCGACTTTCGGAAGGGTTAGGGTTAGGGTTAGGGATGAAAGCACATAGGAGAAAGAGATATTCTTGAATAACTTTTTTTGTGAAGGTCGGAGAGACTTGCAAGTAGGCTCTACCCCCACTAAATGGGGTAGCGCGCATCGATCGGTACCATCCTTGAGCTTCTCCGACTTTCGGAAGGGTTAGGGTTAGGGTTAGGGATGAAAGCACATAGGAGAAAGAGATATTCTTGAATAACTTTTTTTGTGAAGGTCGGAGAGACTTGCAAGTAGGCTCTACCCCCACTAAATGGGGTAGCGCGCATCGATCGGTACCATCCTTGAGCTTCTCCGACTTTCGGAAGGGTTAGGGTTAGGGTTAGGGATGAAAGCACATAGGAGAAAGAGATATTCTTGAATAACTTTTTTTGTGAAGGTCGGAGAGACTTGCAAATAGGCTCTACCCCCACTAAACGGGGTAGCGCGCATCGATCGGTACCATCCTTGAGCTTCTCCGACTTTCGGAAGGGTTAGGGTTAGGGTTAGGGATGAAAGCACATAGGAGAAAGAGATATTCTTGAATAACTTTTTTTGTGAAGGTCGGAGAGACTTGCAAGTAGGCTCTACCCCCACTAAATGGGGTAGCGCGCATCGATCGGTACCATCCTTGAGCTTCTCCGACTTTCGGAAGGGTTAGGGTTAGGGTTAGGGATGAAAGCACATAGGAGAAAGAGATATTCTTGAATAACTTTTTTTGTGAAGGTCGGAGAGACTTGGAAAGTGGTTGCATCTGGACTAATTTGGGTCCTGCGGATCGATTGGTACCATCCCCGAGCTTGTACGACCTTCGGAAGAGGTCGACCGACGAAATTCCCCCAAATCTGAGGAGATATTCTTGAATAACTTTTTTTGTGAAGGTCGGAGAGACTTGCAAGTAGGCTCTACCCTCACTAAATGGGGTTGCGCGCATCGATCAGTACCATCCTTGAGCTTCTCCGACTTTCGGAAGGGTTAGGGTTAGGGTTAGGGATGAAAGCACATAGGAGAAAGAGATATTCTTGAATAACTTTTTTTGTGAAGGTCGGAGAGACTTGCAAGTAGGCTCTACCCCCACTAAATTGGGTAGCGCACATCGATCAGTACCATCCTTGAGCTTCTCCGACTTTCGGAAGGGTTAGGGTTAGGGTTAGGGATGAAAGCACATAGGAGAAAGAGATATTCTTGAATAACTTTTTTTGTGAAGGTCGGAGAGACTTGGAAAGTGGTTGCATCTGGACTAATTTGGGTCCTGCGGATCGATTGGTACCATCCCCGAGCTTGTACGACCTTCGGAAGAGGTCGACCGACGAAATTCCCCCAAATCTGAGGAGATATTCTTGAATAACTTTTTTTGTGAAGGTCGGAGAGACTTGCAAGTAGGCTCTACCCCCACTAAATGGGGTAGCGCGCATCGATCGGTACCATCCTTGAGCTTCTCCGACTTTCTGAAGGGTTAGGGTTAGGGTTAGGGATGAAAGCACATAGGAGAAAGAGATATTCTTGAATAACTTTTTTTGTGAAGGTCGGAGAGACTTGCAAGTAGGCTCTACCCCCACTAAATGGGGTAGCGCGCATCGATCGGTACCATCCTTGAGCTTCTCCGACTTTCGGAAGGGTTAGGGTTAGGGTTAGGGATGAAAGCACATAGGAGAAAGAGATATTCTTGAATAACTTTTTTTGTGAAGGTCGGAGAGACTTGGAAAGTGGTTGCATCTGGACTAATTTGGGTCCTGCGGATCGATTGGTACCATCCCCGAGCTTGTACGACCTTCGGAAGAGGTCGACCGACGAAATTCCCCCAAATCTGAGGAGATATTCTTGAATAACTTTTTTTGTGAAGGTCGGAGAGACTTGCAAGTAGGCTCTACCCCCACTAAATGGGGTTGCGCGCATCGATCAGTACCATCCTTGAGCTTCTCCGACTTTCGGAAGGGTTAGGGTTAGGGTTAGGGATGAAAGCACATAGGAGAAAGAGATATTCTTGAATAACTTTTTTTGTGAAGGTCGGAGAGACTTGCAAGTAGGCTCTACCCCCACTAAATGGGGTAGCGCGCATCGATCGGTACCATCGTTGAGCTTCTCCGACTTTCGGAAGGGTTAGGGTTAGGGTTAGGGATGAAAGCACATAGGAGAAAGAGATATTCTTGAATAACTTTTTTTGTGAAGGTCGGAGAGACTTGCAAGTAGGCTCTACCCCCACTAAATGGGGTAGCGCGCATCGATCGGTACCATCCTTGAGCTTCTCCGACTTTCGGAAGGGTTAGGGTTAGGGTTAGGGATGAAAGCACATAGGAGAAAGAGATATTCTTGAATAACTTTTTTTGTGAAGGTCGGAGAGACTTGCAAGTAGGCTCTACCCCCACTAAATGGGGTAGCGCGCATCGATCGGTACCATCCTTGAGCTTCTCCGACTTTCGGAAGGGTTAGGGTTAGGGTTAGGGATGAAAGCACATAGGAGAAAGAGATATTCTTGAATAACTTTTTTTGTGAAGGTCGGAGAGACTTGCAAGTAGGCTCTACCCCCACTAAATGGGGTAGCGCGCATCGATCGGTACCATCCTTGAGCTTCTCCGACTTTCGGAAGGGTTAGGGTTAGGGTTAGGGATGAAAGCACATAGGAGAAAGAGATATTCTTGAATAACTTTTTTTGTGAAGGTCGGAGAGACTTGCAAGTAGGCTCTACCCCCACTAAATGGGGTAGCGCGCATCGATCGGTACCATCCTTGAGCTTCTCCGACTTTCGGAAGGGTTAGGGTTAGGGTTAGGGATGAAAGCACATAGGAGAAAGAGATATTCTTGAATAACTTTTTTTGTGAAGGTCGGAGAGACTTGCAAGTAGGCTCTACCCCCACTAAATGGGGTAGCGCGCATCGATCGGTACCATCCTTGAGCTTCTCCGACTTTCGGAAGGGTTAGGGTTAGGGTTAGGGATGAAAGCACATAGGAGAAAGAGATATTCTTGAATAACTTTTTTTGTGAAGGTCGGAGAGACTTGCAAATAGGCTCTACCCCCACTAAACGGGGTAGCGCGCATCGATCGGTACCATCCTTGAGCTTCTCCGACTTTCGGAAGGGTTAGGGTTAGGGTTAGGGATGAAAGCACATAGGAGAAAGAGATATTCTTGAATAACTTTTTTTGTGAAGGTCGGAGAGACTTGCAAGTAGGCTCTACCCCCACTAAATGGGGTAGCGCGCATCGATCGGTACCATCCTTGAGCTTCTCCGACTTTCGGAAGGGTTAGGGTTAGGGTTAGGGATGAAAGCACATAGGAGAAAGAGATATTCTTGAATAACTTTTTTTGTGAAGGTCGGAGAGACTTGGAAAGTGGTTGCATCTGGACTAATTTGGGTCCTGCGGATCGATTGGTACCATCCCCGAGCTTGTACGACCTTCGGAAGAGGTCGACCGACGAAATTCCCCCAAATCTGAGGAGATATTCTTGAATAACTTTTTTTGTGAAGGTCGGAGAGACTTGCAAGTAGGCTCTACCCTCACTAAATGGGGTTGCGCGCATCGATCAGTACCATCCTTGAGCTTCTCCGACTTTCGGAAGGGTTAGGGTTAGGGTTAGGGATGAAAGCACATAGGAGAAAGAGATATTCTTGAATAACTTTTTTTGTGAAGGTCGGAGAGACTTGCAAGTAGGCTCTACCCCCACTAAATGGGGTAGCGCACATCGATCAGTACCATCCTTGAGCTTCTCCGACTTTCGGAAGGGTTAGGGTTAGGGTTAGGGATGAAAGCACATAGGAGAAAGAGATATTCTTGAATAACTTTTTTTGTGAAGGTCGGAGAGACTTGGAAAGTGGTTGCATCTGGACTAATTTGGGTCCTGCGGATCGATTGGTACCATCCCCGAGCTTGTACGACCTTCGGAAGAGGTCGACCGACGAAATTCCCCCAAATCTGAGGAGATATTCTTGAATAACTTTTTTTGTGAAGGTCGGAGAGACTTGCAAGTAGGCTCTACCCCCACTAAATGGGGTAGCGCGCATCGATCGGTACCATCCTTGAGCTTCTCCGACTTTCTGAAGGGTTAGGGTTAGGGTTAGGGATGAAAGCACATAGGAGAAAGAGATATTCTTGAATAACTTTTTTTGTGAAGGTCGGAGAGACTTGCAAGTAGGCTCTACCCCCACTAAATGGGGTAGCGCGCATCGATCGGTACCATCCTTGAGCTTCTCCGACTTTCGGAAGGGTTAGGGTTAGGGTTAGGGATGAAAGCACATAGGAGAAAGAGATATTCTTGAATAACTTTTTTTGTGAAGGTCGGAGAGACTTGGAAAGTGGTTGCATCTGGACTAATTTGGGTCCTGCGGATCGATTGGTACCATCCCCGAGCTTGTACGACCTTCGGAAGAGGTCGACCGACGAAATTCCCCCAAATCTGAGGAGATATTCTTGAATAACTTTTTTTGTGAAGGTCGGAGAGACTTGCAAGTAGGCTCTACCCCCACTAAATGGGGTAGCGCGCATCGATCGGTACCATCCTTGAGCTTCTCCGACTTTCGGAAGGGTTAGGGTTAGGGTTAGGGATGAAAGCACATAGGAGAAAGAGATATTCTTGAATAACTTTTTTTGTGAAGGTCGGAGAGACTTGGAAAGTGGTTGCATCTGGACTAATTTGGGTCCTGCGGATCGATTGGTACCATCCCCGAGCTTGTACGACCTTCGGAAGAGGTCGACCGACGAAATTCCCCCAAATCTGAGGAGATATTCTTGAATAACCTTTTTTGTGAAGGTCGGAGAGACTTGCAAGTAGGCTCTACCCCCACTAAATGGGGTTGCGCGCATCGATCGGTACCATCCTTGAGCTTCTCCGACTTTCGGAAGGGTTAGGGTTAGGGTTAGGGATGAAAGCACATAGGAGAAAGAGATATTCTTGAATAACTTTTTTTGTGAAGGTCGGAGAGACTTGCAAGTAGGCTCTACCCCCACTAAATGGGGTAGCGCACATCGATCGGTACCATCCTTGAGCTTCTCCGACTTTCGGAAGGGTTAGGGTTAGGGTTAGGGATGAAAGCACATAGGAGAAAGAGATATTCTTGAATAACTTTTTTTGTGAAGGTCGGAGAGACTTGGAAAGTGGTTGCATCTGGACTAATTTGGGTCCTGCAGATCGATTGGTACCATCCCCGAGCTTGTACGACCTTCGGAAGAGGTCGACCGACGAAATTCCCCCAAATCTGAGGAGATATTCTTGAATAACTTTTTTTGTGAAGGTCGGAGAGACTTGCAAGTAGGCTCTACCCTCACTAAATGGGGTTGCGCGCATCGATCAGTACCATCCTTGAGCTTCTCCGACTTTCGGAAGGGTTAGGGTTAGGGTTAGGGATGAAAGCACATAGGAGAAAGAGATATTCTTGAATAACTTTTTTTGTGAAGGTCGGAGAGACTTGCAAGTAGGCTCTACCCCCACTAAATGGGGTAGCGCGCATCGATCGGTACCATCCTTGAGCTTCTCCGACTTTCGGAAGGGTTAGGGTTAGGGTTAGGGATGAAAGCACATAGGAGAAAGAGATATTCTTGAATAACTTTTTTTGTGAAGGTCGGAGAGACTTGCAAATAGGCTCTACCCCCACTAAATGGGGTAGCGCGCATCGATCGGTACCATCCTTGAGCTTCTCCGACTTTCGGAAGGGTTAGGGTTAGGGTTAGGGATGAAAGCACATAGGAGAAAGAGAAATTCTTGAATAACTTTTTTTGTGAAGGTCGGAGAGACTTGCAAGTAGGCTCTACCCCCACTAAATGGGGTAGCGCGCATCGATCGGTACCATCCTTGAGCTTCTCCGACTTTCGGAAGGGTTAGGGTTAGGGTTAGGGATGAAAGCACATAGGAGAAAGAGATATTCTTGAATAACTTTTTTTGTGAAGGTCGGAGAGACTTGGAAAGTGGTTGCATCTGGACTAATTTGGGTCCTGCGGATCGATTGGTACCATCCCCGAGCTTGTACGACCTTCGGAAGAGGTCGACCGACGAAATTCCCCCAAATCTGAGGAGATATTCTTGAATAACTTTTTTTGTGAAGGTCGGAGAGACTTGCAAGTAGGCTCTACCCCCACTAAATGGGGTTGCGCGCATCGATCAGTACCATCCTTGAGCTTCTCCGACTTTCGGAAGGGTTAGGGTTAGGGTTAGGGATGAAAGCACATAGGAGAAAGAGATATTCTTGAATAACTTTTTTTGTGAAGGTCGGAGAGACTTGCAAGTAGGCTCTACCCCCACTAAATGGGGTAGCGCGCATCGATCGGTACCATCCTTGAGCTTCTCCGACTTTCGGAAGGGTTAGGGTTAGGGTTAGGGATGAAAGCACATAGGAGAAAGAGATATTCTTGAATAACTTTTTTTGTGAAGGTCGGAGAGACTTGCAAGTAGGCTCTACCCCCACTAAATGGGGTAGCGCGCATCGATCGGTACCATCCTTGAGCTTCTCCGACTTTCGGAAGGGTTAGGGTTAGGGATGAAAGCACATAGGAGAAAGAGATATTCTTGAATAACTTTTTTTGTGAAGGTCGGAGAGACTTGCAAGTAGGCTCTACCCCCACTAAATGGGGTAGCGCGCATCGATCGGTACCATCCTTGAGCTTCTCCGACTTTCGGAAGGGTTAGGGTTAGGGTTAGGGATGAAAGCACATAGGAGAAAGAGATATTCTTGAATAACTTTTTTTGTGAAGGTCGGAGAGACTTGCAAGTAGGCTCTACCCCCACTAAATGGGGTAGCGCGCATCGATCGGTACCATCCTTGAGCTTCTCCGACTTTCGGAAGGGTTAGGGTTAGGGTTAGGGATGAAAGCACATAGGAGAAAGAGATATTCTTGAATAACTTTTTTTGTGAAGGTCGGAGAGACTTGCAAGTAGGCTCTACCCCCACTAAATGGGGTAGCGCGCATCGATCGGTACCATCCTTGAGCTTCTCCGACTTTCGGAAGGGTTAGGGTTAGGGTTAGGGATGAAAGCACATAGGAGAAAGAGATATTCTTGAATAACTTTTTTTGTGAAGGTCGGAGAGACTTGCAAGTAGGCTCTACCCCCACTAAATGGGGTAGCGCGCATCGATCGGTACCATCCTTGAGCTTCTCCGACTTTCGGAAGGGTTAGGGTTAGGGTTAGGGATGAAAGCACATAGGAGAAAGAGATATTCTTGAATAACTTTTTTTGTGAAGGTCGGAGAGACTTGCAAGTAGGCTCTACCCCCACTAAATGGGGTAGCGCGCATCGATCGGTACCATCCTTGAGCTTCTCCGACTTTCGGAAGGGTTAGGGTTAGGGTTAGGGATGAAAGCACATAGGAGAAAGAGATATTCTTGAATAACTTTTTTTGTGAAGGTCGGAGAGACTTGCAAGTAGGCTCTACCCCCACTAAATGGGGTAGCGCGCATCGATCGGTACCATCCTTGAGCTTCTCCGACTTTCGGAAGGGTTAGGGTTAGGGTTAGGGATGAAAGCACATAGGAGAAAGAGATATTCTTGAATAACTTTTTTTGTGAAGGTCGGAGAGACTTGCAAGTAGGCTCTACCCCCACTAAATGGGGTAGCGCGCATCGATCGGTACCATCCTTGAGCTTCTCCGACTTTCGGAAGGGTTAGGGTTAGGGTTAGGGATGAAAGCACATAGGAGAAAGAGATATTCTTGAATAACTTTTTTTGTGAAGGTCGGAGAGACTTGCAAGTAGGCTCTACCCCCACTAAATGGGGTAGCGCGCATCGATCGGTACCATCCTTGAGCTTCTCCGACTTTCGGAAGGGTTAGGGTTAGGGATGAAAGCACATAGGAGAAAGAGATATTCTTGAATAACTTTTTTTGTGAAGGTCGGAGAGACTTGGAAAGTGGTTGCATCTGGACTAATTTGGGTCCTGCGGATCGATTGGTACCATCCCCGAGCTTGTACGACCTTCTGAAGAGGTCGACCGACGAAATTCCCCCAAATCTGAGGAGATATTCTTGAATAACTTTTTTTGTGAAGGTCGGAGAGACTTGCAAGTAGGCTCTACCCCCACTAAATGGGGTAGCGCGCATCGATCGGTACCATCCTTGAGCTTCTCCGACTTTCGGAAGGGTTAGGGTTAGGGTTAGGGATGAAAGCACATAGGAGAAAGAGATATTCTTGAATAACTTTTTTTGTGAAGGTCGGAGAGACTTGCAAGTAGGCTCTACCCCCACTAAATGGGGTAGCGCGCATCGATCGGTACCATCCTTGAGCTTCTCCGACTTTCGGAAGGGTTAGGGTTAGGGTTAGGGATGAAAGCACATAGGAGAAAGAGATATTCTTGAATAACTTTTTTTGTGAAGGTCGGAGAGACTTGGAAAGTGGTTGCATCTGGACTAATTTGGGTCCTGCAGATCGATTGGTACCATCCCCGAGCTTGTACGACCTTCGGAAGAGGTCGACCGACGAAATTCCCCCAAATCTGAGGAGATATTCTTGAATAACTTTTTTTGTGAAGGTCGGAGAGACTTGCAAGTAGGCTCTACCCCCACTAAATGGGGTTGCGCGCATCGATCAGTACCATCCTTGAGCTTCTCCGACTTTTGGAAGGGTTAGGGTTAGGGTTAGGGATGAAAGCACATAGGAGAAAGAGATATTCTTGAATAACTTTTTTTGTGAAGGTCGGAGAGACTTGCAAGTAGGCTCTACCCCCACTAAATGGGGTAGCGCGCATCGATCGGTACCATCCTTGAGCTTCTCCGACTTTCGGAAGGGTTAGGGTTAGGGTTAGGGATGAAAGCACATAGGAGAAAGAGATATTCTTGAATAACTTTTTTTGTGAAGGTCGGAGAGACTTGCAAGTAGGCTCTACCCCCACTAAATGGGGTAGCGCGCATCGATCGGTACCATCCTTGAGCTTCTCCGACTTTCGGAAGGGTTAGGGTTAGGGTTAGGGATGAAAGCACATAGGAGAAAGAGATATTCTTGAATAACTTTTTTTGTGAAGGTCGGAGAGACTTGGAAAGTGGTTGCATCTGGACTAATTTGGGTCCTGCAGATCGATTGGTACCATCCCCGAGCTTGTACGACCTTCGGAAGAGGTCGACCGACGAAATTCCCCCAAATCTGAGGAGATATTCTTGAATAACTTTTTTTGTGAAGGTCGGAGAGACTTGCAAGTAGGCTCTACCCCCACTAAATGGGGTTGCGCGCATCGATCAGTACCATCCTTGAGCTTCTCCGACTTTTGGAAGGGTTAGGGTTAGGGTTAGGGATGAAAGCACATAGGAGAAAGAGATATTCTTGAATAACTTTTTTTGTGAAGGTCGGAGAGACTTGCAAGTAGGCTCTACCCCCACTAAATGGGGTAGCGCGCATCGATCGGTACCATCCTTGAGCTTCTCCGACTTTCGGAAGGGTTAGGGTTAGGGTTAGGGATGAAAGCACATAGGAGAAAGAGATATTCTTGAATAACTTTTTTTGTGAAGGTCGGAGAGACTTGCAAGTAGGCTCTACCCCCACTAAATGGGGTAGCGCGCATCGATCGGTACCATCCTTGAGCTTCTCCGACTTTCGGAAGGGTTAGGGTTAGGGTTAGGGATGAAAGCACATAGGAGAAAGAGATATTCTTGAATAACTTTTTTTGTGAAGGTCGGAGAGACTTGCAAGTAGGCTCTACCCCCACTAAATGGGGTAGCGCGCATCGATCGGTAGCATCCTTGAGCTTCTCCGACTTTCGGAAGGGTTAGGGTTAGGGTTAGGGATGAAAGCACATAGGAGAAAGAGATATTCTTGAATAACTTTTTTGTGAAGGTCGGAGAGACTTGCAAGTAGGCTCTACCCCAACTAAATGGGGTAGCGCGCATCGATCGGTACCATCCTTGAGCTTCTCCGACTTTCGGAAGGGTTAGGGTTAGGGTTAGGGATGAAAGCACATAGGAGAAAGAGATATTCTTGAATAACTTTTTTTGTGAAGGTCGGAGAGACTTGCAAGTAGGCTCTACCCCCACTAAATGGGGTAGCGCGCATCGATCGGTACTATCCTTGAGCTTCTCCGACTTTCGGAAGGGTTAGGGTTAGGGTTAGGGATGAAAGCACATAGGAGAAAGAGATATTCTTGAATAACTTTTTTTGTGAAGGTCGGAGAGACTTGCAAGTAGGCTCTACCCCCACTAAATGGGGTAGCGCGCATCGATCGGTACCATCCTTGAGCTTCTCCGACTTTCGGAAGGGTTAGGGTTAGGGTTAGGGATGAAAGCACATAGGAGAAAGAGATATTCTTGAATAACTTTTTTTGTGAAGGTCGGAGAGACTTGCAAGTAGGCTCTACCCCCACTAAATGGGGTAGCGCGCATCGATCGGTACCATCCTTGAGCTTCTCCGACTTTCGGAAGGGTTAGGGTTAGGGTTAGGGATGAAAGCACATAGGAGAAAGAGATATTCTTGAATAACTTTTTTTGTGAAGGTCGGAGAGACTTGCAAGTAGGCTCTACCCCCACTAAATGGGGTAGCGCGCATCGATCAGTACCATCCTTGAGCTTCTCCGACTTTCGGAAGGGTTAGGGTTAGGGTTAGGGATGAAAGCACATAGGAGAAAGAGATATTCTTGAATAACTTTTTTTGTGAAGGTCGGAGAGACTTGGAAAGTGGTTGCATCTGGACTAATTTGGGTCCTGCGGATCGATTGGTACCATCCCCGAGCTTGTACGACCTTCTGAAGAGGTCGACCGACGAAATTCCCCCAAATCTGAGGAGATATTCTTGAATAACTTTTTTTGTGAAGGTCGGAGAGACTTGCAAGTAGGCTCTACCCCCACTAAATGGGGTAGCGCGCATCGATCGGTACCATCCTTGAGCTTCTCCGACTTTCGGAAGGGTTAGGGTTAGGGTTAGGGATGAAAGCACATAGGAGAAAGAGATATTCTTGAATAACTTTTTTTGTGAAGGTCGGAGAGACTTGCAAGTAGGCTCTACCCCCACTAAATGGGGTAGCGCGCATCGATCGGTACCATCCTTGAGCTTCTCCGACTTTCGGAAGGGTTAGGGTTAGGGTTAGGGATGAAAGCACATAGGAGAAAGAGATATTCTTGAATAACTTTTTTTGTGAAGGTCGGAGAGACTTGGAAAGTGGTTGCATCTGGACTAATTTGGGTCCTGCAGATCGATTGGTACCATCCCCGAGCTTGTACGACCTTCGGAAGAGGTCGACCGACGAAATTCCCCCAAATCTGAGGAGATATTCTTGAATAACTTTTTTTGTGAAGGTCGGAGAGACTTGCAAGTAGGCTCTACCCCCACTAAATGGGGTTGCGCGCATCGATCAGTACCATCCTTGAGCTTCTCCGACTTTTGGAAGGGTTAGGGTTAGGGTTAGGGATGAAAGCACATAGGAGAAAGAGATATTCTTGAATAACTTTTTTTGTGAAGGTCGGAGAGACTTGCAAGTAGGCTCTACCCCCACTAAATGGGGTAGCGCGCATCGATCGGTACCATCCTGGAGCTTCTCCGACTTTCGGAAGGGTTAGGGTTAGGGTTAGGGATGAAAGCACATAGGAGAAAGAGATATTCTTGAATAACTTTTTTTGTGAAGGTCGGAGAGACTTGCAAGTAGGCTCTACCCCCACTAAATGGGGTAGCGCGCATCGATCGGTACCATCATTGAGCTTCTCCGACTTTCGGAAGGGTTAGGGTTAGGGTTAGGGATGAAAGCACATAGGAGAAAGAGATATTCTTGAATAACTTTTTTTGTGAAGGTCGGAGAGACTTGCAAGTAGGCTCTACCCCCACTAAATGGGGTAGCGCGCATCGATCGGTACCATCCTTGAGCTTCTCCGACTTTCGGAAGGGTTAGGGTTAGGGTTAGGGATGAAAGCACATAGGAGAAAGAGATATTCTTGAATAACTTTTTTTGTGAAGGTCGGAGAGACTTGCAAGTAGGCTCTACCCCCACTAAATGGGGTTGCGCGCATCGATCAGTACCATCCTTGAGCTTCTCCGACTTTTGGAAGGGTTAGGGTTAGGGTTAGGGATGAAAGCACATAGGAGAAAGAGATATTCTTGAATAACTTTTTTTGTGAAGGTCGGAGAGACTTGCAAGTAGGCTCTACCCCCACTAAATGGGGTAGCGCGCATCGATCGGTACCATCCTTGAGCTTCTCCGACTTTCGGAAGGGTTAGGGTTAGGGTTAGGGATGAAAGCACATAGGAGAAAGAGATATTCTTGAATAACTTTTTTTGTGAAGGTCGGAGAGACTTGCAAGTAGGCTCTACCCCCACTAAATGGGGTAGCGCGCATCGATCGGTACCATCCTTGAGCTTCTCCGACTTTCGGAAGGGTTAGGGTTAGGGTTAGGGATGAAAGCACATAGGAGAAAGAGATATTCTTGAATAACTTTTTTTGTGAAGGTCGGAGAGACTTGCAAGTAGGCTCTACCCCCACTAAATGGGGTAGCGCGCATCGATCGGTACCATCCTTGAGCTTCTCCGACTTTCGGAAGGGTTAGGGTTAGGGTTAGGGATGAAAGCACATAGGAGAAAGAGATATTCTTGAATAACTTTTTTTGTGAAGGTCGGAGAGACTTGCAAGTAGGCTCTACCCCAACTAAATGGGGTAGCGCGCATCGATCGGTACCATCCTTGAGCTTCTCCGACTTTCGGAAGGGTTAGGGTTAGGGTTAGGGATGAAAGCACATAGGAGAAAGAGATATTCTTGAATAACTTTTTTTGTGAAGGTCGGAGAGACTTGCAAGTAGGCTCTACCCCCACTAAATGGGGTAGCGCGCATCGATCGGTACCATCCTTGAGCTTCTCCGACTTTCGGAAGGGTTAGGGTTAGGGTTAGGGATGAAAGCACATAGGAGAAAGAGATATTCTTGAATAACTTTTTTTGTGAAGGTCGGAGAGACTTGCAAGTAGGCTCTACCCCCACTAAATGGGGTAGCGCGCATCGATCGGTACCATCCTTGAGCTTCTCCGACTTTCGGAAGGGTTAGGGTTAGGGTTAGGGATGAAAGCACATAGGAGAAAGAGATATTCTTGAATAACTTTTTTTGTGAAGGTCGGAGAGACTTGCAAGTAGGCTCTACCCCCACTAAATGGGGTAGCGCGCATCGATCGGTACCATCCTTGAGCTTCTCCGACTTTCGGAAGGGTTAGGGTTAGGGTTAGGGATGAAAGCACATAGGAGAAAGAGATATTCTTGAATAACTTTTTTTGTGAAGGTCGGAGAGACTTGCAAGTAGGCTCTACCCCCACTAAATGGGGTAGCGCGCATCGATCGGTACCATCCTTGAGCTTCTCCGACTTTCGGAAGGGTTAGGGTTAGGGTTAGGGATGAAAGCACATAGGAGAAAGAGATATTCTTGAATAACTTTTTTTGTGAAGGTCGGAGAGACTTGCAAGTAGGCTCTACCCCCACTAAATGGGGTAGCGCGCATCGATCGGTACCATCCTTGAGCTTCTCCGACTTTCGGAAGGGTTAGGGTTAGGGTTAGGGATGAAAGCACATAGGAGAAAGAGATATTCTTGAATAACTTTTTTTGTGAAGGTCGGAGAGACTTGGAAAGTGGTTGCATCTGGACTAATTTGGGTCCTGCGGATCGATTGGTACCATCCCCGAGCTTGTACGACCTTCTGAAGAGGTCGACCGACGAAATTCCCCCAAATCTGAGGAGATATTCTTGAATAACTTTTTTTGTGAAGGTCGGAGAGACTTGCAAGTAGGCTCTACCCCCACTAAATGGGGTAGCGCGCATCGATCGGTACCATCCTTGAGCTTCTCCGACTTTCGGAAGGGTTAGGGTTAGGGTTAGGGATGAAAGCACATAGGAGAAAGAGATATTCTTGAATAACTTTTTTTGTGAAGGTCGGAGAGACTTGCAAGTAGGCTCTACCCCCACTAAATGGGGTAGCGCGCATCGATCGGTACCATCCTTGAGCTTCTCCGACTTTCGGAAGGGTTAGGGTTAGGGTTAGGGATGAAAGCACATAGGAGAAAGAGATATTCTTGAATAACTTTTTTTGTGAAGGTCGGAGAGACTTGGAAAGTGGTTGCATCTGGACTAATTTGGGTCCTGCAGATCGATTGGTACCATCCCCGAGCTTGTACGACCTTCGGAAGAGGTCGACCGACGAAATTCCCCCAAATCTGAGGAGATATTCTTGAATAACTTTTTTTGTGAAGGTCGGAGAGACTTGCAAGTAGGCTCTACCCCCACTAAATGGGGTTGCGCGCATCGATCAGTACCATCCTTGAGCTTCTCCGACTTTTGGAAGGGTTAGGGTTAGGGTTAGGGATGAAAGCACATAGGAGAAAGAGATATTCTTGAATAACTTTTTTTGTGAAGGTCGGAGAGACTTGCAAGTAGGCTCTACCCCCACTAAATGGAGTAGCGCGCATCGATCGGTACCATCCTGGAGCTTCTCCGACTTTCGGAAGGGTTAGGGTTAGGGTTAGGGATGAAAGCACATAGGAGAAAGAGATATTCTTGAATAACTTTTTTTGTGAAGGTCGGAGAGACTTGCAAGTAGGCTCTACCCCCACTAAATGGGGTAGCGCGCATCGATCGGTACCATCCTTGAGCTTCTCCGACTTTCGGAAGGGTTAGGGTTAGGGTTAGGGATGAAAGCACATAGGAGAAAGAGATATTCTTGAATAACTTTTTTTGTGAAGGTCGGAGAGACTTGCAAGTAGGCTCTACCCCCACTAAATGGGGTAACGCGCATCGATCGGTACCATCCTTGAGCTTCTCCGACTTTCGGAAGGGTTAGGGTTAGGGTTAGGGATGAAAGCACATAGGAGAAAGAGATATTCTTGAATAACTTTTTTTGTGAAGGTCGGAGAGACTTGGAAAGTGGTTGCATCTGGACTAATTTGGGTCCTGCGGATCGATTGGTACCATCCCCGAGCTTGTACGACCTTCGGAAGAGGTCGACCGACGAAATTCCCCCAAATCTGAGGAGATATTCTTGAATAACTTTTTTTGTGAAGGTCGGAGAGACTTGCAAGTAGGCTCTACCCCCACTAAATGGGGTAGCGCGCATCGATCGGTACCATCCTTGAGCTTCTCCGACTTTCGGAAGGGTTAGGGTTAGGGTTAGGGATGAAAGCACATAGGAGAAAGAGATATTCTTGAATAACTTTTTTTGTGAAGGTCGGAGAGACTTGGAAAGTGGTTGCATCTGGACTAATTTGGGTCCTGCAGATCGATTGGTACCATCCCCGAGCTTGTACGACCTTCGGAAGAGGTCGACCGACGAAATTCCCCCAAATCTGAGGAGATATTCTTGAATAACCTTTTTTGTGAAGGTCGGAGAGACTTGCAAGTAGGCTCTACCCCCACTAAATGGGGTTGCACGCATCGATCGGTACCATGCTTGAGCTTCTCCGACTTTCGGAAGGGTTAGGGTTAGGGTTAGGGATGAAAGCACATAGGAGAAAGAGATATTCTTGAATAACTTTTTTTGTGAAGGTCGGAGAGACTTGCAAGTAGGCTCTACCCCCACTAAATGGGGTAGCGCGCATCGATCGGTACCATCCTTGAGCTTCTCCGACTTTCGGAAGGGTTAGGGTTAGGGTTAGGGATGAAAGCACATAGGAGAAAGAGATATTCTTGAATAACTTTTTTTGTGAAGGTCGGAGAGACTTGGAAAGTGGTTGCATCTGGACTAATTTGGGTCCTGCGGATCGATTGGTACCATCCCCGAGCTTGTACGACCTTCGGAAGAGGTCGACCGACGAAATTCCCCCAAATCTGAGGAGATATTCTTGAATAACTTTTTTTGTGAAGGTCGGAGAGACTTGCAAGTAGGCTCTACCCCCACTAAATGGGGTTGCGCGCATCAATCAGTACCATCCTTGAGCTTCTCCGACTTTCGGAAGGGTTAGGGTTAGGGTTAGGGATGAAAGCACATAGGAGAAAGAGATATTCTTGAATAACTTTTTTTGTGAAGGTCGGAGAGACTTGCAAGTAGGCTCTACCCCCACTAAATGGGGTAGCGCGCATCGATCGGTACCATCCTTGAGCTTCTCCGACTTTCGGAAGGGTTAGGGTTAGGGTTAGGGATGAAAGCACATAGGAGAAAGAGATATTCTTGAATAACTTTTTTTGTGAAGGTCGGAGAGACTTGCAAGTAGGCTCTACCCCCACTAAATGGGGTAGCGCGCATCGATCGGTACCATCCTTGAGCTTCTCCGACTTTCGGAAGGGTTAGGGTTAGGGTTAGGGATGAAAGCACATAGGAGAAAGAGATATTCTTGAATAACTTTTTTTGTGAAGGTCGGAGAGACTTGGAAAGTGGTTGCATCTGGACTAATTTGGGTCCTGCAGATCGATTGGTACCATCCCCGAGCTTGTACGACCTTCGGAAGAGGTCGACCGACGAAATTCCCCCAAATCTGAGGAGATATTCTTGAATAACTTTTTTTGTGAAGGTCGGAGAGACTTGCAAGTAGGCTCTACCCCCACTAAATGGGGTTGCGCGCATCGATCAGTACCATCCTTGAGCTTCTCCGACTTTTGGAAGGGTTAGGGTTAGGGTTAGGGATGAAAGCACATAGGAGAAAGAGATATTCTTGAATAACTTTTTTTGTGAAGGTCGGAGAGACTTGCAAGTAGGCTCTACCCCCACTAAATGGAGTAGCGCGCATCGATCGGTACCATCCTGGAGCTTCTCCGACTTTCGGAAGGGTTAGGGTTAGGGTTAGGGATGAAAGCACATAGGAGAAAGAGATATTCTTGAATAACTTTTTTTGTGAAGGTCGGAGAGACTTGCAAGTAGGCTCTACCCCCACTAAATGGGGTAGCGCGCATCGATCGGTACCATCCTTGAGCTTCTCCGACTTTCGGAAGGGTTAGGGTTAGGGTTAGGGATGAAAGCACATAGGAGAAAGAGATATTCTTGAATAACTTTTTTTGTGAAGGTCGGAGAGACTTGCAAGTAGGCTCTACCCCCACTAAATGGGGTAACGCGCATCGATCGGTACCATCCTTGAGCTTCTCCGACTTTCGGAAGGGTTAGGGTTAGGGTTAGGGATGAAAGCACATAGGAGAAAGAGATATTCTTGAATAACTTTTTTTGTGAAGGTCGGAGAGACTTGGAAAGTGGTTGCATCTGGACTAATTTGGGTCCTGCGGATCGATTGGTACCATCCCCGAGCTTGTACGACCTTCGGAAGAGGTCGACCGACGAAATTCCCCCAAATCTGAGGAGATATTCTTGAATAACTTTTTTTGTGAAGGTCGGAGAGACTTGCAAGTAGGCTCTACCCCCACTAAATGGGGTAGCGCGCATCGATCGGTACCATCCTTGAGCTTCTCCGACTTTCGGAAGGGTTAGGGTTAGGGTTAGGGATGAAAGCACATAGGAGAAAGAGATATTCTTGAATAACTTTTTTTGTGAAGGTCGGAGAGACTTGGAAAGTGGTTGCATCTGGACTAATTTGGGTCCTGCAGATCGATTGGTACCATCCCCGAGCTTGTACGACCTTCGGAAGAGGTCGACCGACGAAATTCCCCCAAATCTGAGGAGATATTCTTGAATAACCTTTTTTGTGAAGGTCGGAGAGACTTGCAAGTAGGCTCTACCCCCACTAAATGGGGTTGCACGCATCGATCGGTACCATCCTTGAGCTTCTCCGACTTTCGGAAGGGTTAGGGTTAGGGTTAGGGATGAAAGCACATAGGAGAAAGAGATATTCTTGAATAACTTTTTTTGTGAAGGTCGGAGAGACTTGCAAGTAGGCTCTACCCCCACTAAATGGGGTAGCGCGCATCGATCGGTACCATCCTTGAGCTTCTCCGACTTTCGGAAGGGTTAGGGTTAGGGTTAGGGATGAAAGCACATAGGAGAAAGAGATATTCTTGAATAACTTTTTTTGTGAAGGTCGGAGAGACTTGGAAAGTGGTTGCATCTGGACTAATTTGGGTCCTGCGGATCGATTGGTACCATCCCCGAGCTTGTACGACCTTCGGAAGAGGTCGACCGACGAAATTCCCCCAAATCTGAGGAGATATTCTTGAATAACTTTTTTTGTGAAGGTCGGAGAGACTTGCAAGTAGGCTCTACCCCCACTAAATGGGGTTGCGCGCATCAATCAGTACCATCCTTGAGCTTCTCCGACTTTCGGAAGGGTTAGGGTTAGGGTTAGGGATGAAAGCACATAGGAGAAAGAGATATTCTTGAATAACTTTTTTTGTGAAGGTCGGAGAGACTTGCAAGTAGGCTCTACCCCCACTAAATGGGGTAGCGCGCATCGATCGGTACCATCCTTGAGCTTCTCCGACTTTCGGAAGGGTTAGGGTTAGGGTTAGGGATGAAAGCACATAGGAGAAAGAGATATTCTTGAATAACTTTTTTTGTGAAGGTCGGAGAGACTTGCAAGTAGGCTCTACCCCCACTAAATGGGGTAGCGCGCATCGATCGGTACCATCCTTGAGCTTCTCCGACTTTCGGAAGGGTTAGGGTTAGGGTTAGGGATGAAAGCACATAGGAGAAAGAGATATTCTTGAATAACTTTTTTTGTGAAGGTCGGAGAGACTTGGAAAGTGGTTGCATCTGGACTAATTTGGGTCCTGCGGATCGATTGGTACCATCCCCGAGCTTGTACGACCTTCGGAAGAGGTCGACCGACGAAATTCCCCCAAATCTGAGGAGATATTCTTGAATAACTTTTTTTGTGAAGGTCGGAGAGACTTGCAAGTAGGCTCTACCCCCACTAAATGGGGTAGCGCGCATCGATCGGTACCATCCTTGAGCTTCTCCGACTTTCGGAAGGGTTAGGGTTAGGGTTAGGGATGAAAGCACATAGGAGAAAGAGATATTCTTGAATAACTTTTTTTGTGAAGGTCGGAGAGACTTGCAAGTAGGCTCTACCCCCACTAAATGGGGTAGCGCGCATCGATCGGTACCATCCTTGAGCTTCTCCGACTTTCGGAAGGGTTAGGGTTAGGGTTAGGGATGAAAGCACATAGGAGAAAGAGATATTCTTGAATAACTTTTTTTGTGAAGGTCGGAGAGACTTGCAAGTAGGCTCTACCCCCACTAAATGGGGTAGCGCGCATCGATCGGTACCATCTTTGAGCTTCTCCGACTTTCGGAAGGGTTAGGGTTAGGGTTAGGGATGAAAGCACATAGGAGAAAGAGATATTCTTGAATAACTTTTTTTGTGAAGGTCGGAGAGACTTGGAAAGTGGTTGCATCTGGACTAATTTGGGTCCTGCAGATCGATTGGTACCATCCCCGAGCTTGTACGACCTTCGGAAGAGGTCGACCGACGAAATTCCCCCAAAATCTGAGGAGATATTCTTGAATAACTTTTTTTGTGAAGGTCGGAGAGACTTGCAAGTAGGCTCTACCCCCACTAAATGGGGTTGCGCGCATCGATCAGTACCATCCTTGAGCTTCTCCGACTTTCGGAAGGGTTAGGGTTAGGGTTAGGGATGAAAGCACATAGGAGAAAGAGATATTCTTGAATAACTTTTTTTGTGAAGGTCGGAGAGACTTGCAAGTAGGCTCTACCCCCACTAAATGGGGTAGCGCGCATCGATCAGTACCATCCTTGAGCTTCTCCGACTTTCGGAAGGGTTAGGGTTAGGGTTAGGGATGAAAGCACATAGGAGAAAGAGATATTCTTAAATAACTTTTTTTGTGAAGGTCGGAGAGACTTGCAAGTAGGCTCTACCCCCACTAAATGGGGTAGCGCGCATCGATCGGTACCATCCTTGAGCTTCTCCGACTTTCGGAAGGGTTAGGGTTAGGGTTAGGGATGAAAGCACATAGGAGAAAGAGATATTCTTGAATAACTTTTTTTGTGAAGGTCGGAGAGACTTGCAAGTAGGCTCTACCCCCACTAAATGGGGTAGCGCGCATCGATCGGTACCATCCTTGAGCTTCTCCGACTTTCGGAAGGGTTAGGGTTAGGGTTAGGGATGAAAGCACATAGGAGAAAGAGATATTCTTGAATAACTTTTTTTGTGAAGGTCGGAGAGACTTGCAAGTAGGCTCTACCCCCACTAAATGGGGTAGCGCGCATCGATCGGTACCATCCTTGAGCTTCTCCGACTTTCGGAAGGGTTAGGGTTAGGGTTAGGGATGAAAGCACATAGGAGAAAGAGATATTCTTGAATAACTTTTTTTGTGAAGGTCGGAGAGACTTGCAAGTAGGCTCTACCCCCACTAAATGGGGTTGCGCGCATCGATCGGTACCATCCTTGAGCTTCTCCGACTTTCGGAAGGGTTAGGGTTAGGGTTAGGGATGAAAGCACATAGGAGAAAGAGATATTCTTGAATAACTTTTTTTGTGAAGGTCGGAGAGACTTGCAAGTAGGCTCTACCCCCACTAAATGGGGTAGCGCGCATCGATCGGTACCATCCTTGAGCTTCTCCGACTTTCGGAAGGGTTAGGGTTAGGGTTAGGGATGAAAGCACATAGGAGAAAGAGATATTCTTGAATAACTTTTTTTGTGAAGGTCGGAGAGACTTGCAAGTAGGCTATACCCCCACTAAATGGGGTAGCGCGCATCGATCGGTACCATCCTTGAGCTTCTCCGACTTTCGGAAGGGTTAGGGTTAGGGTTAGGGATGAAAGCACATAGGAGAAAGAGATATTCTTGAATAACTTTTTTTGTGAAGGTCGGAGAGACTTGGAAAGTGGTTGCATCTGGACTAATTTGGGTCCTGCGGATCGATTGGTACCATCCCCGAGCTTGTACGACCTTCGGAAGAGGTCGACCGACGAAATTCCCCCAAATCTGAGGAGATATTCTTGAATAACTTTTTTTGTGAAGGTCGGAGAAACTTGTAAGTAGGCTCTACCCCCACTAAATGGGGTAGCGCGCATCGATCGGTACCATCCTTGAGCTTCTCCGACTTTCGGAAGGGTTAGGGTTAGGGTTAGGGATGAAAGCACATAGGAGAAAGAGATATTCTTGAATAACTTTTTTTGTGAAGGTCGGAGAGACTTGGAAAGTGGTTGCATCTGGACTAATTTGGGTCCTGCGGATCGATTGGTACCATCCCCGAGCTTGTACGACCTTCGGAAGAGGTCGACCGACGAAATTCCCCCAAATCTGAGGAGATATTCTTGAATAACTTTTTTTGTGAAGGTCGGAGAGACTTGCAAGTAGGCTCTACCCCCACTAAATGGGGTTGCGCGCATCGATCGGTACCATCCTTGAGCTTCTCCGACTTTCGGAAGGGTTAGGGTTAGGGTTAGGGATGAAAGCACATAGGAGAAAGAGATATTCTTGAATAACTTTTTTTGTGAAGGTCGGAGAGACTTGCAAGTAGGCTCTACCCCCACTAAATGGGGTAGCGCACATCGATCGGTACCATCCTTGAGCTTCTCCGACTTTCGGAAGGGTTAGGGTTAGGGTTAGGGATGAAAGCACATAGGAGAAAGAGATATTCTTGAATAACTTTTTTTGTGAAGGTCGGAGAGACTTGGAAAGTGGTTGCATCTGGACTAATTTGGGTCCTGCGGATCGATTGGTACCATCCCCGAGCTTGTACGACCTTCGGAAGAGGTCGACCGACGAAATTCCCCCAAATCTGAGGAGATATTCTTGAATAACTTTTTTTGTGAAGGTCGGACAGACTTGCAAGTAGGCTCTACCCCCACTAAATGGGGTTGCGCGCATCGATCAGTACCATCCTTGAGCTTCTCCGACTTTCGGAAGGGTTAGGGTTAGGGTTAGGGATGAAAGCACATAGGAGAAAGAGATATTCTTGAATAACTTTTTTTGTGAAGGTCGGAGAGACTTGGAAAGTGGTTGCATCTGGACTAATTTGGGTCCTGCGGATCGATTGGTACCATCCCCGAGCTTGTACGACCTTCGGAAGAGGTCGACCGACGAAATTCCCCCAAATCTGAGGAGATATTCTTGAATAACTTTTTTTGTGAAGGTCGGAGAGACTTGCAAGTAGGCTCTACCCCCACTAAATGGGGTTGCGCGCATCGATCGGTACCATCCTTGAGCTTCTCCGACTTTCGGAAGGGTTAGGGTTAGGGTTAGGGATGAAAGCACATAGGAGAAAGAGATATTCTTGAATAACTTTTTTTGTGAAGGTCGGAGAGACTTGCAAGTAGGCTCTACCCCCACTAAATGGGGTAGCGCGCATCGATCGGTACCATCCTTGAGCTTCTCCGACTTTCGGAAGGGTTAGGGTTAGGGTTAGGGATGAAAGCACATAGGAGAAAGAGATATTCTTGAATAACTTTTTTTGTGAAGGTCGGAGAGACTTGGAAAGTGGTTGCATCTGGACTAATTTGGGTCCTGCGGATCGATTGGTACCATCCCCGAGCTTGTACGACCTTCGGAAGAGGTCGACCGACGAAATTCCCCCAAATCTGAGGAGATATTCTTGAATAACTTTTTTTGTGAAGGTCGGAGAGACTTGCAAGTAGGCTCTACCCCCACTAAATGGGGTTGCGCGCATCGATCAGTACCATCCTTGAGCTTCTCCGACTTTCGGAAGGGTTAGGGTTAGGGTTAGGGATGAAAGCACATAGGAGAAAGAGATATTCTTGAATAACTTTTTTTGTGAAGGTCGGAGAGACTTGCAAGTAGGCTCTACCCCCACTAAATGGGGTAGCGCGCATCGATCGTTACCATCCTTGAGCTTCTCCGACTTTCGGAAGGGTTAGGGTTAGGGTTAGGGATGAAAGCACATAGGAGAAAGAGATATTCTTGAATAACTTTTTTTGTGAAGGTCGGAGAGACTTGCAAGTAGGCTCTACCCCCACTAAATGGGGTAGCGCGCATCGATCGGTACCATCCTTGAGCTTCTCCGACTTTCGGAAGGGTTAGGGTTAGGGTTAGGGATGAAAGCACATAGGAGAAAGAGATATTCTTGAATAACTTTTTTTGTGAAGGTCGGAGAGACTTGGAAAGTGGTTGCATCTGGACTAATTTGGGTCCTGCGGATCGATTGGTACCATCCCCGAGCTTGTACGACCTTCGGAAGAGGTCGACCGACGAAATTCCCCCAAATCTGAGGAGATATTCTTGAATAACTTTTTTTGTGAAGGTCGGAGAGACTTGCAAGTAGGCTCTACCCCCACTAAATGGGGTTGCGCGCATCGATCAGTACCATCCTTGAGCTTCTCCGACTTTCGGAAGGGTTAGGGTTAGGGTTAGGGATGAAAGCACATAGGAGAAAGAGATATTCTTGAATAACTTTTTTTGTGAAGGTCGGAGAGACTTGCAAGTAGGCTCTACCCCCACTAAATGGGGTAGCGCGCATCGATCGGTACCATCCTTGAGCTTTTCCGACTTTCGGAAGGGTTAGGGTTAGGGTTAGGGATGAAAGCACATAGGAGAAAGAGATATTCTTGAATAACTTTTTTTGTGAAGGTCGGAGAGACTTGCAAGTAGGCTCTACCCCCACTAAATGGGGTAGCGCGCATCGATCGGTACCATCCTTGAGCTTCTCCGACTTTCGGAAGGGTTAGGGTTAGGGTTAGGGATGAAAGCACATAGGAGAAAAAGATATTCTTGAGTAACTTTTTTTGTGAAGGTCGGAGAGACTTGCAAGTAGGCTCTACCCCCACTAAATGGGGTAGCGCGCATCGATCGGTACCATCCTTGAGCTTCTCCGACTTTCGGAAGGGTTAGGGTTAGGGATGAAAGCACATAGGAGAAAGAGATATTCTTGAATAACTTTTTTTGTGAAGGTCGGAGAGACTTGGAAAGTGGTTGCATCTGGACTAATTTGGGTCCTGCGGATCGATTGGTACCATCCCCGAGCTTGTACGACCTTCGGAAGAGGTCGACCGACGAAATTCCCCCAAATCTGAGGAGATATTCTTGAATAACTTTTTTTGTGAAGGTCGGAGAGACTTGCAAGTAGGCTCTACCCCCACTAAATGGGGTAGCGCGCATCGATCGGTACCATCCTTGAGCTTCTCCGACTTTCGGAAGGGTTAGGGTTAGGGTTAGGGATGAAAGCACATAGGAGAAAGAGATATTCTTGAATAACTTTTTTTGTGAAGGTCGGAGAGACTTGCAAGTAGGCTCTACCCCCACTAAATGGGGTAGCGCGCATCGATCGGTACCATCCTTGAGCTTCTCCGACTTTCGGAAGGGTTAGGGTTAGGGTTAGGGATGAAAGCACATAGGAGAAAGAGATATTCTTGAATAACTTTTTTTGTGAAGGTCGGAGAGACTTGCAAGTAGGCTCTACCCCCACTAAATGGGGTAGCGCGCATCGATCGGTACCATCCTTGAGCTTCTCCGACTTTCGGAAGGGTTAGGGTTAGGGTTAGGGATGAAAGCACATAGGAGAAAGAGATATTCTTGAATAACTTTTTTTGTGAAGGTCGGAGAGACTTGCAAGTAGGCTCTACCCCCACTAAATGGGGTAGCGCGCATCGATCGGTACCATCCTTGAGCTTCTCCGACTTTCGGAAGGGTTAGGGTTAGGGTTAGGGATGAAAGCACATAGGAGAAAGAGATATTCTTGAATAACTTTTTTTGTGAAGGTCGGAGAGACTTGCAAGTAGGCTCTACCCCCACTAAATGGGGTAGCGCGCATCGATCGGTACCATCCTTGAGCTTCTCCGACTTTCGGAAGGGTTAGGGTTAGGGTTAGGGATGAAAGCACATAGGAGAAAGAGATATTCTTGAATAACTTTTTTTGTGAAGGTCGGAGAGACTTGCAAGTAGGCTCTACCCCCACTAAATGGGGTAGCGCGCATCGATCGGTACCATCCTTGAGCTTCTCCGACTTTCGGAAGGGTTAGGGTTAGGGTTAGGGATGAAAGCACATAGGAGAAAGAGATATTCTTGAATAACTTTTTTTGTGAAGGTCGGAGAGACTTGCAAGTAGGCTCTACCCCCACTAAATGGGGTAGCGCGCATCGATCGGTACCATCCTTGAGCTTCTCCGACTTTCGGAAGGGTTAGGGTTAGGGTTAGGGATGAAAGCACATAGGAGAAAGAGATATTCTTGAATAACTTTTTTTGTGAAGGTCGGAGAGACTTGCAAGTAGGCTCTACCCCCACTAAATGGGGTAGCGCGCATCGATCGGTACCATCCTTGAGCTTCTCCGACTTTCGGAAGGGTTAGGGTTAGGGTTAGGGATGAAAGCACATAGGAGAAAGAGATATTCTTGAATAACTTTTTTTGTGAAGGTCGGAGAGACTTGGAAAGTGGTTGCATCTGGACTAATTTGGGTCCTGCAGATCGATTGGTACCATCCCCGAGCTTGTACGACCTTCGGAAGAGGTCGACCGACGAAATTCCCCCAAATCTGAGGAGATATTCTTGAATAACTTTTTTTGTGAAGGTCGGAGAGACTTGCAAGTAGGCTCTACCCCCACTAAATGGGGTAGCGCGCATCGATCGGTACCATCCTTGAGCTTCTCCGACTTTCGGAAGGGTTAGGGTTAGGGTTAGGGATGAAAGCACATAGGAGAAAGAGATATTCTTGAATAACTTTTTTTGTGAAGGTCGGAGAGACTTGGAAAGTGGTTGCATCTGGACTAATTTGGGTCCTGCGGATCGATTGGTACCATCCCCGAGCTTGTACGACCTTCGGAAGAGGTCGACCGACGAAATTCCCCCAAATCTGAGGAGATATTCTTGAATAACTTTTTTTGTGAAGGTCGGAGAGACTTGCAAGTAGGCTCTACCCCCACTAAATGGGGTTGCGCGCATCGATCGGTACCATCCTTGAGCTTCTCCGACTTTCGGAAGGGTTAGGGTTAGGGTTAGGGATGAAAGCACATAGGAGAAAGAGATATTCTTGAATAACTTTTTTTGTGAAGGTCGGAGAGACTTGGAAAGTGGTTGCATCTGGACTAATTTGGGTCCTGCAGATCGATTGGTACCATCCCCGAGCTTGTACGACCTTCGGAAGAGGTCGACCGACGAAATTCCCCCAAATCTGAGGAGATATTCTTGAATAACTTTTTTTGTGAAGGTCGGAGAGACTTGCAAGTAGGCTCTACCCCCACTAAATGGGGTAGCGCGCATCGATCGGTACCATCCTTGAGCTTCTCCGACTTTCGGAAGGGTTAGGGTTAGGGTTAGGGATGAAAGCACATAGGAGAAAGAGATATTCTTGAATAACTTTTTTTGTGAAGGTCGGAGAGACTTGGAAAGTGGTTGCATCTGGACTAATTTGGGTCCTGCGGATCGATTGGTACCATCCCCGAGCTTGTACGACCTTCGGAAGAGGTCGACCAACGAAATTCCCCCAAATCTGAGGAGATATTCTTGAATAACTTTTTTTTTGAAGGTCGGAGAGACTTGCAAGTAGGCTCTACCCCCACTAAATGGGGTTGCGCGCATCGATCGGTACCATCCTTGAGCTTCTCCGACTTTCGGAAGGGTTAGGGTTAGGGTTAGGGATGAAAGCACATAGGAGAAAGAGATATTCTTGAATAACTTTTTTTGTGAAGGTCGGAGAGACTTGGAAAGTGGTTGCATCTGGACTAATTTGGGTCCTGCGGATCGATTGGTACCATCCCCGAGCTTGTACGACCTTCGGAAGAGGTCGACCGACGAAATTCCCCCAAATCTGAGGAGATATTCTTGAATAACTTTTTTTGTGAAGGTCGGAGAGACTTGCAAGTAGGCTCTACCCCCACTAAATGGGGTTGCGCGCATCGATCAGTACCATCCTTGAGCTTCTCCGACTTTCGGAAGGGTTAGGGTTAGGGTTAGGGATGAAAGCACATAGGAGAAAGAGATATTCTTGAATAACTTTTTTTGTGAAGGTCGGAGAGACTTGCAAGTAGGCTCTACCCCCACTAAATGGGGTAGCGCGCATCGATCGGTACCATCCTTGAGCTTTTCCGACTTTCGGAAGGGTTAGGGTTAGGGTTAGGGATGAAAGCACATAGGAGAAAGAGATATTCTTGAATAACTTTTTTTGTGAAGGTCGGAGAGACTTGCAAGTAGGCTCTACCCCCACTAAATGGGGTAGCGCGCATCGATCGGTACCATCCTTGAGCTTCTCCGACTTTCGGAAGGGTTAGGGTTAGGGTTAGGGATGAAAGCACATAGGAGAAAAAGATATTCTTGAGTAACTTTTTTTGTGAAGGTCGGAGAGACTTGGAAAGTGGTTGCATCTGGACTAATTTGGGTCCTGCGGATCGATTGGTACCATCCCCGAGCTTGTACGACCTTCGGAAGAGGTCGACCGACGAAATTCCCCCAAATCTGAGGAGATATTCTTGAATAACTTTTTTTGTGAAGGTCGGAGAGACTTGCAAGTAGGCTCTACCCCCACTAAATGGGGTTGCGCGCATCGATCGGTACCATCCTTGAGCTTCTCCGACTTTCGGAAGGGTTAGGGTTAGGGTTAGGGATGAAAGCACATAGGAGAAAGAGATATTCTTGAATAACTTTTTTTGTGAAGGTCGGAGAGACTTGCAAGTAGGCTCTACCCCCACTAAATGGGGTAGCGCGCATCGATCGGTACCATCCTTGAGCTTCTCCGACTTTCGGAAGGGTTAGGGTTAGGGTTAGGGATGAAAGCACATAGGAGAAAGAGATATTCTTGAATAACTTTTTTTGTGAAGGTCGGAGAGACTTGGAAAGTGGTTGCATCTGGACTAATTTGGGTCCTGCGGATCGATTGGTACCATCCCCGAGCTTGTACGACCTTCGGAAGAGGTCGACCGACGAAATTCCCCCAAATCTGAGGAGATATTCTTGAATAACTTTTTTTGTGAAGGTCGGAGAGACTTGCAAGTAGGCTCTACCCCCACTAAATGGGGTTGCGCGCATCGATCAGTACCATCCTTGAGCTTCTCCGACTTTCGGAAGGGTTAGGGTTAGGGTTAGGGATGAAAGCACATAGGAGAAAGAGATATTCTTGAATAACTTTTTTTGTGAAGGTCGGAGAGACTTGCAAGTAGGCTCTACCCCCACTAAATGGGGTAGCGCGCATCGATCGTTACCATCCTTGAGCTTCTCCGACTTTCGGAAGGGTTAGGGTTAGGGTTAGGGATGAAAGCACATAGGAGAAAGAGATATTCTTGAATAACTTTTTTTGTGAAGGTCGGAGAGACTTGCAAGTAGGCTCTACCCCCACTAAATGGGGTAGCGCGCATCGATCGGTACCATCCTTGAGCTTCTCCGACTTTCGGAAGGGTTAGGGTTAGGGTTAGGGATGAAAGCACATAGGAGAAAGAGATATTCTTGAATAACTTTTTTTGTGAAGGTCGGAGAGACTTGCAAGTAGGCTCTACCCCCACTAAATGGGGTAGCGCGCATCGATCGGTACCATCCTTGAGCTTCTCCGACTTTCGGAAGGGTTAGGGTTAGGGTTAGGGATGAAAGCACATAGGAGAAAAAGATATTCTTGAGTAACTTTTTTTGTGAAGGTCGGAGAGACTTGGAAAGTGGTTGCATCTGGACTAATTTGGGTCCTGCGGATCGATTGGTACCATCCCCGAGCTTGTACGACCTTCGGAAGAGGTCGACCGACGAAATTCCCCCAAATCTGAGGAGATATTCTTGAATAACTTTTTTTGTGAAGGTCGGAGAGACTTGCAAGTAGGCTCTACCCCCACTAAATGGGGTTGCGCGCATCGATCGGTACCATCCTTGAGCTTCTCCGACTTTCGGAAGGGTTAGGGTTAGGGTTAGGGATGAAAGCACATAGGAGAAAGAGATATTCTTGAATAACTTTTTTTGTGAAGGTCGGAGAGACTTGCAAGTAGGCTCTACCCCCACTAAATGGGGTAGCGCGCATCGATCGGTACCATCCTTGAGCTTCTCCGACTTTCGGAAGGGTTAGGGTTAGGGTTAGGGATGAAAGCACATAGGAGAAAGAGATATTCTTGAATAACTTTTTTTGTGAAGGTCGGAGAGACTTGGAAAGTGGTTGCATCTGGACTAATTTGGGTCCTGCGGATCGATTGGTACCATCCCCGAGCTTGTACGACCTTCGGAAGAGGTCGACCGACGAAATTCCCCCAAATCTGAGGAGATATTCTTGAATAACTTTTTTTGTGAAGGTCGGAGAGACTTGCAAGTAGGCTCTACCCCCACTAAATGGGGTTGCGCGCATCGATCAGTACCATCCTTGAGCTTCTCCGACTTTCGGAAGGGTTAGGGTTAGGGTTAGGGATGAAAGCACATAGGAGAAAGAGATATTCTTGAATAACTTTTTTTGTGAAGGTCGGAGAGACTTGCAAGTAGGCTCTACCCCCACTAAATGGGGTAGCGCGCATCGATCGTTACCATCCTTGAGCTTCTCCGACTTTCGGAAGGGTTAGGGTTAGGGTTAGGGATGAAAGCACATAGGAGAAAGAGATATTCTTGAATAACTTTTTTTGTGAAGGTCGGAGAGACTTGCAAGTAGGCTCTACCCCCACTAAATGGGGTAGCGCGCATCGATCGGTACCATCTTTGAGCTTCTCCGACTTTCGGAAGGGTTAGGGTTAGGGTTAGGGATGAAAGCACATAGGAGAAAGAGATATTCTTGAATAACTTTTTTTGTGAAGGTCGGAGAGACTTGGAAAGTGGTTGCATCTGGACTAATTTGGGTCCTGCGGATCGATTGGTACCATCCCCGAGCTTGTACGACCTTCGGAAGAGGTCGACCGACGAAATTCCCCCAAATCTGAGGAGATATTCTTGAATAACTTTTTTTGTGAAGGTCGGAGAGACTTGCAAGTAGGCTCTACCCCCACTAAATGGGGTTGCGCGCATCGATCAGTACCATCCTTGAGCTTCTCCGACTTTCGGAAGGGTTAGGGTTAGGGTTAGGGATGAAAGCACATAGGAGAAAGAGATATTCTTGAATAACTTTTTTTGTGAAGGTCGGAGAGACTTGCAAGTAGGCTCTACCCCCACTAAATGGGGTAGCGCGCATCGATCGGTACCATCCTTGAGCTTTTCCGACTTTCGGAAGGGTTAGGGTTAGGGATGAAAGCACATAGGAGAAAGAGATATTCTTGAATAACTTTTTTTGTGAAGGTCGGAGAGACTTGCAAGTAGGCTCTACCCCCACTAAATGGGGTAGCGCGCATCGATCGGTACCATCCTTGAGCTTCTCCGACTTTCGGAAGGGTTAGGGTTAGGGTTAGGGATGAAAGCACATAGGAGAAAGAGATATTCTTGAATAACTTTTTTTGTGAAGGTCGGAGAGACTTGGAAAGTGGTTGCATCTGGACTAATTTGGGTCCTGCGGATCGATTGGTACCATCCCCGAGCTTGTACGACCTTCGGAAGAGGTCGACCGACGAAATTCCCCCAAATCTGAGGAGATATTCTTGAATAACTTTTTTTGTGAAGGTCGGAGAGACTTGCAAGTAGGCTCTACCCCCACTAAATGGGGTTGCGCGCATCGATCAGTACCATCCTTGAGCTTCTCCGACTTTCGGAAGGGTTAGGGTTAGGGTTAGGGATGAAAGCACATAGGAGAAAGAGATATTCTTGAATAACTTTTTTTGTGAAGGTCGGAGAGACTTGCAAGTAGGCTCTACCCCCACTAAATGGGGTAGCGCGCATCGATCGTTACCATCCTTGAGCTTCTCCGACTTTCGGAAGGGTTAGGGTTAGGGTTAGGGATGAAAGCACATAGGAGAAAGAGATATTCTTGAATAACTTTTTTTGTGAAGGTCGGAGAGACTTGCAAGTAGGCTCTACCCCCACTAAATGGGGTAGCGCGCATCGATCGGTACCATCCTTGAGCTTCTCCGACTTTCGGAAGGGTTAGGGTTAGGGTTAGGGATGAAAGCACATAGGAGAAAGAGATATTCTTGAATAACTTTTTTTGTGAAGGTCGGAGAGACTTGGAAAGTGGTTGCATCTGGACTAATTTGGGTCCTGCGGATCGATTGGTACCATCCCCGAGCTTGTACGACCTTCGGAAGAGGTCGACCGACGAAATTCCCCCAAATCTGAGGAGATATTCTTGAATAACTTTTTTTGTGAAGGTCGGAGAGACTTGCAAGTAGGCTCTACCCCCACTAAATGGGGTTGCGCGCATCGATCAGTACCATCCTTGAGCTTCTCCGACTTTCGGAAGGGTTAGGGTTAGGGTTAGGGATGAAAGCACATAGGAGAAAGAGATATTCTTGAATAACTTTTTTTGTGAAGGTCGGAGAGACTTGCAAGTAGGCTCTACCCCCACTAAATGGGGTAGCGCGCATCGATCGGTACCATCCTTGAGCTTTTCCGACTTTCGGAAGGGTTAGGGTTAGGGATGAAAGCACATAGGAGAAAGAGATATTCTTGAATAACTTTTTTTGTGAAGGTCGGAGAGACTTGCAAGTAGGCTCTACCCCCACTAAATGGGGTAGCGCGCATCGATCAGTACCATCCTTGAGCTTCTCCGACTTTCGGAAGGGTTAGGGTTAGGGATGAAAGCACATAGGAGAAAAAGATATTCTTGAGTAACTTTTTTTGTGAAGGTCGGAGAGACTTGCAAGTAGGCTCTACCCCCACTAAATGGGGTAGCGCGCATCGATCGGTACCATCCTTGAGCTTCTCCGACTTTCGGAAGGGTTAGGGTTAGGGTTAGGGATGAAAGCACATAGGAGAAAGAGATATTCTTGAATAACTTTTTTTGTGAAGGTCGGAGAGACTTGGAAAGTGGTTGCATCTGGACTAATTTGGGTCCTGCAGATCGATTGGTACCATCCCCGAGCTTGTACGACCTTCGGAAGAGGTCGACCGACGAAATTCCCCCAAATCTGAGGAGATATTCTTGAATAAGTTTTTTTGTGAAGGTCGGAGAGACTTGCAAGTAGGCTCTACCCCCACTAAATGGGGTAGCGCGCATCGATCGGTACCATCCTTGAGCTTCTCCGACTTTCGGAAGGGTTAGGGTTAGGGTTAGGGATGAAAGCACATAGGAGAAAGAGATATTCTTGAATAACTTTTTTTGTGAAGGTCGGAGAGACTTGCAAGTAGGCTCTACCCCCACTAAATGGGGTAGCGCGCATCGATCGGTACCATCCTTGAGCTTCTCCGACTTTCGGAAGGGTTAGGGTTAGGGTTAGGGATGAAAGCACATAGGAGAAAGAGATATTCTTGAATAACTTTTTTTGTGAAGGTCGGAGAGACTTGCAAGTAGGCTCTACCCCCACTAAATGGGGTAGCGCGCATCGATCGGTACCATCCTTGAGCTTCTCCGACTTTCGGAAGGGTTAGGGTTAGGGTTAGGGATGAAAGCACATAGGAGAAAGAGATATTCTTGAATAACTTTTTTTGTGAAGGTCGGAGAGACTTGCAAGTAGGCTCTACCCCCACTAAATGGGGTAGCGCGCATCGATCGGTACCATCCTTGAGCTTCTCCGACTTTCGGAAGGGTTAGGGTTAGGGTTAGGGATGAAAGCACATAGGAGAAAGAGATATTCTTGAATAACTTTTTTTGTGAAGGTCGGAGAGACTTGCAAGTAGGCTCTACCCCCACTAAATGGGGTAGCGCGCATCGATCGGTACCATCCTTGAGCTTCTCCGACTTTCGGAAGGGTTAGGGTGAGGGTTAGGGATGAAAGCACATAGGAGAAAGAGATATTCTTGAATAACTTTTTTTGTGAAGGTCGGAGAGACTTGCAAGTAGGCTCTACCCCCACTAAATGGGGTAGCACGCATCGATCGGTACCATCCTTGAGCTTCTCCGACTTTCGGAAGGGTTAGGGTTAGGGATGAAAGCACATAGGAGAAAGAGATATTCTTGAATAACTTTTTTTGTGAAGGTCGGAGAGACTTGCAAGTAGGCTCTACCCCCACTAAATGGGGTAGCGCGCATCGATCGGTACCATCCTTGAGCTTCTCCGACTTTCGGAAGGGTTAGGGTTAGGGTTAGGGATGAAAGCACATAGGAGAAAGAGATATTCTTGAATAACTTTTTTTGTGAAGGTCGGAGAGACTTGCAAGTAGGCTCTACCCCCACTAAATGGGGTAGCGCGCATCGATCGGTACCATCCTTGAGCTTCTCCGACTTTCGGAAGGGTTAGGGTTAGGGTTAGGGATGAAAGCACATAGGAGAAAGAGATATTCTTGAATAACTTTTTTTGTGAAGGTCGGAGAGACTTGGAAAGTGGTTGCATCTGGACTAATTTGGGTCCTGCAGATCGATTGGTACCATCCCCGAGCTTGTACGACCTTCGGAAGAGGTCGACCGACGAAATTCCCCCAAATCTGAGGAGATATTCTTGAATAACTTTTTTTGTGAAGGTCGGAGAGACTTGCAAGTAGGCTCTACCCCCACTAAATGGGGTAGCGCGCATCGATCGGTACCATCCTTGAGCTTCTCCGACTTTCGGAAGGGTTAGGGTTAGGGTTAGGGATGAAAGCACATAGGAGAAAGAGATATTCTTGAATAACTTTTTTTGTGAAGGTCGGAGAGACTTGGAAAGTGGTTGCATCTGGACTAATTTGGGTCCTGCGGATCGATTGGTACCATCCCCGAGCTTGTACGACCTTCGGAAGAGGTCGACCGACGAAATTCCCCCAAATCTGAGGAGATATTCTTGAATAACTTTTTTTGTGAAGGTCGGAGAGACTTGCAAGTAGGCTCTACCCCCACTAAATGGGGTTGCGCGCATCGATCGGTACCATCCTTGAGCTTCTCCGACTTTCGGAAGGGTTAGGGTTAGGGTTAGGGATGAAAGCACATAGGAGAAAGAGATATTCTTGAATAACTTTTTTTGTGAAGGTCGGAGAGACTTGGAAAGTGGTTGCATCTGGACTAATTTGGGTCCTGCAGATCGATTGGTACCATCCCCGAGCTTGTACGACCTTCGGAAGAGGTCGACCGACGAAATTCCCCCAAATCTGAGGAGATATTCTTGAATAACTTTTTTTGTGAAGGTCGGAGAGACTTGCAAGTAGGCTCTACCCCCACTAAATGGGGTAGCGCGCATCGATCGGTACCATCCTTGAGCTTCTCCGACTTTCGGAAGGGTTAGGGTTAGGGTTAGGGATGAAAGCACATAGGAGAAAGAGATATTCTTGAATAACTTTTTTTGTGAAGGTCGGAGAGACTTGGAAAGTGGTTGCATCTGGACTAATTTGGGTCCTGCGGATCGATTGGTACCATCCCCGAGCTTGTACGACCTTCGGAAGAGGTCGACCGACGAAATTCCCCCAAATCTGAGGAGATATTCTTGAATAACTTTTTTTGTGAAGGTCGGAGAGACTTGCAAGTAGGCTCTACCCCCACTAAATGGGGTAGCGCGCATCGATCGGTACCATCCTTGAGCTTCTCCGACTTTCGGAAGGGTTAGGGTTAGGGTTAGGGATGAAAGCACATAGGAGAAAGAGATATTCTTGAATAACTTTTTTTGTGAAGGTCGGAGAGACTTGGAAAGTGGTTGCATCTGGACTAATTTGGGTCCTGCAGATCGATTGGTACCATCCCCGAGCTTGTACGACCTTCGGAAGAGGTCGACCGACGAAATTCCCCCAAATCTGAGGAGATATTCTTGAATAACTTTTTTTGTGAAGGTCGGAGAGACTTGCAAGTAGGCTCTACCCCCACTAAATGGGGTAGCGCGCATCGATCGGTACCATCCTTGAGCTTCTCCGACTTTCGGAAGGGTTAGGGTTAGGGTTAGGGATGAAAGCACATAGGAGAAAGAGATATTCTTGAATAACTTTTTTTGTGAAGGTCGGAGAGACTTGGAAAGTGGTTGCATCTGGACTAATTTGGGTCCTGCGGATCGATTGGTACCATCCCCGAGCTTGTACGACCTTCGGAAGAGGTCGACCGACGAAATTCCCCCAAATCTGAGGAGATATTCTTGAATAACTTTTTTTGTGAAGGTCGGAGAGACTTGCAAGTAGGCTCTACCCCCACTAAATGGGGTTGCGCGCATCGATCGGTACCATCCTTGAGCTTCTCCGACTTTCGGAAGGGTTAGGGTTAGGGTTAGGGATGAAAGCACATAGGAGAAAGAGATATTCTTGAATAACTTTTTTTGTGAAGGTCGGAGAGACTTGGAAAGTGGTTGCATCTGGACTAATTTGGGTCCTGCGGATCGATTGGTACCATCCCCGAGCTTGTACGACCTTCGGAAGAGGTCGACCGACGAAATTCCCCCAAATCTGAGGAGATATTCTTGAATAACTTTTTTTGTGAAGGTCGGAGAGACTTGCAAGTAGGCTCTACCCCCACTAAATGGGGTTGCGCGCATCGATCAGTACCATCCTTGAGCTTCTCCGACTTTCGGAAGGGTTAGGGTTAGGGTTAGGGATGAAAGCACATAGGAGAAAGAGATATTCTTGAATAACTTTTTTTGTGAAGGTCGGAGAGACTTGCAAGTAGGCTCTACCCCCACTAAATGGGGTAGCGCGCATCGATCGGTACCATCCTTGAGCTTTTCCGACTTTCGGAAGGGTTAGGGTTAGGGTTAGGGATGAAAGCACATAGGAGAAAGAGATATTCTTGAATAACTTTTTTTGTGAAGGTCGGAGAGACTTGCAAGTAGGCTCTACCCCCACTAAATGGGGTAGCGCGCATCGATCGGTACCATCCTTGAGCTTCTCCGACTTTCGGAAGGGTTAGGGTTAGGGTTAGGGATGAAAGCACATAGGAGAAAAAGATATTCTTGAGTAACTTTTTTTGTGAAGGTCGGAGAGACTTGCAAGTAGGCTCTACCCCCACTAAATGGGGTAGCGCGCATCGATCGGTACCATCCTTGAGCTTCTCCGACTTTCGGAAGGGTTAGGGTTAGGGTTAGGGATGAAAGCACATAGGAGAAAGAGATATTCTTGAATAACTTTTTTTGTGAAGGTCGGAGAGACTTGGAAAGTGGTTGCATCTGGACTAATTTGGGTCCTGCAGATCGATTGGTACCATCCCCGAGCTTGTACGACCTTCGGAAGAGGTCGACCGACGAAATTCCCCCAAATCTGAGGAGATATTCTTGAATAACTTTTTTTGTGAAGGTCGGAGAGACTTGCAAGTAGGCTCTACCCCCACTAAATGGGGTAGCGCGCATCGATCGGTACCATCCTTGAGCTTCTCCGACTTTCGGAAGGGTTAGGGTTAGGGTTAGGGATGAAAGCACATAGGAGAAAGAGATATTCTTGAATAACTTTTTTTGTGAAGGTCGGAGAGACTTGCAAGTAGGCTCTACCCCCACTAAATGGGGTAGCGCACATCGATCGGTACCATCCTTGAGCTTCTCCGACTTTCGGAAGGGTTAGGGTTAGGGTTAGGGATGAAAGCACATAGGAGAAAGAGATATTCTTGAATAACTTTTTTTGTGAAGGTCGGAGAGACTTGGAAAGTGGTTGCATCTGGACTAATTTGGGTCCTGCGGATCGATTGGTACCATCCCCGAGCTTGTACGACCTTCGGAAGAGGTGGACCGACGAAATTCCCCCAAATCTGAGGAGATATTCTTGAATAACTTTTTTTGTGAAGGTCGGAGAGACTTGCAAGTAGGCTCTACCCCCACTAAATGGGGTTGCGCGCATCGATCGGTACCATCCTTGAGCTTCTCCGACTTTCGGAAGGGTTAGGGTTAGGGTTAGGGATGAAAGCACATAGGAGAAAGAGATATTCTTGAATAACGTTTTTTGTGAAGGTCGGAGAGACTTGGAAAGTGGTTGCATCTGGACTAATTTGGGTCCTGCAGATCGATTGGTACCATCCCCGAGCTTGTACGACCTTCGGAAGAGGTCGACCGACGAAATTCCCCCAAATCTGAGGAGATATTCTTGAATAACTTTTTTTGTGAAGGTCGGAGAGACTTGCAAGTAGGCTCTACCCCCACTAAATGGGGTAGCGCGCATCGATCGGTACCATCCTTGAGCTTCTCCGACTTTCGGAAGGGTTAGGGTTAGGGTTAGGGATGAAAGCACATAGGAGAAAGAGATATTCTTGAATAACTTTTTTTGTGAAGGTCGGAGAGACTTGGAAAGTGGTTGCATCTGGACTAATTTGGGTCCTGCGGATCGATTGGTACCATCCCCGAGCTTGTACGACCTTCGGAAGAGGTCGACCGACGAAATTCCCCCAAATCTGAGGAGATATTCTTGAATAACTTTTTTTGTGAAGGTCGGAGAGACTTGCAAGTAGGCTCTACCCCCACTAAATGGGGTTGCGCGCATCGATCGGTACCATCCTTGAGCTTCTCCGACTTTCGGAAGGGTTAGGGTTAGGGTTAGGGATGAAAGCACATAGGAGAAAGAGATATTCTTGAATAACTTTTTTTGTGAAGGTCGGAGAGACTTGAAAAGTGGTTGCATCTGGACTAATTTGGGTCCTGCGGATCGATTGGTACCATCCCCGAGCTTGTACGACCTTCGGAAGAGGTCGACCGACGAAATTCCCCCAAATCTGAGGAGATATTCTTGAATAACTTTTTTTGTGAAGGTCGGAGAGACTTGCAAGTAGGCTCTACCCCCACTAAATGGGGTTGCGCGCATCGATCAGTACCATCCTTGAGCTTCTCCGACTTTCGGAAGGGTTAGGGTTAGGGTTAGGGATGAAAGCACATAGGAGAAAGAGATATTCTTGAATAACTTTTTTTGTGAAGGTCGGAGAGACTTGCAAGTAGGCTCTACCCCCACTAAATGGGGTAGCGCGCATCGATCGGTACCATCCTTGAGCTTTTCCGACTTTCGGAAGGGTTAGGGTTAGGGTTAGGGATGAAAGCACATAGGAGAAAGAGATATTCTTGAATAACTTTTTTTGTGAAGGTCGGAGAGACTTGCAAGTAGGCTCTACCCCCACTAAATGGGGTAGCGCGCATCGATCGGTACCATCCTTGAGCTTCTCCGACTTTCGGAAGGGTTAGGGTTAGGGTTAGGGATGAAAGCACATAGGAGAAAAAGATATTCTTGAGTAACTTTTTTTGTGAAGGTCGGAGAGACTTGCAAGTAGGCTCTACCCCCACTAAATGGGGTAGCGCGCATCGATCGGTACCATCCTTGAGCTTCTCCGACTTTCGGAAGGGTTAGGGTTAGGGTTAGGGATGAAAGCACATAGGAGAAAGAGATATTCTTGAATAACTTTTTTTGTGAAGGTCGGAGAGACTTGGAAAGTGGTTGCATCTGGACTAATTTGGGTCCTGCAGATCGATTGGTACCATCCCCGAGCTTGTACGACCTTCGGAAGAGGTCGACCGACGAAATTCCCCCAAATCTGAGGAGATATTCTTGAATAACTTTTTTTGTGAAGGTCGGAGAGACTTGCAAGTAGGCTCTACCCCCACTAAATGGGGTAGCGCGCATCGATCGGTACCATCCTTGAGCTTCTCCGACTTTCGGAAGGGTTAGGGTTAGGGTTAGGGATGAAAGCACATAGGAGAAAGAGATATTCTTGAATAACTTTTTTTGTGAAGGTCGGAGAGACTTGCAAGTAGGCTCTACCCCCACTAAATGGGGTAGCGCACATCGATCGGTACCATCCTTGAGCTTCTCCGACTTTCGGAAGGGTTAGGGTTAGGGTTAGGGATGAAAGCACATAGGAGAAAGAGATATTCTTGAATAACTTTTTTTGTGAAGGTCGGAGAGACTTGGAAAGTGGTTGCATCTGGACTAATTTGGGTCCTGCGGATCGATTGGTACCATCCCCGAGCTTGTACGACCTTCGGAAGAGGTGGACCGACGAAATTCCCCAAAATCTGAGGAGATATTCTTGAATAACTTTTTTTGTGAAGGTCGGAGAGACTTGCAAGTAGGCTCTACCCCCACTAAATGGGGTTGCGCGCATCGATCAGTACCATCCTTGAGCTTCTCCGACTTTCGGAAGGGTTAGGGTTAGGGTTAGGGATGAAAGCACATAGGAGAAAGAGATATTCTTGAATAACTTTTTTTGTGAAGGTCGGAGAGACTTGCAAGTAGGCTCTACCCCCACTAAATGGGGTAGCGCGCATCGATCGGTACCATCCTTGAGCTTCTCCGACTTTCGGAAGGGTTAGGGTTAGGGTTAGGGATGAAAGCACATAGGAGAAAGAGATATTCTTGAATAACTTTTTTTGTGAAGGTCGGAGAGACTTGCAAGTAGGCTCTACCCCCACTAAATGGGGTAGCGCGCATCGATCGGTACCATCATTGAGCTTCTCCGACTTTCGGAAGGGTTAGGGTTAGGGTTAGGGATGAAAGCACATAGGAGAAAGAGATATTCTTGAATAACTTTTTTTGTGAAGGTCGGAGAGACTTGCAAGTAGGCTCTACCCCCACTAAATGGGGTAGCGCGCATCGATCGGTACCATCCTTGAGCTTCTCCGACTTTCGGAAGGGTTAGGGTTAGGGTTAGGGATGAAAGCACATAGGAGAAAGAGATATTCTTGAATAACTTTTTTTGTGAAGGTCGGAGAGACTTGCAAGTAGGCTCTACCCCCACTAAATGGGGTAGCGCGCATCGATCGGTACCATCCTTGAGCTTCTCCGACTTTCGGAAGGGTTAGGGTTAGGGTTAGGGATGAAAGCACATAGGAGAAAGAGATATTCTTGAATAACTTTTTTTGTGAAGGTCGGAGAGACTTGCAAGTAGGCTCTACCCCCACTAAATGGGGTAGCGCGCATCGATCGGTACCATCCTTGAGCTTCTCCGACTTTCGGAAGGGTTAGGGTTAGGGTTAGGGATGAAAGCACATAGGAGAAAGAGATATTCTTGAATAACTTTTTTTGTGAAGGTCGGAGAGACTTGCAAGTAGGCTCTACCCCCACTAAATGGGGTAGCGCGCATCGATCGGTACCATCCTTGAGCTTCTCCGACTTTCGGAAGGGTTAGGGTTAGGGTTAGGGATGAAAGCACATAGGAGAAAGAGATATTCTTGAATAACTTTTTTTGTGAAGGTCGGAGAGACTTGCAAGTAGGCTCTACCCCCACTAAATGGGGTAGCGCGCATCGATCGGTACCATCCTTGAGCTTCTCCGACTTTCGGAAGGGTTAGGGTTAGGGTTAGGGATGAAAGCACATAGGAGAAAGAGATATTCTTGAATAACTTTTTTTGTGAAGGTCGGAGAGACTTGCAAGTAGGCTCTACCCCCACTAAATGGGGTAGCGCGCATCGATCGGTACCATCCTTGAGCTTCTCCGACTTTCGGAAGGGTTAGGGTTAGGGTTAGGGATGAAAGCACATAGGAGAAAGAGATATTCTTGAATAACTTTTTTTGTGAAGGTCGGAGAGACTTGCAAGTAGGCTCTACCCCCACTAAATGGGGTTGCGCGCATCGATCGGTACCATCCTTGAGCTTCTCCGACTTTCGGAAGGGTTAGGGTTAGGGTTAGGGATGAAAGCACATAGGAGAAAGAGATATTCTTGAATAACTTTTTTTGTGAAGGTCGGAGAGACTTGCAAGTAGGCTCTACCCCCACTAAATGGGGTAGCGCGCATCGATCGGTACCATCCTTGAGCTTCTCCGACTTTCGGAAGGGTTAGGGTTAGGGTTAGGGATGAAAGCACATAGGAGAAAGAGATATTCTTGAATAACTTTTTTTGTGAAGGTCGGAGAGACTTGGAAAGTGGTTGCATCTGGACTAATTTGGGTCCTGCGGATCGATTGGTACCATCCCCGAGCTTGTACGACCTTCGGAAGAGGTCGACCGACGAAATTCCCCCAAATCTGAGGAGATATTCTTGAATAACTTTTTTTGTGAAGGTCGGAGAAACTTGCAAGTAGGCTCTACCCCCACTAAATGGGGTAGCGCGCATCGATCGGTACCATCCTTGAGCTTCTCCGACTTTCGGAAGGGTTAGGGTTAGGGTTAGGGATGAAAGCACATAGGAGAAAGAGATATTCTTGAATAACTTTTTTTGTGAAGGTCGGAGAGACTTGCAAGTAGGCTCTACCCCCACTAAATGGGGTAGCGCGCATCGATCGGTACCATCCTTGAGCTTTTCCGACTTTCGGAAGGGTTAGGGTTAGGGTTAGGGATGAAAGCACATAGGAGAAAGAGATATTCTTGAATAACTTTTTTTGTGAAGGTCGGAGAGACTTGCAAGTAGGCTCTACCCCCACTAAATGGGGTAGCGCGCATCGATCGGTACCATCCTTGAGCTTCTCCGACTTTCGGAAGGGTTAGGGTTAGGGTTAGGGATGAAAGCACATAGGAGAAAAAGATATTCTTGAGTAACTTTTTTTGTGAAGGTCGGAGAGACTTGCAAGTAGGCTCTACCCCCACTAAATGGGGTAGCGCGCATCGATCGGTACCATCCTTGAGCTTCTCCGACTTTCGGAAGGGTTAGGGTTAGGGTTAGGGATGAAAGCACATAGGAGAAAGAGATATTCTTGAATAACTTTTTTTGTGAAGGTCGGAGAGACTTGGAAAGTGGTTGCATCTGGACTAATTTGGGTCCTGCAGATCGATTGGTACCATCCCCGAGCTTGTACGACCTTCGGAAGAGGTCGACCGACGAAATTCCCCCAAATCTGAGGAGATATTCTTGAATAACTTTTTTTGTGAAGGTCGGAGAGACTTGCAAGTAGGCTCTACCCCCACTAAATGGGGTAGCGCGCATCGATCGGTACCATCCTTGAGCTTCTCCGACTTTCGGAAGGGTTAGGGTTAGGGTTAGGGATGAAAGCACATGGGAGAAAGAGATATTCTTGAATAACTTTTTTTGTGAAGGTCGGAGAGACTTGCAAGTAGGCTCTACCCCCACTAAATGGGGTAGCGCACATCGATCGGTACCATCCTTGAGCTTCTCCGACTTTCGGAAGGGTTAGGGTTAGGGTTAGGGATGAAAGCACATAGGAGAAAGAGATATTCTTGAATAACTTTTTTTGTGAAGGTCGGAGAGACTTGGAAAGTGGTTGCATCTGGACTAATTTGGGTCCTGCGGATCGATTGGTACCATCCCCGAGCTTGTACGACCTTCGGAAGAGGTGGACCGACGAAATTCCCCCAAATCTGAGGAGATATTCTTGAATAACTTTTTTTGTGAAGGTCGGAGAGACTTGCAAGTAGGCTCTACCCCCACTAAATGGGGTTGCGCGCATCGATCGGTACCATCCTTGAGCTTCTCCGACTTTCGGAAGGGTTAGGGTTAGGGTTAGGGATGAAAGCACATAGGAGAAAGAGATATTCTTGAATAACTTTTTTTGTGAAGGTCGGAGAGACTTGGAAAGTGGTTGCATCTGGACTAATTTGGGTCCTGCAGATCGATTGGTACCATCCCCGAGCTTGTACGACCTTCGGAAGAGGTCGACCGACGAAATTCCCCCAAATCTGAGGAGATATTCTTGAATAACTTTTTTTGTGAAGGTCGGAGAGACTTGCAAGTAGGCTCTACCCCCACTAAATGGGGTAGCGCGCATCGATCGGTACCATCCTTGAGCTTCTCCGACTTTCGGAAGGGTTAGGGTTAGGGTTAGGGATGAAAGCACATAGGAGAAAGAGATATTCTTGAATAACTTTTTTTGTGAAGGTCGGAGAGACTTGGAAAGTGGTTGCATCTGGACTAATTTGGGTCCTGCGGATCGATTGGTACCATCCCCGAGCTTGTACGACCTTCGGAAGAGGTCGACCGACGAAATTCCCCCAAATCTGAGGAGATATTCTTGAATAACTTTTTTTGTGAAGGTCGGAGAGACTTGCAAGTAGGCTCTACCCCCACTAAATGGGGTTGCGCGCATCGATCGGTACCATCCTTGAGCTTCTCCGACTTTCGGAAGGGTTAGGGTTAGGGTTAGGGATGAAAGCACATAGGAGAAAGAGATATTCTTGAATAACTTTTTTTGTGAAGGTCGGAGAGACTTGAAAAGTGGTTGCATCTGGACTAATTTGGGTCCTGCGGATCGATTGGTACCATCCCCGAGCTTGTACGACCTTCGGAAGAGGTCGACCGACGAAATTCCCCCAAATCTGAGGAGATATTCTTGAATAACTTTTTTTGTGAAGGTCGGAGAGACTTGCAAGTAGGCTCTACCCCCACTAAATGGGGTTGCGCGCATCGATCAGTACCATCCTTGAGCTTCTCCGACTTTCGGAAGGGTTAGGGTTAGGGTTAGGGATGAAAGCACATAGGAGAAAGAGATATTCTTGAATAACTTTTTTTGTGAAGGTCGGAGAGACTTGCAAGTAGGCTCTACCCCCACTAAATGGGGTAGCGCGCATCGATCGGTACCATCCTTGAGCTTTTCCGACTTTCGGAAGGGTTAGGGTTAGGGTTAGGGATGAAAGCACATAGGAGAAAGAGATATTCTTGAATAACTTTTTTTGTGAAGGTCGGAGAGACTTGCAAGTAGGCTCTACCCCCACTAAATGGGGTAGCGCGCATCGATCGGTACCATCCTTGAGCTTCTCCGACTTTCGGAAGGGTTAGGGTTAGGGTTAGGGATGAAAGCACATAGGAGAAAAAGATATTCTTGAGTAACTTTTTTTGTGAAGGTCGGAGAGACTTGCAAGTAGGCTCTACCCCCACTAAATGGGGTAGCGCGCATCGATCGGTACCATCCTTGAGCTTCTCCGACTTTCGGAAGGGTTAGGGTTAGGGTTAGGGATGAAAGCACATAGGAGAAAGAGATATTCTTGAATAACTTTTTTTGTGAAGGTCGGAGAGACTTGGAAAGTGGTTGCATCTGGACTAATTTGGGTCCTGCAGATCGATTGGTACCATCCCCGAGCTTGTACGACCTTCGGAAGAGGTCGACCGACGAAATTCCCCCAAATCTGAGGAGATATTCTTGAATAACTTTTTTTGTGAAGGTCGGAGAGACTTGCAAGTAGGCTCTACCCCCACTAAATGGGGTAGCGCGCATCGATCGGTACCATCCTTGAGCTTCTCCGACTTTCGGAAGGGTTAGGGTTAGGGTTAGGGATGAAAGCACATAGGAGAAAGAGATATTCTTGAATAACTTTTTTTGTGAAGGTCGGAGAGACTTGCAAGTAGGCTCTACCCCCACTAAATGGGGTAGCGCACATCGATCGGTACCATCCTTGAGCTTCTCCGACTTTCGGAAGGGTTAGGGTTAGGGTTAGGGATGAAAGCACATAGGAGAAAGAGATATTCTTGAATAACTTTTTTTGTGAAGGTCGGAGAGACTTGGAAAGTGGTTGCATCTGGACTAATTTGGGTCCTGCGGATCGATTGGTACCATCCCCGAGCTTGTACGACCTTCGGAAGAGGTGGACCGACGAAATTCCCCAAAATCTGAGGAGATATTCTTGAATAACTTTTTTTGTGAAGGTCGGAGAGACTTGCAAGTAGGCTCTACCCCCACTAAATGGGGTTGCGCGCATCGATCAGTACCATCCTTGAGCTTCTCCGACTTTCGGAAGGGTTAGGGTTAGGGTTAGGGATGAAAGCACATAGGAGAAAGAGATATTCTTGAATAACTTTTTTTGTGAAGGTCGGAGAGACTTGCAAGTAGGCTCTACCCCCACTAAATGGGGTAGCGCGCATCGATCGGTACCATCCTTGAGCTTCTCCGACTTTCGGAAGGGTTAGGGTTAGGGTTAGGGATGAAAGCACATAGGAGAAAGAGATATTCTTGAATAACTTTTTTTGTGAAGGTCGGAGAGACTTGCAAGTAGGCTCTACCCCCACTAAATGGGGTAGCGCGCATCGATCGGTACCATCATTGAGCTTCTCCGACTTTCGGAAGGGTTAGGGTTAGGGTTAGGGATGAAAGCACATAGGAGAAAGAGATATTCTTGAATAACTTTTTTTGTGAAGGTCGGAGAGACTTGCAAGTAGGCTCTACCCCCACTAAATGGGGTAGCGCGCATCGATCGGTACCATCCTTGAGCTTCTCCGACTTTCGGAAGGGTTAGGGTTAGGGTTAGGGATGAAAGCACATAGGAGAAAGAGATATTCTTGAATAACTTTTTTTGTGAAGGTCGGAGAGACTTGCAAGTAGGCTCTACCCCCACTAAATGGGGTAGCGCGCATCGATCGGTACCATCCTTGAGCTTCTCCGACTTTCGGAAGGGTTAGGGTTAGGGTTAGGGATGAAAGCACATAGGAGAAAGAGATATTCTTGAATAACTTTTTTTGTGAAGGTCGGAGAGACTTGCAAGTAGGCTCTACCCCCACTAAATGGGGTAGCGCGCATCGATCGGTACCATCCTTGAGCTTCTCCGACTTTCGGAAGGGTTAGGGTTAGGGTTAGGGATGAAAGCACATAGGAGAAAGAGATATTCTTGAATAACTTTTTTTGTGAAGGTCGGAGAGACTTGCAAGTAGGCTCTACCCCCACTAAATGGGGTAGCGCGCATCGATCGGTACCATCCTTGAGCTTCTCCGACTTTCGGAAGGGTTAGGGTTAGGGTTAGGGATGAAAGCACATAGGAGAAAGAGATATTCTTGAATAACTTTTTTTGTGAAGGTCGGAGAGACTTGCAAGTAGGCTCTACCCCCACTAAATGGGGTAGCGCGCATCGATCGGTACCATCCTTGAGCTTCTCCGACTTTCGGAAGGGTTAGGGTTAGGGTTAGGGATGAAAGCACATAGGAGAAAGAGATATTCTTGAATAACTTTTTTTGTGAAGGTCGGAGAGACTTGCAAGTAGGCTCTACCCCCACTAAATGGGGTAGCGCGCATCGATCGGTACCATCCTTGAGCTTCTCCGACTTTCGGAAGGGTTAGGGTTAGGGTTAGGGATGAAAGCACATAGGAGAAAGAGATATTCTTGAATAACTTTTTTTGTGAAGGTCGGAGAGACTTGCAAGTAGGCTCTACCCCCACTAAATGGGGTTGCGCGCATCGATCGGTACCATCCTTGAGCTTCTCCGACTTTCGGAAGGGTTAGGGTTAGGGTTAGGGATGAAAGCACATAGGAGAAAGAGATATTCTTGAATAACTTTTTTTGTGAAGGTCGGAGAGACTTGCAAGTAGGCTCTACCCCCACTAAATGGGGTAGCGCGCATCGATCGGTACCATCCTTGAGCTTCTCCGACTTTCGGAAGGGTTAGGGTTAGGGTTAGGGATGAAAGCACATAGGAGAAAGAGATATTCTTGAATAACTTTTTTTGTGAAGGTCGGAGAGACTTGGAAAGTGGTTGCATCTGGACTAATTTGGGTCCTGCGGATCGATTGGTACCATCCCCGAGCTTGTACGACCTTCGGAAGAGGTCGACCGACGAAATTCCCCCAAATCTGAGGAGATATTCTTGAATAACTTTTTTTGTGAAGGTCGGAGAAACTTGCAAGTAGGCTCTACCCCCACTAAATGGGGTAGCGCGCATCGATCGGTACCATCCTTGAGCTTCTCCGACTTTCGGAAGGGTTAGGGTTAGGGTTAGGGATGAAAGCACATAGGAGAAAGAGATATTCTTGAATAACTTTTTTTGTGAAGGTCGGAGAGACTTGGAAAGTGGTTGCATCTGGACTAATTTGGGTCCTGCGGATCGATTGGTACCATCCCCGAGCTTGTACGACCTTCGGAAGAGGTCGACCGACGAAATTCCCCCAAATCTGAGGAGATATTCTTGAATAACTTTTTTTGTGAAGGTCGGAGAGACTTGCAAGTAGGCTCTACCCCCACTAAATGGGGTTGCGCGCATCGATCGGTACCATCCTTGAGCTTCTCCGACTTTCGGAAGGGTTAGGGTTAGGGTTAGGGATGAAAGCACATAGGAGAAAGAGATATTCTTGAATAACCTTTTTTGTGAAGGTCGGAGAGACTTGCAAGTAGGCTCTACCCCCACTAAATGGGGTAGCGCGCATCGATCGGTACCATCCTTGAGCTTCTCCGACTTTCGGAAGGGTTAGGGTTAGGGTTAGGGATGAAAGCACATAGGAGAAAGAGATATTCTTGAATAACTTTTTTTGTGAAGGTCGGAGAGACTTGGAAAGTGGTTGCATCTGGACTAATTTGGGTCCTGCGGATCGATTGGTACCATCCCCGAGCTTGTACGACCTTCGGAAGAGGTCGACCGACGAAATTCCCCCAAATCTGAGGAGATATTCTTGAATAACTTTTTTTGTGAAGGTCGGAGAAACTTGCAAGTAGGCTTTACCCCCACTAAATGGGGTAGCGCGCATCGATCGGTACCATCCTTGAGCTTCTCCGACTTTCGGAAGGGTTAGGGTTAGGGTTAGGGATGAAAGCACATAGGAGAAAGAGATATTCTTGAATAACTTTTTTTGTAAAGGTCGGAGAGACTTGGAAAGTGGTTGCATCTGGACTAATTTGGGTCCTGCGGATCGATTGGTACCATCCCCGAGCTTGTACGACCTTCGGAAGAGGTCGACCGACGAAATTCCCCCAAATCTGAGGAGATATTCTTGAATAACTTTTTTTGTGAAGGTCGGAGAGACTTGCAAGTAGGCTCTACCCCCACTAAATGGGGTAGCGCGCATCGATCGGTACCATCCTTGAGCTTCTCCGACTTTCGGAAGGGTTAGGGTTAGGGTTAGGGATGAAAGCACATAGGAGAAAGAGATATTCTTGAATAACTTTTTTTGTGAAGGTCGGAGAGACTTGCAAGTAGGCTCTACCCCCACTAAATGGGGTAGCGCGCATCGATCGGTACCATCCTTGAGCTTCTCCGACTTTCGGAAGGGTTAGGGTTAGGGTTAGGGATGAAAGCACATAGGAGAAAGAGATATTCTTGAATAACTTTTTTTGTGAAGGTCGGAGAGACTTGGAAAGTGGTTGCATCTGGACTAATTTGGGTCCTGCGGATCGATTGGTACCATCCCCGAGCTTGTACGACCTTCGGAAGAGGTGGACCGACGAAATTCCCCAAAATCTGAGGAGATATTCTTGAATAACTTTTTTTGTGAAGGTCGGAGAGACTTGCAAGTAGGCTCTACCCCCACTAAATGGGGTTGCGCGCATCGATCAGTACCATCCTTGAGCTTCTCCGACTTTCGGAAGGGTTAGGGTTAGGGTTAGGGATGAAAGCACATAGGAGAAAGAGATATTCTTGAATAACTTTTTTTGTGAAGGTCGGAGAGACTTGCAAGTAGGCTCTACCCCCACTAAATGGGGTAGCGCGCATCGATCGGTACCATCCTTGAGCTTCTCCGACTTTCGGAAGGGTTAGGGTTAGGGTTAGGGATGAAAGCACATAGGAGAAAGAGATATTCTTGAATAACTTTTTTTGTGAAGGTCGGAGAGACTTGCAAGTAGGCTCTACCCCCACTAAATGGGGTAGCGCGCATCGATCGGTACCATCCTTGAGCTTCTCCGACTTTCGGAAGGGTTAGGGTTAGGGTTAGGGATGAAAGCACATAGGAGAAAGAGATATTCTTGAATAACTTTTTTTGTGAAGGTCGGAGAGACTTGCAAGTAGGCTCTACCCCCACTAAATGGGGTAGCGCGCATCGATCGGTACCATCCTTGAGCTTCTCCGACTTTCGGAAGGGTTAGGGTTAGGGATGAAAGCACATAGGAGAAAGAGATATTCTTGAATAACTTTTTTTGTGAAGGTCGGAGAGACTTGGAAAGTGGTTGCATCTGGACTAATTTGGGTCCTGCGGATCGATTGGTACCATCCCCGAGCTTGTACGACCTTCGAAAGAGGTCGACCGACGAAATTCCCCCAAATCTGAGGAGATATTCTTGAATAACTTTTTTTGTGAAGGTCGGAGAGACTTGCAAGTAGGCTCTACCCCCACTAAATGGGGTAGCGCGCATCGATCGGTACCATCCTTGAGCTTCTCCGACTTTCGGAAGGGTTAGGGTTAGGGTTAGGGATGAAAGCACATAGGAGAAAGAGATATTCTTGAATAACTTTTTTTGTGAAGGTCGGAGAGACTTGCAAGTAGGCTCTACCCCCACTAAATGGGGTAGCGCGCATCGATCGGTACCATCCTTGAGCTTCTCCGACTTTCGGAAGGGTTAGGGTTAGGGTTAGGGATGAAAGCACATAGGAGAAAGAGATATTCTTGAATAACTTTTTTTGTGAAGGTCGGAGAGACTTGGAAAGTGGTTGCATCTGGACTAATTTGGGTCCTGCGGATCGATTGGTACCATCCCCGAGCTTGTACGACCTTCGGAAGAGGTCGACCGACGAAATTCCCCCAAATCTGAGGAGATATTCTTGAATAACTTTTTTTGTGAAGGTCGGAGAGACTTGCAAGTAGGCTCTACCCCCACTAAATGGGGTTGCGCGCATCGATCAGTACCATCCTTGAGCTTCTCCGACTTTCGGAAGGGTTAGGGTTAGGGTTAGGGATGAAAGCACATAGGAGAAAGAGATATTCTTGAATAACTTTTTTTGTGAAGGTCGGAGAGACTTGCAAGTAGGCTCTACCCCCACTAAATGGGGTAGCGCGCATCGATCGGTACCATCTTTGAGCTTCTCCGACTTTCGGAAGGGTTAGGGTTAGGGTTAGGGATGAAAGCACATAGGAGAAAGAGATATTCTTGAATAACTTTTTTTGTGAAGGTCGGAGAGACTTGCAAGTAGGCTCTACCCCCACTAAATGGGGTAGCGCGCATCGATCGGTACCATCCTTGAGCTTCTCCGACTTTCGGAAGGGTTAGGGTTAGGGTTAGGGATGAAAGCACATAGGAGAAAGAGATATTCTTGAATAACTTTTTTTGTGAAGGTCGGAGAGACTTGCAAGTAGGCTATACCCCCACTAAATGGGGTAGCGCGCATCGATCGGTACCATCCTTGAGCTTCTCCGACTTTCGGAAGGGTTAGGGTTAGGGTTAGGGATGAAAGCACATAGGAGAAAGAGATATTCTTGAATAACTTTTTTTGTGAAGGTCGGAGAGACTTGGAAAGTGGTTGCATCTGGACTAATTTGGGTCCTGCGGATCGATTGGTACCATCCCCGAGCTTGTACGACCTTCGGAAGAGGTCGACCGACGAAATTCCCCCAAATCTGAGGAGATATTCTTGAATAACTTTTTTTGTGAAGGTCGGAGAGACTTGCAAGTAGGCTCTACCCCCACTAAATGGGGTAGCGCGCATCGATCGGTACCATCCTTGAGCTTCTCCGACTTTCGGAAGGGTTAGGGTTAGGGTTAGGGATGAAAGCACATAGGAGAAAGAGATATTCTTGAATAACTTTTTTTGTGAAGGTCGGAGAGACTTGGAAAGTGGTTGCATCTGGACTAATTTGGGTCCTGCGGATCGATTGGTACCATCCCCGAGCTTGTACGACCTTCGGAAGAGGTCGACCGACGAAATTCCCCCAAATCTGAGGAGATATTCTTGAATAACTTTTTTTGTGAAGGTCGGAGAGACTTGCAAGTAGGCTCTACCCCCACTAAATGGGGTTGCGCGCATCGATCGGTACCATCCTTGAGCTTCTCCGACTTTCGGAAGGGTTAGGGTTAGGGTTAGGGATGAAAGCACATAGGAGAAAGAGATATTCTTGAATAACTTTTTTTGTGAAGGTCGGAGAGACTTGGAAAGTGGTTGCATCTGGACTAATTTGGGTCCTGCGGATCGATTGGTACCATCCCCGAGCTTGTACGACCTTCGGAAGAGGTCGACCGACGAAATTCCCCCAAATCTGAGGAGATATTCTTGAATAACTTTTTTTGTGAAGGTCGGAGAGACTTGCAAGTAGGCTCTACCCCCACTAAATGGGGTTGCGCACATCGATCAGTACCATCCTTGAGCTTCTCCGACTTTCGGAAGGGTTAGGGTTAGGGTTAGGGATGAAAGCACATAGGAGAAAGAGATATTCTTGAATAACTTTTTTTGTGAAGGTCGGAGAGACTTGCAAGTAGGCTCTACCCCCACTAAATGGGGTAGCGCGCATCGATCGGTACCATCCTTGAGCTTCTCCGACTTTCGGAAGGGTTAGGGTTAGGGATGAAAGCACATAGGAGAAAGAGATATTCTTGAATAACTTTTTTTGTGAAGGTCGGAGAGACTTGCAAATAGGCTCTACCCCCACTAAATGGGGTAGCGCGCATCGATCGGTACCATCTTTGAGCTTCTCCGACTTTCGGAAGGGTTAGGGTTAGGGTTAGGGATGAAAGCACATAGGAGAAAGAGATATTCTTGAATAACTTTTTTTGTGAAGGTCGGAGAGACTTGCAAGTAGGCTCTACCCCCACTAAATGGGGTAGCGCGCATCGATCGGTACCATCCTTGAGCTTCTCCGACTTTCGGAAGGGTTAGGGTTAGGGTTAGGGATGAAAGCACATAGGAGAAAGAGATATTCTTGAATAACTTTTTTTGTGAAGGTCGGAGAGACTTGCAAGTAGGCTCTACCCCCACTAAATGGGGTAGCGCGCATCGATCGGTACCATCCTTGAGCTTCTCCGACTTTCGGAAGGGTTAGGGTTAGGGATGAAAGCATATAGGAGAAAGAGATATTCTTGAATAACTTTTTTTGTGAAGGTCGGAGAGACTTGCAAGTAGGCTCTACCCCCACTAAATGGGGTAGCGCGCATCGATCGGTACCATCCTTGAGCTTCTCCGACTTTCGGAAGGGTTAGGGTTAGGGTTAGGGATGAAAGCACATAGGAGAAAGAGATATTCTTGAATAACTTTTTTTGTGAAGGTCGGAGAGACTTGGAAAGTGGTTGCATCTGGACTAATTTGGGTCCTGCGGATCGATTGGTACCATCCCCGAGCTTGTACGACCTTCGGAAGAGGTCGACCGACGAAATTCCCCCAAGTCTGAGGAGATATTCTTGAATAACTTTTTTTGTGAAGGTCGGAGAGACTTGCAAGTAGGCTCTACCCCCACTAAATGGGGTTGCGCGCATCGATCAGTACCATCCTTGAGCTTCTCCGACTTTCGGAAGGGTTAGGGTTAGGGTTAGGGATGAAAGCACATAGGAGAAAGAGATATTCTTGAATAACTTTTTTTGTGAAGGTCGGAGAGACTTGCAAGTAGGCTCTACCCCCACTAAATGGGGTAGCGCGCATCGATCGGTACCATCCTTGAGCTTCTCCGACTTTCGGAAGGGTTAGGGTTAGGGTTAGGGATGAAAGCACATAGGAGAAAGAGATATTCTTGAATAACTTTTTTTGTGAAGGTCGGAGAGACTTGCAAGTAGGCTCTACCCCCACTAAATGGGGTAGCGCGCATCGATCGGTACCATCCTTGAGCTTCTCCGACTTTCGGAAGGGTTAGGGTTAGGGTTAGGGATGAAAGCACATAGGAGAAAGAGATATTCTTGAATAACTTTTTTTGTGAAGGTCGGAGAGACTTGCAAGTAGGCTCTACCCCCACTAAATGGGGTAGCGCGCATCGATCGGTACCATCCTTGAGCTTCTCCGACTTTCGGAAGGGTTAGGGTGAGGGTTAGGGATGAAAGCACATAGGAGAAAGAGATATTCTTGAATAACTTTTTTTGTGAAGGTCGGAGAGACTTGCAAGTAGGCTCTACCCCCACTAAATGGGGTAGCGCGCATCGATCGGTACCATCCTTGAGCTTCTCCGACTTTCGGAAGGGTTAGGGTTAGGGATGAAAGCACATAGGAGAAAGAGATATTCTTGAATAACTTTTTTTGTGAAGGTCGGAGAGACTTGCAAGTAGGCTCTACCCCCACTAAATGGGGTAGCGCGCATCGATCGGTACCATCCTTGAGCTTCTCCGACTTTCGGAAGGGTTAGGGTTAGGGTTAGGGATGAAAGCACATAGGAGAAAGAGATATTCTTGAATAACTTTTTTTGTGAAGGTCGGAGAGACTTGCAAGTAGGCTCTACCCCCACTAAATGGGGTAGCGCGCATCGATCGGTACCATCCTTGAGCTTCTCCGACTTTCGGAAGGGTTAGGGTTAGGGTTAGGGATGAAAGCACATAGGAGAAAGAGATATTCTTGAATAACTTTTTTTGTGAAGGTCGGAGAGACTTGGAAAGTGGTTGCATCTGGACTAATTTGGGTCCTGCAGATCGATTGGTACCATCCCCGAGCTTGTACGACCTTCGGAAGAGGTCGACCGACGAAATTCCCCCAAATCTGAGGAGATATTCTTGAATAACTTTTTTTGTGAAGGTCGGAGAGACTTGCAAGTAGGCTCTACCCCCACTAAATGGGGTAGCGCGCATCGATCGGTACCATCCTTGAGCTTCTCCGACTTTCGGAAGGGTTAGGGTTAGGGTTAGGGATGAAAGCACATAGGAGAAAGAGATATTCTTGAATAACTTTTTTTGTGAAGGTCGGAGAGACTTGGAAAGTGGTTGCATCTGGACTAATTTGGGTCCTGCGGATCGATTGGTACCATCCCCGAGCTTGTACGACCTTCGGAAGAGGTCGACCGACGAAATTCCCCCAAATCTGAGGAGATATTCTTGAATAACTTTTTTTGTGAAGGTCGGAGAGACTTGCAAGTAGGCTCTACCCCCACTAAATGGGGTTGCGCGCATCGATCGGTACCATCCTTGAGCTTCTCCGACTTTCGGAAGGGTTAGGGTTAGGGTTAGGGATGAAAGCACATAGGAGAAAGAGATATTCTTGAATAACTTTTTTTGTGAAGGTCGGAGAGACTTGGAAAGTGGTTGCATCTGGACTAATTTGGGTCCTGCAGATCGATTGGTACCATCCCCGAGCTTGTACGACCTTCGGAAGAGGTCGACCGACGAAATTCCCCCAAATCTGAGGAGATATTCTTGAATAACTTTTTTTGTGAAGGTCGGAGAGACTTGCAAGTAGGCTCTACCCCCACTAAATGGGGTAGCGCGCATCGATCGGTACCATCCTTGAGCTTCTCCGACTTTCGGAAGGGTTAGGGTTAGGGTTAGGGATGAAAGCACATAGGAGAAAGAGATATTCTTGAATAACTTTTTTTGTGAAGGTCGGAGAGACTTGGAAAGTGGTTGCATATGGACTAATTTGGGTCCTGCGGATCGATTGGTACCATCCCCGAGCTTGTACGACCTTCGGAAGAGGTCGACCGACGAAATTCCCCCAAATCTGAGGAGATATTCTTGAATAACTTTTTTTGTGAAGGTCGGAGAGACTTGCAAGTAGGCTCTACCCCCACTAAATGGGGTTGCGCGCATCGATCAGTACCATCCTTGAGCTTCTCCGACTTTCGGAAGGGTTAGGGTTAGGGTTAGGGATGAAAGCACATAGGAGAAAGAGATATTCTTGAATAACTTTTTTTGTGAAGGTCGGAGAGACTTGCAAGTAGGCTCTACCCCCACTAAATGGGGTAGCGCGCATCGATCGGTACCATCCTTGAGCTTCTCCGACTTTCGGAAGGGTTAGGGTTAGGGTTAGGGATGAAAGCACATAGGAGAAAGAGATATTCTTGAATAACTTTTTTTGTGAAGGTCGGAGAGACTTGCAAGTAGGCTCTACCCCCACTAAATGGGGTAGCGCGCATCGATCGGTACCATCCTTGAGCTTCTCCGACTTTCGGAAGGGTTAGGGTTAGGGTTAGGGATGAAAGCACATAGGAGAAAGAGATATTCTTGAATAACTTTTTTTGTGAAGGTCGGAGAGACTTGCAAGTAGGCTCTACCCCCACTAAATGGGGTAGCGCGCATCGATCGGTACCATCCTTGAGCTTCTCCGACTTTCGGAAGGGTTAGGGTTAGGGTTAGGGATGAAAGCACATAGGAGAAAGAGATATTCTTGAATAACTTTTTTTGTGAAGGTCGGAGAGACTTGCAAGTAGGCTCTACCCCCACTAAATGGGGTAGCGCGCATCGATCGGTACCATCCTTGAGCTTCTCCGACTTTCGGAAGGGTTAGGGTGAGGGTTAGGGATGAAAGCACATAGGAGAAAGAGATATTCTTGAATAACTTTTTTTGTGAAGGTCGGAGAGACTTGCAAGTAGGCTCTACCCCCACTAAATGGGGTAGCGCGCATCGATCGGTACCATCCTTGAGCTTCTCCGACTTTCGGAAGGGTTAGGGTTAGGGATGAAAGCACATAGGAGAAAGAGATATTCTTGAATAACTTTTTTTGTGAAGGTCGGAGAGACTTGCAAGTAGGCTCTACCCCCACTAAATGGGGTAGCGCGCATCGATCGGTACCATCCTTGAGCTTCTCCGACTTTCGGAAGGGTTAGGGTTAGGGTTAGGGATGAAAGCACATAGGAGAAAGAGATATTCTTGAATAACTTTTTTTGTGAAGGTCGGAGAGACTTGCAAGTAGGCTCTACCCCCACTAAATGGGGTAGCGCGCATCGATCGGTACCATCCTTGAGCTTCTCCGACTTTCGGAAGGGTTAGGGTTAGGGGTAGGGATGAAAGCACATAGGAGAAAGAGATATTCTTGAATAACTTTTTTTGTGAAGGTCGGAGAGACTTGGAAAGTGGTTGCATCTGGACTAATTTGGGTCCTGCAGATCGATTGGTACCATCCTCGAGCTTGTACGACCTTCGGAAGAGGTCGACCGACGAAATTCCCCCAAATCTGAGGAGATATTCTTGAATAACTTTTTTTGTGAAGGTCGGAGAGACTTGCAAGTAGGCTCTACCCCCACTAAATGGGGTAGCGCGCATCGATCGGTACCATCCTTGAGCTTCTCCGACTTTCGGAAGGGTTAGGGTTAGGGTTAGGGATGAAAGCACATAGGAGAAAGAGATATTCTTGAATAACTTTTTTTGTGAAGGTCGGAGAGACTTGGAAAGTGGTTGCATCTGGACTAATTTGGGTCCTGCGGATCGATTGGTACCATCCCCGAGCTTGTACGACCTTCGGAAGAGGTCGACCGACGAAATTCCCCCAAATCTGAGGAGATATTCTTGAATAACTTTTTTTGTGAAGGTCGGAGAGACTTGCAAGTAGGCTCTACCCCCACTAAATGGGGTTGCGCGCATCGATCGGTACCATCCTTGAGCTTCTCCGACTTTCGGAAGGGTTAGGGTTAGGGTTAGGGATGAAAGCACATAGGAGAAAGAGATATTCTTGAATAACTTTTTTTGTGAAGGTCGGAGAGACTTGGAAAGTGGTTGCATCTGGACTAATTTGGGTCCTGCAGATCGATTGGTACCATCCCCGAGCTTGTACGACCTTCGGAAGAGGTCGACCGACGAAATTCCCCCAAATCTGAGGAGATATTCTTGAATAACTTTTTTTGTGAAGGTCGGAGAGACTTGCAAGTAGGCTCTACCCCCACTAAATGGGGTAGCGCGCATCGATCGGTACCATCCTTGAGCTTCTCCGACTTTCGGAAGGGTTAGGGTTAGGGTTAGGGATGAAAGCACATAGGAGAAAGAGATATTCTTGAATAACTTTTTTTGTGAAGGTCGGAGAGACTTGGAAAGTGGTTGCATATGGACTAATTTGGGTCCTGCGGATCGATTGGTACCATCCCCGAGCTTGTACGACCTTCGGAAGAGGTCGACCGACGAAATTCCCCCAAATCTGAGGAGATATTCTTGAATAACTTTTTTTGTGAAGGTCGGAGAGACTTGCAAGTAGGCTCTACCCCCACTAAATGGGGTTGCGCGCATCGATCGGTACCATCCTTGAGCTTCTCCGACTTTCGGAAGGGTTAGGGTTAGGGTTAGGGATGAAAGCACATAGGAGAAAGAGATATTCTTGAATAACTTTTTTTGTGAAGGTCGGAGAGACTTGAAAAGTGGTTGCATCTGGACTAATTTGGGTCCTGCGGATCGATTGGTACCATCCCCGAGCTTGTACGACCTTCGGAAGAGGTCGACCGACGAAATTCCCCCAAATCTGAGGAGATATTCTTGAATAACTTTTTTTGTGAAGGTCGGAGAGACTTGCAAGTAGGCTCTACCCCCACTAAATGGGGTTGCGCGCATCGATCAGTACCATCCTTGAGCTTCTCCGACTTTCGGAAGGGTTAGGGTTAGGGTTAGGGATGAAAGCACATAGGAGAAAGAGATATTCTTGAATAACTTTTTTTGTGAAGGTCGGAGAGACTTGCAAGTAGGCTCTACCCCCACTAAATGGGGTAGCGCGCATCGATCGGTACCATCCTTGAGCTTTTCCGACTTTCGGAAGGGTTAGGGTTAGGGTTAGGGATGAAAGCACATAGGAGAAAGAGATATTCTTGAATAACTTTTTTTGTGAAGGTCGGAGAGACTTGCAAGTAGGCTCTACCCCCACTAAATGGGGTAGCGCGCATCGATCGGTACCATCCTTGAGCTTCTCCGACTTTCGGAAGGGTTAGGGTTAGGGTTAGGGATGAAAGCACATAGGAGAAAAAGATATTCTTGAGTAACTTTTTTTGTGAAGGTCGGAGAGACTTGCAAGTAGGCTCTACCCCCACTAAATGGGGTAGCGCGCATCGATCGGTACCATCCTTGAGCTTCTCCGACTTTCGGAAGGGTTAGGGTTAGGGTTAGGGATGAAAGCACATAGGAGAAAGAGATATTCTTGAATAACTTTTTTTGTGAAGGTCGGAGAGACTTGGAAAGTGGTTGCATCTGGACTAATTTGGGTCCTGCAGATCGATTGGTACCATCCCCGAGCTTGTACGACCTTCGGAAGAGGTCGACCGACGAAATTCCCCCAAATCTGAGGAGATATTCTTGAATAACTTTTTTTGTGAAGGTCGGAGAGACTTGCAAGTAGGCTCTACCCCCACTAAATGGGGTAGCGCGCATCGATCGGTACCATCCTTGAGCTTCTCCGACTTTCGGAAGGGTTAGGGTTAGGGTTAGGGATGAAAGCACATAGGAGAAAGAGATATTCTTGAATAACTTTTTTTGTGAAGGTCGGAGAGACTTGCAAGTAGGCTCTACCCCCACTAAATGGGGTAGCGCGCATCGATCGGTACCATCCTTGAGCTTCTCCGACTTTCGGAAGGGTTAGGGTTAGGGTTAGGGATGAAAGCACATAGGAGAAAGAGATATTCTTGAATAACTTTTTTTGTGAAGGTCGGAGAGACTTGGAAAGTGGTTGCATCTGGACTAATTTGGGTCCTGCGGATCGATTGGTACCATCCCCGAGCTTGTACGACCTTCGGAAGAGGTGGACCGACGAAATTCCCCAAAATCTGAGGAGATATTCTTGAATAACTTTTTTTGTGAAGGTCGGAGAGACTTGCAAGTAGGCTCTACCCCCACTAAATGGGGTTGCGCGCATCGATCAGTACCATCCTTGAGCTTCTCCGACTTTCGGAAGGGTTAGGGTTAGGGTTAGGGATGAAAGCACATAGGAGAAAGAGATATTCTTGAATAACTTTTTTTGTGAAGGTCGGAGAGACTTGCAAGTAGGCTCTACCCCCACTAAATGGGGTAGCGCGCATCGATCGGTACCATCCTTGAGCTTCTCCGACTTTCGGAAGGGTTAGGGTTAGGGTTAGGGATGAAAGCACATAGGAGAAAGAGATATTCTTGAATAACTTTTTTTGTGAAGGTCGGAGAGACTTGCAAGTAGGCTCTACCCCCACTAAATGGGGTAGCGCGCATCGATCGGTACCATCATTGAGCTTCTCCGACTTTCGGAAGGGTTAGGGTTAGGGTTAGGGATGAAAGCACATAGGAGAAAGAGATATTCTTGAATAACTTTTTTTGTGAAGGTCGGAGAGACTTGCAAGTAGGCTCTACCCCCACTAAATGGGGTAGCGCGCATCGATCGGTACCATCCTTGAGCTTCTCCGACTTTCGGAAGGGTTAGGGTTAGGGTTAGGGATGAAAGCACATAGGAGAAAGAGATATTCTTGAATAACTTTTTTTGTGAAGGTCGGAGAGACTTGCAAGTAGGCTCTACCCCCACTAAATGGGGTAGCGCGCATCGATCGGTACCATCCTTGAGCTTCTCCGACTTTCGGAAGGGTTAGGGTTAGGGTTAGGGATGAAAGCACATAGGAGAAAGAGATATTCTTGAATAACTTTTTTTGTGAAGGTCGGAGAGACTTGCAAGTAGGCTCTACCCCCACTAAATGGGGTAGCGCGCATCGATCGGTACCATCCTTGAGCTTCTCCGACTTTCGGAAGGGTTTGGGTTAGGGATGAAAGCACATAGGAGAAAGAGATATTCTTGAATAACTTTTTTTGTGAAGGTCGGAGAGACTTGCAAGTAGGCTCTACCCCCACTAAATGGGGTAGCGCGCATCGATCGGTACCATCCTTGAGCTTCTCCGACTTTCGGAAGGGTTAGGGTTAGGGTTAGGGATGAAAGCACATAGGAGAAAGAGATATTCTTGAATAACTTTTTTTGTGAAGGTCGGAGAGACTTGGAAAGTGGTTGCATCTGGACTAATTTGGGTCCTGCGGATCGATTGGTACCATCCCCGAGCTTGTACGACCTTCGGAAGAGGTCGACCGACGAAATTCCCCCAAATCTGAGGAGATATTCTTGAATTACTTTTTTTGTGAAGGTCGGAGAGACTTGCAAGTAGGCTCTACCCCCACTAAATGGGGTTGCGCGCATCGATCGGTACCATCCTTGAGCTTCTCCGACTTTCGGAAGGGTTAGGGTTAGGGTTAGGGATGAAAGCACATAGGAGAAAGAGATATTCTTGAATAACTTTTTTTGTGAAGGTCGGAGAGACTTGGAAAGTGGTTGCATCTGGACTAATTTGGGTCCTGCAGATCGATTGGTACCATCCCCGAGCTTGTACGACCTTCGGAAGAGGTCGACCGACGAAATTCCCCCAAATCTGAGGAGATATTCTTGAATAACTTTTTTTGTGAAGGTCGGAGAGACTTGCAAGTAGGCTCTACCCCCACTAAATGGGGTAGCGCGCATCGATCGGTACCATCCTTGAGCTTCTCCGACTTTCGGAAGGGTTAGGGTTAGGGTTAGGGATGAAAGCACATAGGAGAAAGAGATATTCTTGAATAACTTTTTTTGTGAAGGTCGGAGAGACTTGGAAAGTGGTTGCATATGGACTAATTTGGGTCCTGCGGATCGATTGGTACCATCCCCGAGCTTGTACGACCTTCGGAAGAGGTCGACCGACGAAATTCCCCCAAATCTGAGGAGATATTCTTGAATAACTTTTTTTGTGAAGGTCGGAGAGACTTGCAAGTAGGCTCTACCCCCACTAAATGGGGTTGCGCGCATCGATCGGTACCATCCTTGAGCTTCTCCGACTTTCGGAAGGGTTAGGGTTAGGGTTAGGGATGAAAGCACATAGGAGAAAGAGATATTCTTGAATAACTTTTTTTGTGAAGGTCGGAGAGACTTGAAAAGTGGTTGCATCTGGACTAATTTGGGTCCTGCGGATCGATTGGTACCATCCCCGAGCTTGTACGACCTTCGGAAGAGGTCGACCGACGAAATTCCCCCAAATCTGAGGAGATATTCTTGAATAACTTTTTTTGTGAAGGTCGGAGAGACTTGCAAGTAGGCTCTACCCCCACTAAATGGGGTTGCGCGCATCGATCAGTACCATCCTTGAGCTTCTCCGACTTTCGGAAGGGTTAGGGTTAGGGTTAGGGATGAAAGCACATAGGAGAAAGAGATATTCTTGAATAACTTTTTTTGTGAAGGTCGGAGAGACTTGCAAGTAGGCTCTACCCCCACTAAATGGGGTAGCGCGCATCGATCGGTACCATCCTTGAGCTTTTCCGACTTTCGGAAGGGTTAGGGTTAGGGTTAGGGATGAAAGCACATAGGAGAAAGAGATATTCTTGAATAACTTTTTTTGTGAAGGTCGGAGAGACTTGCAAGTAGGCTCTACCCCCACTAAATGGGGTAGCGCGCATCGATCGGTACCATCCTTGAGCTTCTCCGACTTTCGGAAGGGTTAGGGTTAGGGTTAGGGATGAAAGCACATAGGAGAAAAAGATATTCTTGAGTAACTTTTTTTGTGAAGGTCGGAGAGACTTGCAAGTAGGCTCTACCCCCACTAAATGGGGTAGCGCGCATCGATCGGTACCATCCTTGAGCTTCTCCGACTTTCGGAAGGGTTAGGGTTAGGGTTAGGGATGAAAGCACATAGGAGAAAGAGATATTCTTGAATAACTTTTTTTGTGAAGGTCGGAGAGACTTGGAAAGTGGTTGCATCTGGACTAATTTGGGTCCTGCAGATCGATTGGTACCATCCCCGAGCTTGTACGACCTTCGGAAGAGGTCGACCGACGAAATTCCCCCAAATCTGAGGAGATATTCTTGAATAACTTTTTTTGTGAAGGTCGGAGAGACTTGCAAGTAGGCTCTACCCCCACTAAATGGGGTAGCGCGCATCGATCGGTACCATCCTTGAGCTTCTCCGACTTTCGGAAGGGTTAGGGTTAGGGTTAGGGATGAAAGCACATAGGAGAAAGAGATATTCTTGAATAACTTTTTTTGTGAAGGTCGGAGAGACTTGCAAGTAGGCTCTACCCCCACTAAATGGGGTAGCGCGCATCGATCGGTACCATCCTTGAGCTTCTCCGACTTTCGGAAGGGTTAGGGTTAGGGTTAGGGATGAAAGCACATAGGAGAAAGAGATATTCTTGAATAACTTTTTTTGTGAAGGTCGGAGAGACTTGGAAAGTGGTTGCATCTGGACTAATTTGGGTCCTGCGGATCGATTGGTACCATCCCCGAGCTTGTACGACCTTCGGAAGAGGTGGACCGACGAAATTCCCCAAAATCTGAGGAGATATTCTTGAATAACTTTTTTTGTGAAGGTCGGAGAGACTTGCAAGTAGGCTCTACCCCCACTAAATGGGGTTGCGCGCATCGATCAGTACCATCCTTGAGCTTCTCCGACTTTCGGAAGGGTTAGGGTTAGGGTTAGGGATGAAAGCACATAGGAGAAAGAGATATTCTTGAATAACTTTTTTTGTGAAGGTCGGAGAGACTTGCAAGTAGGCTCTACCCCCACTAAATGGGGTAGCGCGCATCGATCGGTACCATCCTTGAGCTTCTCCGACTTTCGGAAGGGTTAGGGTTAGGGTTAGGGATGAAAGCACATAGGAGAAAGAGATATTCTTGAATAACTTTTTTTGTGAAGGTCGGAGAGACTTGCAAGTAGGCTCTACCCCCACTAAATGGGGTAGCGCGCATCGATCGGTACCATCATTGAGCTTCTCCGACTTTCGGAAGGGTTAGGGTTAGGGTTAGGGATGAAAGCACATAGGAGAAAGAGATATTCTTGAATAACTTTTTTTGTGAAGGTCGGAGAGACTTGCAAGTAGGCTCTACCCCCACTAAATGGGGTAGCGCGCATCGATCGGTACCATCCTTGAGCTTCTCCGACTTTCGGAAGGGTTAGGGTTAGGGTTAGGGATGAAAGCACATAGGAGAAAGAGATATTCTTGAATAACTTTTTTTGTGAAGGTCGGAGAGACTTGCAAGTAGGCTCTACCCCCACTAAATGGGGTAGCGCGCATCGATCGGTACCATCCTTGAGCTTCTCCGACTTTCGGAAGGGTTAGGGTTAGGGTTAGGGATGAAAGCACATAGGAGAAAGAGATATTCTTGAATAACTTTTTTTGTGAAGGTCGGAGAGACTTGCAAGTAGGCTCTACCCCCACTAAATGGGGTAGCGCGCATCGATCGGTACCATCCTTGAGCTTCTCCGACTTTCGGAAGGGTTAGGGTTAGGGTTAGGGATGAAAGCACATAGGAGAAAGAGATATTCTTGAATAACTTTTTTTGTGAAGGTCGGAGAGACTTGGAAAGTGGTTGCATCTGGACTAATTTGGGTCCTGCGGATCGATTGGTACCATCCCCGAGCTTGTACGACCTTCGGAAGAGGTGGACCGACGAAATTCCCCAAAATCTGAGGAGATATTCTTGAATAACTTTTTTTGTGAAGGTCGGAGAGACTTGCAAGTAGGCTCTACCCCCACTAAATGGGGTTGCGCGCATCGATCAGTACCATCCTTGAGCTTCTCCGACTTTCGGAAGGGTTAGGGTTAGGGTTAGGGATGAAAGCACATAGGAGAAAGAGATATTCTTGAATAACTTTTTTTGTGAAGGTCGGAGAGACTTGCAAGTAGGCTCTACCCCCACTAAATGGGGTAGCGCGCATCGATCGGTACCATCCTTGAGCTTCTCCGACTTTCGGAAGGGTTAGGGTTAGGGTTAGGGATGAAAGCACATAGGAGAAAGAGATATTCTTGAATAACTTTTTTTGTGAAGGTCGGAGAGACTTGCAAGTAGGCTCTACCCCCACTAAATGGGGTAGCGCGCATCGATCGGTACCATCATTGAGCTTCTCCGACTTTCGGAAGGGTTAGGGTTAGGGTTAGGGATGAAAGCACATAGGAGAAAGAGATATTCTTGAATAACTTTTTTTGTGAAGGTCGGAGAGACTTGCAAGTAGGCTCTACCCCCACTAAATGGGGTAGCGCGCATCGATCGGTACCATCCTTGAGCTTCTCCGACTTTCGGAAGGGTTAGGGTTAGGGTTAGGGATGAAAGCACATAGGAGAAAGAGATATTCTTGAATAACTTTTTTTGTGAAGGTCGGAGAGACTTGCAAGTAGGCTCTACCCCCACTAAATGGGGTAGCGCGCATCGATCGGTACCATCCTTGAGCTTCTCCGACTTTCGGAAGGGTTAGGGTTAGGGTTAGGGATGAAAGCACATAGGAGAAAGAGATATTCTTGAATAACTTTTTTTGTGAAGGTCGGAGAGACTTGCAAGTAGGCTCTACCCCCACTAAATGGGGTAGCGCGCATCGATCGGTACCATCCTTGAGCTTCTCCGACTTTCGGAAGGGTTAGGGTTAGGGTTAGGGATGAAAGCACATAGGAGAAAGAGATATTCTTGAATAACTTTTTTTGTGAAGGTCGGAGAGACTTGCAAGTAGGCTCTACCCCCACTAAATGGGGTAGCGCGCATCGATCGGTACCATCCTTGAGCTTCTCCGACTTTCGGAAGGGTTAGGGTTAGGGTTAGGGATGAAAGCACATAGGAGAAAGAGATATTCTTGAATAACTTTTTTTGTGAAGGTCGGAGAGACTTGCAAGTAGGCTCTACCCCCACTAAATGGGGTAGCGCGCATCGATCGGTACCATCTTTGAGCTTCTCCGACTTTCGGAAGGGTTAGGGTTAGGGTTAGGGATGAAAGCACATAGGAGAAAGAGATATTCTTGAATAACTTTTTTTGTGAAGGTCGGAGAGACTTGCAAGTAGGCTCTACCCCCACTAAATGGGGTAGCGCGCATCGATCGGTACCATCCTTGAGCTTCTCCGACTTTCGGAAGGGTTAGGGTTAGGGTTAGGGATGAAAGCACATAGGAGAAAGAGATATTCTTGAATAACTTTTTTTGTGAAGGTCGGAGAGACTTGCAAGTAGGCTCTACCCCCACTAAATGGGGTTGCGCGCATCGATCGGTACCATCCTTGAGCTTCTCCGACTTTCGGAAGGGTTAGGGTTAGGGTTAGGGATGAAAGCACATAGGAGAAAGAGATATTATTGAATAACTTTTTTTGTGAAGGTCGGAGAGACTTGCAAGTAGGCTCTACCCCCACTAAATGGGGTAGCGCGCATCGATCGGTACCATCCTTGAGCTTCTCCGACTTTCGGAAGGGTTAGGGTTAGGGTTAGGGATGAAAGCACATAGGAGAAAGAGATATTCTTGAATAACTTTTTTTGTGAAGGTCGGAGAGACTTGCAAGTAGGCTCTACCCCCACTAAATGGGGTAGCGCGCATCGATCAGTACCATCCTTGAGCTTCTCCGACTTTCGGAAGGGTTAGGGTTAGGGTTAGGGATGAAAGCACATAGGAGAAAGAGATATTCTTGAATAACTTTTTTTGTGAAGGTCGGAGAGACTTGGAAAGTGGTTGCATCTGGACTAATTTGGGTCCTGCGGATCGATTGGTACCATCCCCGAGCTTGTACGACCTTCGGAAGAGGTCGACCGACGAAATTCCCCCAAATCTGAGGAGATATTCTTGAATAACTTTTTTTGTGAAGGTCGGAGAAACTTGCAAGTAGGCTCTACCCCCACTAAATGGGGTAGCGCGCATCGATCGGTACCATCCTTGAGCTTCTCCGACTTTCGGAAGGGTTAGGGTTAGGGTTAGGGATGAAAGCACATAGGAGAAAGAGATATTCTTGAATAACTTTTTTTGTGAAGGTCGGAGAGACTTGGAAAGTGGTTGCATCTGGACTAATTTGGGTCCTGCGGATCGATTGGTACCATCCCCGAGCTTGTACGACCTTCGGAAGAGGTCGACCGACGAAATTCCCCCAAATCTGAGGAGATATTCTTGAATAACTTTTTTTGTGAAGGTCGGAGAGACTTGCAAGTAGGCTCTACCCCCACTAAATGGGGTTGCGCGCATCGATCGGTACCATCCTTGAGCTTCTCCGACTTTCGGAAGGGTTAGGGTTAGGGTTAGGGATGAAAGCACATAGGAGAAAGAGATATTCTTGAATAACCTTTTTTGTGAAGGTCGGAGAGACTTGCAAGTAGGCTCTACCCCCACTAAATGGGGTAGCGCGCATCGATCGGTACCATCCTTGAGCTTCTCCGACTTTCGGAAGGGTTAGGGTTAGGGTTAGGGATGAAAGCACATAGGAGAAAGAGATATTCTTGAATAACTTTTTTTGTGAAGGTCGGAGAGACTTGGAAAGTGGTTGCATCTGGACTAATTTGGGTCCTGCGGATCGATTGGTACCATCCCCGAGCTTGTACGACCTTCGGAAGAGGTCGACCGACGAAATTCCCCCAAATCTGAGGAGATATTCTTGAATAACTTTTTTTGTGAAGGTCGGAGAAACTTGCAAGTAGGCTTTACCCCCACTAAATGGGGTAGCGCGCATCGATCGGTACCATCCTTGAGCTTCTCCGACTTTCGGAAGGGTTAGGGTTAGGGTTAGGGATGAAAGCACATAGGAGAAAGAGATATTCTTGAATAACTTTTTTTGTGAAGGTCGGAGAGACTTGGAAAGTGGTTGCATCTGGACTAATTTGGGTCCTGCGGATCGATTGGTACCATCCCCGAGCTTGTACGACCTTCGGAAGAGGTCGACCGACGAAATTCCCCCAAATCTGAGGAGATATTCTTGAATAACTTTTTTTGTGAAGGTCGGAGAGACTTGCAAGTAGGCTCTACCCCCACTAAATGGGGTTGCGCGCATCGATCGGTACCATCCTTGAGCTTCTCCGACTTTCGGAAGGGTTAGGGTTAGGGTTAGGGATGAAAGCACATAGGAGAAAGAGATATTCTTGAATAACTTTTTTTGTGAAGGTCGGAGAGACTTGCAAGTAGGCTCTACCCCCACTAAATGGGGTAGCGCGCATCGATCGGTACCATCCTTGAGCTTCTCCGACTTTCGGAAGGGTTAGGGTTAGGGTTAGGGATGAAAGCACATAGGAGAAAGAGATATTCTTGAATAACTTTTTTTGTGAAGGTCGGAGAGACTTGGAAAGTGGTTGCATCTGGACTAATTTGGGTCCTGCGGATCGATTGGTACCATCCCCGAGCTTGTACGACCTTCGGAAGAGGTCGACCGACGAAATTCCCCCAAATCTGAGGAGATATTCTTGAATAACTTTTTTTGTGAAGGTCGGAGAGACTTGCAAGTAGGCTCTACCCCCACTAAATGGGGTTGCGCGCATCGATCAGTACCATCCTTGAGCTTCTCCGACTTTCGGAAGGGTTAGGGTTAGGGTTAGGGATGAAAGCACATAGGAGAAAGAGATATTCTTGAATAACTTTTTTTGTGAAGGTCGGAGAGACTTGCAAGTAGGCTCTACCCCCACTAAATGGGGTAGCGCGCATCGATCGGTACCATCCTTGAGCTTCTCCGACTTTCGGAAGGGTTAGGGTTAGGGTTAGGGATGAAAGCACATAGGAGAAAGAGATATTCTTGAATAACTTTTTTTGTGAAGGTCGGAGAGACTTGCAAGTAGGCTCTACCCCCACTAAATGGGGTAGCGCGCATCGATCGGTACCATCCTTGAGCTTCTCCGACTTTCGGAAGGGTTAGGGTTAGGGTTAGGGATGAAAGCACATAGGAGAAAGAGATATTCTTGAATAACCTTTTTTGTGAAGGTCGGAGAGACTTGCAAGTAGGCTCTACCCCCACTAAATGGGGTAGCGCGCATCGATCGGTACCATCCTTGAGCTTCTCCGACTTTCGGAAGGGTTAGGGTTAGGGTTAGGGATGAAAGCACATAGGAGAAAGAGATATTCTTGAATAACTTTTTTTGTGAAGGTCGGAGAGACTTGGAAAGTGGTTGCATCTGGACTAATTTGGGTCCTGCGGATCGATTGGTACCATCCCCGAGCTTGTACGACCTTCGGAAGAGGTCGACCGACGAAATTCCCCCAAATCTGAGGAGATATTCTTGAATAACTTTTTTTGTGAAGGTCGGAGAAACTTGCAAGTAGGCTTTACCCCCACTAAATGGGGTAGCGCGCATCGATCGGTACCATCCTTGAGCTTCTCCGACTTTCGGAAGGGTTAGGGTTAGGGTTAGGGATGAAAGCACATAGGAGAAAGAGATATTCTTGAATAACTTTTTTTGTGAAGGTCGGAGAGACTTGGAAAGTGGTTGCATCTGGACTAATTTGGGTCCTGCGGATCGATTGGTACCATCCCCGAGCTTGTACGACCTTCGGAAGAGGTCGACCGACGAAATTCCCCCAAATCTGAGGAGATATTCTTGAATAACTTTTTTTGTGAAGGTCGGAGAGACTTGCAAGTAGGCTCTACCCCCACTAAATGGGGTTGCGCGCATCGATCGGTACCATCCTTGAGCTTCTCCGACTTTCGGAAGGGTTAGGGTTAGGGTTAGGGATGAAAGCACATAGGAGAAAGAGATATTCTTGAATAACTTTTTTTGTGAAGGTCGGAGAGACTTGCAAGTAGGCTCTACCCCCACTAAATGGGGTAGCGCGCATCGATCGGTACCATCCTTGAGCTTCTCCGACTTTCGGAAGGGTTAGGGTTAGGGTTAGGGATGAAAGCACATAGGAGAAAGAGATATTCTTGAATAACTTTTTTTGTGAAGGTCGGAGAGACTTGGAAAGTGGTTGCATCTGGACTAATTTGGGTCCTGCGGATCGATTGGTACCATCCCCGAGCTTGTACGACCTTCGGAAGAGGTCGACCGACGAAATTCCCCCAAATCTGAGGAGATATTCTTGAATAACTTTTTTTGTGAAGGTCGGAGAAACTTGCAAGTAGGCTTTACCCCCACTAAATGGGGTAGCGCGCATCGATCGGTACCATCCTTGAGCTTCTCCGACTTTCGGAAGGGTTAGGGTTAGGGTTAGGGATGAAAGCACATAGGAGAAAGAGATATTCTTGAATAACTTTTTTTGTGAAGGTCGGAGAGACTTGCAAGTAGGCTCTACCCCCACTAAATGGGGTAGCGCGCATCGATCGGTACCATCCTTGAGCTTCTCCGACTTTCGGAAGGGTTAGGGTTAGGGTTAGGGATGAAAGCACATAGGAGAAAGAGATATTCTTGAATAACTTTTTTTGTGAAGGTCGGAGAGACTTGGAAAGTGGTTGCATCTGGACTAATTTGGGTCCTGCGGATCGATTGGTACCATCCCCGAGCTTGTACGACCTTCGGAAGAGGTCGACCGACGAAATTCCCCCAAATCTGAGGAGATATTCTTGAATAACTTTTTTTGTGAAGGTCGGAGAAACTTGCAAGTAGGCTTTACCCCCACTAAATGGGGTAGCGCGCATCGATCGGTACCATCCTTGAGCTTCTCCGACTTTCGGAAGGGTTAGGGTTAGGGTTAGGGATGAAAGCACATAGGAGAAAGAGATATTCTTGAATAACTTTTTTTGTGAAGGTCGGAGAGACTTGGAAAGTGGTTGCATCTGGACTAATTTGGGTCCTGCGGATCGATTGGTACCATCCCCGAGCTTGTACGACCTTCGGAAGAGGTCGACCGACGAAATTCCCCCAAATCTGAGGAGATATTCTTGAATAACTTTTTTTGTGAAGGTCGGAGAGACTTGCAAGTAGGCTCTACCCCCACTAAATGGGGTTGCGCGCATCGATCGGTACCATCCTTGAGCTTCTCCGACTTTCGGAAGGGTTAGGGTTAGGGTTAGGGATGAAAGCACATAGGAGAAAGAGATATTCTTGAATAACTTTTTTTGTGAAGGTCGGAGAGACTTGCAAGTAGGCTCTACCCCCACTAAATGGGGTAGCGCGCATCGATCGGTACCATCCTTGAGCTTCTCCGACTTTCGGAAGGGTTAGGGTTAGGGTTAGGGATGAAAGCACATAGGAGAAAGAGATATTCTTGAATAACTTTTTTTGTGAAGGTCGGAGAGACTTGGAAAGTGGTTGCATCTGGACTAATTTGGGTCCTGCGGATCGATTGGTACCATCCCCGAGCTTGTACGACCTTCGGAAGAGGTCGACCGACGAAATTCCCCCAAATCTGAGGAGATATTCTTGAATAACTTTTTTTGTGAAGGTCGGAGAGACTTGCAAGTAGGCTCTACCCCCACTAAATGGGGTTGCGCGCATCGATCAGTACCATCCTTGAGCTTCTCCGACTTTCGGAAGGGTTAGGGTTAGGGTTAGGGATGAAAGCACATAGGAGAAAGAGATATTCTTGAATAACTTTTTTTGTGAAGGTCGGAGAGACTTGCAAGTAGGCTCTACCCCCACTAAATGGGGTAGCGCGCATCGATCGGTACCATCCTTGAGCTTCTCCGACTTTCGGAAGGGTTAGGGTTAGGGTTAGGGATGAAAGCACATAGGAGAAAGAGATATTCTTGAATAACTTTTTTTGTGAAGGTCGGAGAGACTTGCAAGTAGGCTCTACCCCCACTAAATGGGGTAGCGCGCATCGATCGGTACCATCCTTGAGCTTCTCCGACTTTCGGAAGGGTTAGGGTTAGGGTTAGGGATGAAAGCACATAGGAGAAAGAGATATTCTTGAATAACCTTTTTTGTGAAGGTCGGAGAGACTTGCAAGTAGGCTCTACCCCCACTAAATGGGGTAGCGCGCATCGATCGGTACCATCCTTGAGCTTCTCCGACTTTCGGAAGGGTTAGGGTTAGGGTTAGGGATGAAAGCACATAGGAGAAAGAGATATTCTTGAATAACTTTTTTTGTGAAGGTCGGAGAGACTTGGAAAGTGGTTGCATCTGGACTAATTTGGGTCCTGCGGATCGATTGGTACCATCCCCGAGCTTGTACGACCTTCGGAAGAGGTCGACCGACGAAATTCCCCCAAATCTGAGGAGATATTCTTGAATAACTTTTTTTGTGAAGGTCGGAGAAACTTGCAAGTAGGCTTTACCCCCACTAAATGGGGTAGCGCGCATCGATCGGTACCATCCTTGAGCTTCTCCGACTTTCGGAAGGGTTAGGGTTAGGGTTAGGGATGAAAGCACATAGGAGAAAGAGATATTCTTGAATAACTTTTTTTGTGAAGGTCGGAGAGACTTGGAAAGTGGTTGCATCTGGACTAATTTGGGTCCTGCGGATCGATTGGTACCATCCCCGAGCTTGTACGACCTTCGGAAGAGGTCGACCGACGAAATTCCCCCAAATCTGAGGAGATATTCTTGAATAACTTTTTTTGTGAAGGTCGGAGAGACTTGCAAGTAGGCTCTACCCCCACTAAATGGGGTTGCGCGCATCGATCGGTACCATCCTTGAGCTTCTCCGACTTTCGGAAGGGTTAGGGTTAGGGTTAGGGATGAAAGCACATAGGAGAAAGAGATATTCTTGAATAACTTTTTTTGTGAAGGTCGGAGAGACTTGCAAGTAGGCTCTACCCCCACTAAATGGGGTAGCGCGCATCGATCGGTACCATCCTTGAGCTTCTCCGACTTTCGGAAGGGTTAGGGTTAGGGTTAGGGATGAAAGCACATAGGAGAAAGAGATATTCTTGAATAACTTTTTTTGTGAAGGTCGGAGAGACTTGGAAAGTGGTTGCATCTGGACTAATTTGGGTCCTGCGGATCGATTGGTACCATCCCCGAGCTTGTACGACCTTCGGAAGAGGTCGACCGACGAAATTCCCCCAAATCTGAGGAGATATTCTTGAATAACTTTTTTTGTGAAGGTCGGAGAGACTTGCAAGTAGGCTCTACCCCCACTAAATGGGGTTGCGCGCATCGATCAGTACCATCCTTGAGCTTCTCCGACTTTCGGAAGGGTTAGGGTTAGGGTTAGGGATGAAAGCACATAGGAGAAAGAGATATTCTTGAATAACTTTTTTTGTGAAGGTCGGAGAGACTTGCAAGTAGGCTCTACCCCCACTAAATGGGGTAGCGCGCATCGATCGGTACCATCCTTGAGCTTCTCCGACTTTCGGAAGGGTTAGGGTTAGGGTTAGGGATGAAAGCACATAGGAGAAAGAGATATTCTTGAATAACTTTTTTTGTGAAGGTCGGAGAGACTTGCAAGTAGGCTCTACCCCCACTAAATGGGGTAGCGCGCATCGATCGGTACCATCCTTGAGCTTCTCCGACTTTCGGAAGGGTTAGGGTTAGGGTTAGGGATGAAAGCACATAGGAGAAAGAGATATTCTTGAATAACTTTTTTTGTGAAGGTCGGAGAGACTTGCAAGTAGGCTCTACCCCCACTAAATGGGGTAGCGCGCATCGATCGGTACCATCCTTGAGCTTCTCCGACTTTCGGAAGGGTTAGGGTTAGGGTTAGGGATGAAAGCACATAGGAGAAAGAGATATTCTTGAATAACTTTTTTTGTGAAGGTCGGAGAGACTTGGAAAGTGGTTGCATCTGGACTAATTTGGGTCCTGCGGATCGATTGGTACCATCCCCGAGCTTGTACGACCTTCGGAAGAGGTCGACCGACGAAATTCCCCCAAATCTGAGGAGATATTCTTGAATAACTTTTTTTGTGAAGGTCGGAGAGACTTGCAAGTAGGCTCTACCCCCACTAAATGGGGTAGCGCGCATCGATCGGTACCATCCTTGAGCTTCTCCGACTTTCGGAAGGGTTAGGGTTAGGGTTAGGGATGAAAGCACATAGGAGAAAGAGATATTCTTGAATAACTTTTTTTGTGAAGGTCGGAGAGACTTGCAAGTAGGCTCTACCCCCACTAAATGGGGTAGCGCGCATCGATCGGTACCATCCTTGAGCTTCTCCGACTTTCGGAAGGGTTAGGGTTAGGGTTAGGGATGAAAGCACATAGGAGAAAGAGATATTCTTGAATAACTTTTTTTGTGAAGGTCGGAGAGACTTGGAAAGTGGTTGCATCTGGACTAATTTGGGTCCTGCGGATCGATTGGTACCATCCCCGAGCTTGTACGACCTTCGGAAGAGGTCGACCGACGAAATTCCCCCAAATCTGAGGAGATATTCTTGAATAACTTTTTTTGTGAAGGTCGGAGAGACTTGCAAGTAGGCTCTACCCCCACTAAATGGGGTTGCGCGCATCGATCAGTACCATCCTTGAGCTTCTCCGACTTTCGGAAGGGTTAGGGTTAGGGTTAGGGATGAAAGCACATAGGAGAAAGAGATATTCTTGAATAACTTTTTTTGTGAAGGTCGGAGAGACTTGCAAGTAGGCTCTACCCCCACTAAATGGGGTAGCGCGCATCGATCGGTACCATCCTTGAGCTTCTCCGACTTTCGGAAGGGTTAGGGTTAGGGTTAGGGATGAAAGCACATAGGAGAAAGAGATATTCTTGAATAACTTTTTTTGTGAAGGTCGGAGAGACTTGCAAGTAGGCTCTACCCCCACTAAATGGGGTAGCGCGCATCGATCGGTACCATCCTTGAGCTTCTCCGACTTTCGGAAGGGTTAGGGTTAGGGTTAGGGATGAAAGCACATAGGAGAAAGAGATATTCTTGAATAACTTTTTTTGTGAAGGTCGGAGAGACTTGCAAGTAGGCTCTACCCCCACTAAATGGGGTAGCGCGCATCGATCGGTACCATCCTTGAGCTTCTCCGACTTTCGGAAGGGTTAGGGTTAGGGTTAGGGATGAAAGCACATAGGAGAAAGAGATATTCTTGAATAACTTTTTTTGTGAAGGTCGGAGAGACTTGCAAGTAGGCTCTACCCCCACTAAATGGGGTAGCGCGCATCGATCGGTACCATCCTTGAGCTTCTCCGACTTTCGGAAGGGTTAGGGTTAGGGTTAGGGATGAAAGCACATAGGAGAAAGAGATATTCTTGAATAACTTTTTTTGTGAAGGTCGGAGAGACTTGGAAAGTGGTTGCATCTGGACTAATTTGGGTCCTGCGGATCGATTGGTACCATCCCCGAGCTTGTACGACCTTCGGAAGAGGTCGACCGACGAAATTCCCCCAAATCTGAGGAGATATTCTTGAATAACTTTTTTTGTGAAGGTCGGAGAGACTTGCAAGTAGGCTCTACCCCCACTAAATGGGGTAGCGCGCATCGATCGGTACCATCCTTGAGCTTCTCCGACTTTCGGAAGGGTTAGGGTTAGGGTTAGGGATGAAAGCACATAGGAGAAAGAGATATTCTTGAATAACTTTTTTTGTGAAGGTCGGAGAGACTTGCAAGTAGGCTCTACCCCCACTAAATGGGGTAGCGCGCATCGATCGGTACCATCCTTGAGCTTCTCCGACTTTCGGAAGGGTTAGGGTTAGGGTTAGGGATGAAAGCACATAGGAGAAAGAGATATTCTTGAATAACTTTTTTTGTGAAGGTCGGAGAGACTTGGAAAGTGGTTGCATCTGGACTAATTTGGGTCCTGCGGATCGATTGGTACCATCCCCGAGCTTGTACGACCTTCGGAAGAGGTCGACCGACGAAATTCCCCCAAATCTGAGGAGATATTCTTGAATAACTTTTTTTGTGAAGGTCGGAGAGACTTGCAAGTAGGCTCTACCCCCACTAAATGGGGTAGCGCGCATCGATCGGTACCATCCTTGAGCTTCTCCGACTTTCGGAAGGGTTAGGGTTAGGGTTAGGGATGAAAGCACATAGGAGAAAGAGATATTCTTGAATAACTTTTTTTGTGAAGGTCGGAGAGACTTGCAAGTAGGCTCTACCCCCACTAAATGGGGTAGCGCGCATCGATCGGTACCATCCTTGAGCTTCTCCGACTTTCGGAAGGGTTAGGGTTAGGGTTAGGGATGAAAGCACATAGGAGAAAGAGATATTCTTGAATAACTTTTTTTGTGAAGGTCGGAGAGACTTGGAAAGTGGTTGCATCTGGACTAATTTGGGTCCTGCGGATCGATTGGTACCATCCCCGAGCTTGTACGACCTTCGGAAGAGGTCGACCGACGAAATTCCCCCAAATCTGAGGAGATATTCTTGAATAACTTTTTTTGTGAAGGTCGGAGAGACTTGCAAGTAGGCTCTACCCCCACTAAATGGGGTTGCGCGCATCGATCAGTACCATCCTTGAGCTTCTCCGACTTTCGGAAGGGTTAGGGTTAGGGTTAGGGATGAAAGCACATAGGAGAAAGAGATATTCTTGAATAACTTTTTTTGTGAAGGTCGGAGAGACTTGCAAGTAGGCTCTACCCCCACTAAATGGGGTAGCGCGCATCGATCGGTACCATCCTTGAGCTTCTCCGACTTTCGGAAGGGTTAGGGTTAGGGTTAGGGATGAAAGCACATAGGAGAAAGAGATATTCTTGAATAACTTTTTTTGTGAAGGTCGGAGAGACTTGCAAGTAGGCTCTACCCCCACTAAATGGGGTAGCGCGCATCGATCGGTACCATCCTTGAGCTTCTCCGACTTTCGGAAGGGTTAGGGTTAGGGTTAGGGATGAAAGCACATAGGAGAAAGAGATATTCTTGAATAACTTTTTTTGTGAAGGTCGGAGAGACTTGCAAGTAGGCTCTACCCCCACTAAATGGGGTAGCGCGCATCGATCGGTACCATCCTTGAGCTTCTCCGACTTTCGGAAGGGTTAGGGTTAGGGTTAGGGATGAAAGCACATAGGAGAAAGAGATATTCTTGAATAACTTTTTTTGTGAAGGTCGGAGAGACTTGGAAAGTGGTTGCATCTGGACTAATTTGGGTCCTGCGGATCGATTGGTACCATCCCCGAGCTTGTACGACCTTCGGAAGAGGTCGACCGACGAAATTCCCCCAAATCTGAGGAGATATTCTTGAATAACTTTTTTTGTGAAGGTCGGAGAGACTTGCAAGTAGGCTCTACCCCCACTAAATGGGGTAGCGCGCATCGATCGGTACCATCCTTGAGCTTCTCCGACTTTCGGAAGGGTTAGGGTTAGGGTTAGGGATGAAAGCACATAGGAGAAAGAGATATTCTTGAATAACTTTTTTTGTGAAGGTCGGAGAGACTTGGAAAGTGGTTGCATCTGGACTAATTTGGGTCCTGCGGATCGATTGGTACCATCTCCGAGCTTGTACGACCTTCGGAAGAGGTCGACCGACGAAATTCCCCCAAATCTGAGGAGATATTCTTGAATAACTTTTTTTGTGAAGGTCGGAGAGACTTGCAAGTAGGCTCTACCCCCACTAAATGGGGTTGCGCGCATCGATCGGTACCATCCTTGAGCTTCTCCGACTTTCGGAAGGGTTAGGGTTAGGGTTAGGGATGAAAGCACATAGGAGAAAGAGATATTCTTGAATAACTTTTTTTGTGAAGGTCGGAGAGACTTGGAAAGTGGTTGCATCTGGACTAATTTGGGTCCTGCGGATCGATTGGTACCATCCCCGAGCTTGTACGACCTTCGGAAGAGGTCGACCGACGAAATTCCCCCAAATCTGAGGAGATATTCTTGAATAACTTTTTTTGTGAAGGTCGGAGAGACTTGCAAGTAGGCTCTACCCCCACTAAATGGGGTTGCGCACATCGATCAGTACCATCCTTGAGCTTCTCCGACTTTCGGAAGGGTTAGGGTTAGGGTTAGGGATGAAAGCACATAGGAGAAAGAGATATTCTTGAATAACTTTTTTTGTGAAGGTCGGAGAGACTTGCAAGTAGGCTCTACCCCCACTAAATGGGGTAGCGCGCATCGATCGGTACCATCCTTGAGCTTCTCCGACTTTCGGAAGGGTTAGGGTTAGGGATGAAAGCACATAGGAGAAAGAGATATTCTTGAATAACTTTTTTTGTGAAGGTCGGAGAGACTTGCAAATAGGCTCTACCCCCACTAAATGGGGTAGCGCGCATCGATCGGTACCATCTTTGAGCTTCTCCGACTTTCGGAAGGGTTAGGGTTAGGGTTAGGGATGAAAGCACATAGGAGAAAGAGATATTCTTGAATAACTTTTTTTGTGAAGGTCGGAGAGACTTGCAAGTAGGCTCTACCCCCACTAAATGGGGTAGCGCGCATCGATCGGTACCATCCTTGAGCTTCTCCGACTTTCGGAAGGGTTAGGGTTAGGGTTAGGGATGAAAGCACATAGGAGAAAGAGATATTCTTGAATAACTTTTTTTGTGAAGGTCGGAGAGACTTGCAAGTAGGCTCTACCCCCACTAAATGGGGTAGCGCGCATCGATCGGTACCATCCTTGAGCTTCTCCGACTTTCGGAAGGGTTAGGGTTAGGGATGAAAGCACATAGGAGAAAGAGATATTCTTGAATAACTTTTTTTGTGAAGGTCGGAGAGACTTGCAAGTAGGCTCTACCCCCACTAAATGGGGTAGCGCGCATCGATCGGTACCATCCTTGAGCTTCTCCGACTTTCGGAAGGGTTAGGGTTAGGGTTAGGGATGAAAGCACATAGGAGAAAGAGATATTCTTGAATAACTTTTTTTGTGAAGGTCGGAGAGACTTGGAAAGTGGTTGCATCTGGACTAATTTGGGTCCTGCGGATCGATTGGTACCATCCCCGAGCTTGTACGACCTTCGGAAGAGGTCGACCGACGAAATTCCCCCAAGTCTGAGGAGATATTCTTGAATAACTTTTTTTGTGAAGGTCGGAGAGACTTGCAAGTAGGCTCTACCCCCACTAAATGGGGTTGCGCGCATCGATCAGTACCATCCTTGAGCTTCTCCGACTTTCGGAAGGGTTAGGGTTAGGGTTAGGGATGAAAGCACATAGGAGAAAGAGATATTCTTGAATAACTTTTTTTGTGAAGGTCGGAGAGACTTGCAAGTAGGCTCTACCCCCACTAAATGGGGTAGCGCGCATCGATCGGTACCATCCTTGAGCTTCTCCGACTTTCGGAAGGGTTAGGGTTAGGGATGAAAGCACATAGGAGAAAGAGATATTCTTGAATAACTTTTTTTGTGAAGGTCGGAGAGACTTGCAAGTAGGCTCTACCCCCACTAAATGGGGTAGCGCGCATCGATCGGTACCATCCTTGAGCTTCTCCGACTTTCGGAAGGGTTAGGGTTAGGGTTAGGGATGAAAGCACATAGGAGAAAGAGATATTCTTGAATAACTTTTTTTGTAAAGGTCGGAGAGACTTGCAAGTAGGCTCTACCCCCACTAAATGGGGTAGCGCGCATCGATCGGTACCATCCTTGAGCTTCTCCGACTTTCGGAAGGGTTAGGGTTAGGGTTAGGGATGAAAGCACATAGGAGAAAGAGATATTCTTGAATAACTTTTTTTGTGAAGGTCGGAGAGACTTGCAAGTAGGCTCTACCCCCACTAAATGGGGTAGCGCGCATCGATCGGTACCATCCTTGAGCTTCTCCGACTTTCGGAAGGGTTAGGGTTAGGGTTAGGGATGAAAGCACATAGGAGAAAGAGATATTCTTGAATAACTTTTTTTGTGAAGGTCGGAGAGACTTGCAAGTAGGCTCTACCCCCACTAAATGGGGTAGCGCGCATCGATCGGTACCATCCTTGAGCTTCTCCGACTTTCGGAAGGGTTAGGGTTAGGGTTAGGGATGAAAGCACATAGGAGAAAGAGATATTCTTGAATAACTTTTTTTGTGAAGGTCGGAGAGACTTGGAAAGTGGTTGCATCTGGACTAATTTGGGTCCTGCGGATCGATTGGTACCATCCCCGAGCTTGTACGACCTTCGGAAGAGGTCGACCGACGAAATTCCCCCAAGTCTGAGGAGATATTCTTGAATAACTTTTTTTGTGAAGGTCGGAGAGACTTGCAAGTAGGCTCTACCCCCACTAAATGGGGTTGCGCGCATCGATCAGTACCATCCTTGAGCTTCTCCGACTTTCGGAAGGGTTAGGGTTAGGGTTAGGGATGAAAGCACATAGGAGAAAGAGATATTCTTGAATAACTTTTTTTGTGAAGGTCGGAGAGACTTGCAAGTAGGCTCTACCCCCACTAAATGGGGTAGCGCGCATCGATCGGTACCATCCTTGAGCTTCTCCGACTTTCGGAAGGGTTAGGGTTAGGGATGAAAGCACATAGGAGAAAGAGATATTCTTGAATAACTTTTTTTGTGAAGGTCGGAGAGACTTGCAAGTAGGCTCTACCCCCACTAAATGGGGTAGCGCGCATCGATCGGTACCATCCTTGAGCTTCTCCGACTATCGGAAGGGTTAGGGTTAGGGTTAGGGATGAAAGCACATAGGAGAAAGAGATATTCTTGAATAACTTTTTTTGTGAAGGTCGGAGAGACTTGCAAGTAGGCTCTACCCCCACTAAATGGGGTAGCGCGCATCGATCAGTACCATCCTTGAGCTTCTCCGACTTTCGGAAGGGTTAGGGTTAGGGATGAAAGCACATAGGAGAAAGAGATATTCTTGAATAACTTTTTTTGTGAAGGTCGGAGAGACTTGGAAAGTGGTTGCATCTGGACTAATTTGGGTCCTGCGGATCGATTGGTACCATCCCCGAGCTTGTACGACCTTCGGAAGAGGTCGACCGACGAAATTCCCCCAAATCTGAGGAGATATTCTTGAATAACTTTTTTTGTGAAGGTCGGAGAGACTTGCAAGTAGGCTCTACCCCCACTAAATGGGGTAGCGCGCATCGATCGGTACCATCCTTGAGCTTCTCCGACTTTCGGAAGGGTTAGGGTTAGGGTTAGGGATGAAAGCACATAGGAGAAAGAGATATTCTTGAATAACTTTTTTTGTGAAGGTCGGAGAGACTTGGAAAGTGGTTGCATCTGGACTAATTTGGGTCCTGCGGATCGATTGGTACCATCCCCGAGCTTGTACGACCTTCGGAAGAGGTCGACCGACGAAATTCCCCCAAATCTGAGGAGATATTCTTGAATAACTTTTTTTGTGAAGGTCGGAGAGACTTGCAAGTAGGCTCTACCCCCACTAAATGGGGTTGCGCGCATCGATCGGTACCATCCTTGAGCTTCTCCGACTTTCGGAAGGGTTAGGGTTAGGGATGAAAGCACATAGGAGAAAGAGATATTCTTGAATAACTTTTTTTGTGAAGGTCGGAGAGACTTGCAAGTAGGCTCTACCCCCACTAAATGGGGTAGCGCGCATCGATCGGTACCATCCTTGAGCTTCTCCGACTTTCGGAAGGGTTAGGGTTAGGGATGAAAGCACATAGGAGAAAGAGATATTCTTGAATAACTTTTTTTGTGAAGGTCGGAGAGACTTGGAAAGTGGTTGCATCTGGACTAATTTGGGTCCTGCGGATCGATTGGTACCATCCCCGAGCTTGTACGACCTTCGGAAGAGGTCGACCGACGAAATTCCCCCAAATCTGAGGAGATATTCTTGAATAACTTTTTTTGTGAAGGTCGGAGAGACTTGCAAGTAGGCTCTACCCCCACTAAATGGGGTTGCGCGCATCGATCAGTACCATCCTTGAGCTTCTCCGACTTTCGGAAGGGTTAGGGTTAGGGTTAGGGATGAAAGCACATAGGAGAAAGAGATATTCTTGAATAACTTTTTTTGTGAAGGTCGGAGAGACTTGCAAGTAGGCTCTACCCCCACTAAATGGGGTAGCGCGCATCGATCGGTACCATCCTTGAGCTTCTCCGACTTTCGGAAGGGTTAGGGTTAGGGTTAGGGATGAAAGCACATAGGAGAAAGAGATATTCTTGAATAACTTTTTTTGTGAAGGTCGGAGAGACTTGCAAGTAGGCTCTACCCCCACTAAATGGGGTAGCGCGCATCGATCGGTACCATCCTTGAGCTTCTCCGACTTTCGGAAGGGTTAGGGTTAGGGTTAGGGATGAAAGCACATAGGAGAAAGAGATATTCTTGAATAACTTTTTTTGTGAAGGTCGGAGAGACTTGCAAGTAGGCTCTACCCCCACTAAATGGGGTAGCGCGCATCGATCGGTACCATCTTTGAGCTTCTCCGACTTTTGGAAGGGTTAGGGTTAGGGTTAGGGATGAAAGCACATAGGAGAAAGAGATATTCTTGAATAACTTTTTTTGTGAAGGTCGGAGAGACTTGGAAAGTGGTTGCATCTGGACTAATTTGGGTCCTGCGGATCGATTGGTACCATCCCCGAGCTTGTACAACCTTCGGAAGAGGTCGACCGACGAAATTCCCCCAAATCTGAGGAGATATTCTTGAATAACTTTTTTTGTGAAGGTCGGAGAGACTTGCAAGTAGGCTCTACCCCCACTAAATGGGGTAGCGCGCATCGATCGGTACCATCCTTGAGCTTCTCCGACTTTCGGAAGGGTTAGGGTTAGGGTTAGGGATGAAAGCACATAGGAGAAAGAGATATTCTTGAATAACTTTTTTTGTGAAGGTCGGAGAGACTTGCAAGTAGGCTCTACCCCCACTAAATGGGGTAGCGCGCATCGATCGGTACCATCCTTGAGCTTCTCCGACTTTCGGAAGGGTTAGGGTTAGGGATGAAAGCACATAGGAGAAAGAGATATTCTTGAATAACTTTTTTTGTGAAGGTCGGAGAGACTTGCAAGTAGGCTCTACCCCCACTAAATGGGGTAGCGCGCATCGATCGGTACCATCCTTGAGCTTCTCCGACTTTCGGAAGGGTTAGGGTTAGGGTTAGGGATGAAAGCACATAGGAGAAAGAGATATTCTTGAATAACTTTTTTTGTGAAGGTCGGAAAGACTTGCAAGTAGGCTCTACCCCCACTAAATGGGGTAGCGCGCATCGATCGGTACCATCCTTGAGCTTCTTTGACTTTCGGAAGGGTTAGGGTTAGGGTTAGGGATGAAAGCACATAGGAGAAAGAGATATTCTTGAATAACTTTTTTTGTGAAGGTCGGAGAGACTTGGAAAGTGGTTGCATCTGGACTAATTTGGGTCCTGCAGATCGATTGGTACCATCCCCGAGCTTGTACGACCTTCGGAAGAGGTCGACCGACGAAATTCCCCCAAATCTGAGGAGATATTCTTGAATAACTTTTTTTGTGAAGGTCGGAGAGACTTGCAAGTAGGCTCTACCCCCACTAAATGGGGTAGCGCGCATCGATCGGTACCATCCTTGAGCTTCTCCGACTTTCGGAAGGGTTAGGGTTAGGGTTAGGGATGAAAGCACATAGGAGAAAGAGATATTCTTGAATAACTTTTTTTGTGAAGGTCGGAGAGACTTGGAAAGTGGTTGCATCTGGACTAATTTGGGTCCTGCGGATCGATTGGTACCATCCCCGAGCTTGTACGACCTTCGGAAGAGGTCGACCGACGAAATTCCCCCAAATCTGAGGAGATATTCTTGAATAACTTTTTTTGTGAAGGTCGGAGAGACTTGCAAGTAGGCTCTACCCCCACTAAATGGGGTTGCGCGCATCGATCGGTACCATCCTTGAGCTTCTCCGACTTTCGGAAGGGTTAGGGTTAGGGATGAAAGCACATAGGAGAAAGAGATATTCTTGAATAACTTTTTTTGTGAAGGTCGGAGAGACTTGCAAGTAGGCTCTACCCCCACTAAATGGGGTAGCGCGCATCGATCGGTACCATCCTTGAGCTTCTCCGACTTTCGGAAGGGTTAGGGTTAGGGATGAAAGCACATAGGAGAAAGAGATATTCTTGAATAACTTTTTTTGTGAAGGTCGGAGAGACTTGGAAAGTGGTTGCATCTGGACTAATTTGGGTCCTGCGGATCGATTGGTACCATCCCCGAGCTTGTACGACCTTCGGAAGAGGTCGACCGACGAAATTCCCCCAAATCTGAGGAGATATTCTTGAATAACTTTTTTTGTGAAGGTCGGAGAGACTTGCAAATAGGCTCTACCCCCACTAAATGGGGTAGCGCGCATCGATCGGTACCATCCTTGAGCTTCTCCGACTTTCGGAAGGGTTAGGGTTAGGGTTAGGGATGAAAGCACATAGGAGAAAGAGATATTCTTGAATAACTTTTTTTGTGAAGGTCGGAGAGACTTGCAAGTAGGCTCTACCCCCACTAAATGGGGTAGCGCGCATCGATCGGTACCATCTTTGAGCTTCTCCGACTTTCGGAAGGGTTAGGGTTAGGGATGAAAGCACATAGGAGAAAGAGATATTCTTGAATAACTTTTTTTGTGAAGGTCGGAGAGACTTGCAAGTAGGCTCTACCCCCACTAAATGGGGTAGCGCGCATCGATCGGTACCATCCTTGAGCTTCTCCGACTTTCGGAAGGGTTAGGGTTAGGGTTAGGGATGAAAGCACATAGGAGAAAGAGATATTCTTGAATAACTTTTTTTGTGAAGGTCGGAGAGACTTGCAAGTAGGCTCTACCCCCACTAAATGGGGTAGCGCGCATCGATCGGTACCATCCTTGAGCTTCTCCGACTTTCGGAAGGGTTAGGGTTAGGGTTAGGGATGAAAGCACATAGGAGAAAGAGATATTCTTGAATAACTTTTTTTGTGAAGGTCGGAGAGACTTGGAAAGTGGTTGCATCTGGACTAATTTGGGTCCTGCGGATCGATTGGTACCATCCCCGAGCTTGTACGACCTTCGGAAGAGGTCGACCGACGAAATTCCCCCAAGTCTGAGGATATATTCTTGAATAACTTTTTTTGTGAAGGTCGGAGAGACTTGCAAGTAGGCTCTACCCCCACTAAATGGGGTAGCGCACATCGATCGGTACCATCCTTGAGCTTCTCCGACTTTCGGAAGGGTTAGGGTTAGGGATGAAAGCACATAGGAGAAAGAGATATTCTTGAATAACTTTTTTTGTGAAGGTCGGAGAGACTTGCAAGTAGGCTCTACCCCCACTAAATGGGGTAGCGCGCATCGATCGGTACCATCCTTGAGCTTCTCCGACTTTCGGAAGGGTTAGGGTTAGGGTTAGGGATGAAAGCACATAGGAGAAAGAGATATTCTTGAATAACTTTTTTTGTGAAGGTCGGAGAGACTTGCAAGTAGGCTCTACCCCCACTAAATGGGGTAGCGCGCATCGATCGGTACCATCCTTGAGCTTCTCCGACTTTCGGAAGGGTTAGGGTTAGGGTTAGGGATGAAAGCACATAGGAGAAAGAGATATTCTTGAATAACTTTTTTTGTGAAGGTCGGAGAGACTTGGAAAGTGGTTGCATCTGGACTAATTTGGGTCCTGCGGATCGATTGGTACCATCCCCGAGCTTGTACGACCTTCGGAAGAGGTTGACCGACGAAATTCCCCCAAATCTGAGGAGATATTCTTGAATAACTTTTTTTGTGAAGGTCGGAGAGACTTGCAAGTAGGCTCTACCCCCACTAAATGGGGTAGCGCGCATCGATCGGTACCATCCTTGAGCTTCTCCGACTTTCGGAAGGGTTAGGGTTAGGGTTAGGGATGAAAGCACATAGGAGAAAGAGATATTCTTGAATAACTTTTTTTGTGAAGGTCGGAGAGACTTGGAAAGTGGTTGCATCTGGACTAATTTGGGTCCTGCGGATCGATTGGTACCATCCCCGAGCTTGTACGACCTTCGGAAGAGGTCGACCGACGAAATTCCCCCAAATCTGAGGAGATATTCTTGAATAACTTTTTTTGTGAAGGTCGGAGAGACTTGCAAGTAGGCTCTACCCCCACTAAATGGGGTTGCGCGCATCGATCGGTACCATCCTTGAGCTTCTCCGACTTTCGGAAGGGTTAGGGTTAGGGATGAAAGCACATAGGAGAAAGAGATATTCTTGAATAACTTTTTTTGTGAAGGTCGGAGAGACTTGCAAGTAGGCTCTACCCCCACTAAATGGGGTAGCGCGCATCGATCGGTACCATCCTTGAGCTTCTCCGACTTTCGGAAGGGTTAGGGTTAGGGATGAAAGCACATAGGAGAAAGAGATATTCTTGAATAACTTTTTTTGTGAAGGTCGGAGAGACTTGGAAAGTGGTTGCATCTGGACTAATTTGGGTCCTGCGGATCGATTGGTACCATCCCCGAGCTTGTACGACCTTCGGAAGAGGTCGACCGACGAAATTCCCCCAAATCTGAGGAGATATTCTTGAATAACTTTTTTTGTGAAGGTCGGAGAGACTTGCAAGTAGGCTCTACCCCCACTAAATGGGGTTGCGCGCATCGATCAGTACCATCCTTGAGCTTCTCCGACTTTCGGAAGGGTTAGGGTTAGGGTTAGGGATGAAAGCACATAGGAGAAAGAGATATTCTTGAATAACTTTTTTTGTGAAGGTCGGAGAGACTTGCAAGTAGGCTCTACCCCCACTAAATGGGGTAGCGCGCATCGATCGGTACCATCCTTGAGCTTCTCCGACTTTCGGAAGGGTTAGGGTTAGGGTTAGGGATGAAAGCACATAGGAGAAAGAGATATTCTTGAATAACTTTTTTTGTGAAGGTCGGAGAGACTTGCAAGTAGGCTCTACCCCCACTAAATGGGGTAGCGCGCATCGATCGGTACCATCCTTGAGCTTCTCCGACTTTCGGAAGGGTTAGGGTTAGGGTTAGGGATGAAAGCACATAGGAGAAAGAGATATTCTTGAATAACTTTTTTTGTGAAGGTCGGAGAGACTTGCAAGTAGGCTCTACCCCCACTAAATGGGGTAGCGCGCATCGATCGGTACCATCCTTGAGCTTCTCCGACTTTTGGAAGGGTTAGGGTTAGGGTTAGGGATGAAAGCACATAGGAGAAAGAGATATTCTTGAATAACTTTTTTTGTGAAGGTCGGAGAGACTTGGAAAGTGGTTGCATCTGGACTAATTTGGGTCCTGCGGATCGATTGGTACCATCCCCGAGCTTGTACAACCTTCGGAAGAGGTCGACCGACGAAATTCCCCCAAATCTGAGGAGATATTCTTGAATAACTTTTTTTGTGAAGGTCGGAGAGACTTGCAAGTAGGCTCTACCCCCACTAAATGGGGTAGCGCGCATCGATCGGTACCATCCTTGAGCTTCTCCGACTTTCGGAAGGGTTAGGGTTAGGGTTAGGGATGAAAGCACATAGGAGAAAGAGATATTCTTGAATAACTTTTTTTGTGAAGGTCGGAGAGACTTGCAAGTAGGCTCTACCCCCACTAAATGGGGTAGCGCGCATCGATCGGTACCATCCTTGAGCTTCTCCGACTTTCGGAAGGGTTAGGGTTAGGGATGAAAGCACATAGGAGAAAGAGATATTCTTGAATAACTTTTTTTGTGAAGGTCGGAGAGACTTGCAAGTAGGCTCTACCCCCACTAAATGGGGTAGCGCGCATCGATCGGTACCATCCTTGAGCTTCTCCGACTTTCGGAAGGGTTAGGGTTAGGGTTAGGGATGAAAGCACATAGGAGAAAGAGATATTCTTGAATAACTTTTTTTGTGAAGGTCGGAGAGACTTGCAAGTAGGCTCTACCCCCACTAAATGGGGTAGCGCGCATCGATCGGTACCATCCTTGAGCTTCTTTGACTTTCGGAAGGGTTAGGGTTAGGGTTAGGGATGAAAGCACATAGGAGAAAGAGATATTCTTGAATAACTTTTTTTGTGAAGGTCGGAGAGACTTGGAAAGTGGTTGCATCTGGACTAATTTGGGTCCTGCAGATCGATTGGTACCATCCCCGAGCTTGTACGACCTTCGGAAGAGGTCGACCGACGAAATTCCCCCAAATCTGAGGAGATATTCTTGAATAACTTTTTTTGTGAAGGTCGGAGAGACTTGCAAGTAGGCTCTACCCCCACTAAATGGGGTAGCGCGCATCGATCGGTACCATCCTTGAGCTTCTCCGACTTTCGGAAGGGTTAGGGTTAGGGTTAGGGATGAAAGCACATAGGAGAAAGAGATATTCTTGAATAACTTTTTTTGTGAAGGTCGGAGAGACTTGGAAAGTGGTTGCATCTGGACTAATTTGGGTCCTGCGGATCGATTGGTACCATCCCCGAGCTTGTACGACCTTCGGAAGAGGTCGACCGACGAAATTCCCCCAAATCTGAGGAGATATTCTTGAATAACTTTTTTTGTGAAGGTCGGAGAGACTTGCAAGTAGGCTCTACTCCCACTAAATGGGGTTGCGCGCATCGATCGGTACCATCCTTGAGCTTCTCCGACTTTCGGAAGGGTTAGGGTTAGGGATGAAAGCACATAGGAGAAAGAGATATTCTTGAATAACTTTTTTTGTGAAGGTCGGAGAGACTTGCAAGTAGGCTCTACCCCCACTAAATGGGGTAGCGCGCATCGATCGGTACCATCCTTGAGCTTCTCCGACTTTCGGAAGGGTTAGGGTTAGGGATGAAAGCACATAGGAGAAAGAGATATTCTTGAATAACTTTTTTTGTGAAGGTCGGAGAGACTTGGAAAGTGGTTGCATCTGGACTAATTTGGGTCCTGCGGATCGATTGGTACCATCCCCGAGCTTGTACGACCTTCGGAAGAGGTCGACCGACGAAATTCCCCCAAATCTGAGGAGATATTCTTGAATAACTTTTTTTGTGAAGGTCGGAGAGACTTGCAAGTAGGCTCTACCCCCACTAAATGGGGTTGCGCGCATCGATCAGTACCATCCTTGAGCTTCTCCGACTTTCGGAAGGGTTAGGGTTAGGGTTAGGGATGAAAGCACATAGGAGAAAGAGATATTCTTGAATAACTTTTTTTGTGAAGGTCGGAGAGACTTGCAAGTAGGCTCTACCCCCACTAAATGGGGTAGCGCGCATCGATCGGTACCATCCTTGAGCTTCTCCGACTTTCGGAAGGGTTAGGGTTAGGGATGAAAGCACATAGGAGAAAGAGATATTCTTGAATAACTTTTTTTGTGAAGGTCGGAGAGACTTGCAAGTAGGCTCTACCCCCACTAAATGGGGTAGCGCGCATCGATCGGTACCATCCTTGAGCTTCTCCGACTTTCGGAAGGGTTAGGGTTAGGGTTAGGGATGAAAGCACATAGGAGAAAGAGATATTCTTGAATAACTTTTTTTGTGAAGGTCGGAGAGACTTGCAAGTAGGCTCTACCCCCACTAAATGGGGTAGCGCGCATCGATCGGTACCATCTTTGAGCTTCTCCGACTTTCGGAAGGGTTAGGGTTAGGGTTAGGGATGAAAGCACATAGGAGAAAGAGATATTCTTGAATAACTTTTTTTGTGAAGGTCGGAGAGACTTGGAAAGTGGTTGCATCTGGACTAATTTGGGTCCTGCGGATCGATTGGTACCATCCCCGAGCTTGTACGACCTTCGGAAGAGGTCGACCGACGAAATTCCCCCAAATCTGAGGAGATATTCTTGAATAACTTTTTTTGTGAAGGTCGGAGAGACTTGCAAGTAGGCTCTACCCCCACTAAATGGGGTAGCGCGCATCGATCGGTACCATCCTTGAGCTTCTCCGACTTTCGGAAGGGTTAGGGTTAGGGTTAGGGATGAAAGCACATAGGAGAAAGAGATATTCTTGAATAACTTTTTTTGTGAAGGTCGGAGAGACTTGCAAGTAGGCTCTACCCCCACTAAATGGGGTAGCGCGCATCGATCGGTACCATCCTTGAGCTTCTCCGACTTTCGGAAGGGTTAGGGTTAGGGTTAGGGATGAAAGCACATAGGAGAAAGAGATATTCTTGAATAACTTTTTTTGTGAAGGTCGGAGAGACTTGGAAAGTGGTTGCATCTGGACTAATTTGGGTCCTGCAGATCGATTGGTACCATCCCCGAGCTTGTACGACCTTCGGAAGAGGTCGACCGACGAAATTCCCCCAAATCTGAGGAGATATTCTTGAATAACTTTTTTTGTGAAGGTCGGAGAGACTTGCAAGTAGGCTCTACCCCCACTAAATGGGGTTGCGCGCATCGATCAGTACCATCCTTGAGCTTCTCCGACTTTTGGAAGGGTTAGGGTTAGGGATGAAAGCACATAGGAGAAAGAGATATTCTTGAATAACTTTTTTTGTGAAGGTCGGAGAGACTTGCAAGTAGGCTCTACCCCCACTAAATGGGGTAGCGCGCATCGATCGGTACCATCCTTGAGCTTCTCCGACTTTCGGAAGGGTTAGGGTTAGGGTTAGGGATGAAAGCACATAGGAGAAAGAGATATTCTTGAATAACTTTTTTTGTGAAGGTCGGAGAGACTTGCAAGTAGGCTCTACCCCCACTAAATGGGGTAGCGCGCATCGATCGGTACCATCCTTGAGCTTCTCCGACTTTCGGAAGGGTTAGGGTTAGGGTTAGGGATGAAAGCACATAGGAGAAAGAGATATTCTTGAATAACTTTTTTTGTGAAGGTCGGAGAGACTTGGAAAGTGGTTGCATCTGGACTAATTTGGGTCCTGCGGATCGATTGGTACCATCCCCGAGCTTGTACGACCTTCGGAAGAGGTCGACCGACGAAATTCCCCCAAATCTGAGGAGATATTCTTGAATAACTTTTTTTGTGAAGGTCGGAGAGACTTGCAAGTAGGCTCTACCCCCACTAAATGGGGTAGCGCGCATCGATCGGTACCATCCTTGAGCTTCTCCGACTTTCGGAAGGGTTAGGGTTAGGGATGAAAGCACATAGGAGAAAGAGATATTCTTGAATAACTTTTTTTGTGAAGGTCGGAGAGACTTGGAAAGTGGTTGCATCTGGACTAATTTGGGTCCTGCGGATCGATTGGTACCATCCCCGAGCTTGTACGACCTTTGAAAGAGGTCGACCGACGAAATTCCCCCAAATCTGAGGAGATATTCTTGAATAACCTTTTTTGTGAAGGTCGGAGAGACTTGCAAGTAGGCTCTACCCCCACTAAATGGGGTTGCGCGCATCGATCGGTACCATCCTTGAGCTTCTCCGACTTTCGGAAGGGTTAGGGTTAGGGTTAGGGATGAAAGCACATAGGAGAAAGAGATATTCTTGAATAACTTTTTTTGTGAAGGTCGGAGAGACTTGCAAGTAGGCTCTACCCCCACTAAATGGGGTAGCGCGCATCGATCGGTACCATCCTTGAGCTTCTCCGACTTTCGGAAGGGTTAGGGTTAGGGTTAGGGATGAAAGCACATAGGAGAAAGAGATATTCTTGAATAACTTTTTTTGTGAAGGTCGGAGAGACTTGCAAGTAGGCTCTACCCCCACTAAATGGGGTAGCGCGCATCGATCGGTACCATCCTTGAGCTTCTCCGACTTTCGGAAGGGTTAGGGTTAGGGTTAGGGATGAAAGCACATAGGAGAAAGAGATATTCTTGAATAACTTTTTTTGTGAAGGTCGGAGAGACTTGCAAGTAGGCTCTACCCCCACTAAATGGGGTAGCGCGCATCGATCGGTACCATCCTTGAGCTTCTCCGACTTTCGGAAGGGTTAGGGTTAGGGTTAGGGATGAAAGCACATAGGAGAAAGAGATATTCTTGAATAACTTTTTTTGTGAAGGTCGGAGAGACTTGGAAAGTGGTTGCATCTGGACTAATTTGGGTCCTGCGGATCGATTGGTACCATCCCCGAGCTTGTACGACCTTCGGAAGAGGTCGACCGACGAAATTCCCCCAAATCTGAGGAGATATTCTTGAATAACTTTTTTTGTGAAGGTCGGAGAGACTTGCAAGTAGGCTCTACCCCCACTAAATGGGGTAACGCGCATCGATCGGTACCATCCTTGAGCTTCTCCGACTTTCGGAAGGGTTAGGGTTAGGGTTAGGGATGAAAGCACATAGGAGAAAGAGATATTCTTGAATAACTTTTTTTGTGAAGGTCGGAGAGACTTGGAAAGTGGTTGCATCTGGACTAATTTGGGTCCTGCAGATCGATTGGTACCATCCCCGAGCTTGTACGACCTTCGGAAGAGGTCGACCGACGAAATTCCCCCAAATCTGAGGAGATATTCTTGAATAACCTTTTTTGTGAAGGTCGGAGAGACTTGCAAGTAGGCTCTACCCCCACTAAATGGGGTTGCGCGCATCGATCGGTACCATCCTTGAGCTTCTCCGACTTTCGGAAGGGTTAGGGTTAGGGTTAGGGATGAAAGCACATAGGAGAAAGAGATATTCTTGAATAACTTTTTTTGTGAAGGTCGGAGAGACTTGCAAGTAGGCTCTACCCCCACTAAATGGGGTAGCGCGCATCGATCGGTACCATCCTTGAGCTTCTCCGACTTTCGGAAGGGTTAGGGTTAGGGTTAGGGATGAAAGCACATAGGAGAAAGAGATATTCTTGAATAACTTTTTTTGTGAAGGTCGGAGAGACTTGGAAAGTGGTTGCATCTGGACTAATTTGGGTCCTGCGGATCGATTGGTACCATCCCCGAGCTTGTACGACCTTCGGAAGAGGTCGACCGACGAAATTCCCCCAAATCTGAGGAGATATTCTTGAATAACTTTTTGTGTGAAGGTCGGAGAGACTTGCAAGTAGGCTCTACCCCCACTAAATGGGGTAGCGCGCATCGATCGGTACCATCCTTGAGCTTCTCCGACTTTCGGAAGGGTTAGGGTTAGGGTTAGGGATGAAAGCACATAGGAGAAAGAGATATTCTTGAATAACTTTTTTTGTGAAGGTCGGAGAGACTTGCAAGTAGGCTCTACCCCCACTAAATGGGGTAGCGCGCATCGATCGGTACCATCCTTGAGCTTCTCCGACTTTCGGAAGGGTTAGGGTTAGGGTTAGGGATGAAAGCACATAGGAGAAAGAGATATTCTTGAATAACTTTTTTTGTGAAGGTCGGAGAGACTTGGAAAGTGGTTGCATCTGGACTAATTTGGGTCCTGCAGATCGATTGGTACCATCCCCGAGCTTGTACGACCTTCGGAAGAGGTCGACCGACGAAATTCCCCCAAATCTGAGGAGATATTCTTGAATAACTTTTTTTGTGAAGGTCGGAGAGACTTGCAAGTAGGCTCTACCCCCACTAAATGGGGTTGCGCGCATCGATCAGTACCATCCTTGAGCTTCTCCGACTTTTGGAAGGGTTAGGGTTAGGGTTAGGGATGAAAGCACATAGGAGAAAGAGATATTCTTGAATAACTTTTTTTGTGAAGGTCGGAGAGACTTGCAAGTAGGCTCTACCCCCACTAAATGGGGTAGCGCGCATCGATCGGTACCATCCTTGAGCTTCTCCGACTTTCGGAAGGGTTAGGGTTAGGGTTAGGGATGAAAGCACATAGGAGAAAGAGATATTCTTGAATAACTTTTTTTGTGAAGGTCGGAGAGACTTGCAAGTAGGCTCTACCCCCACTAAATGGGGTAGCGCGCATCGATCGGTACCATCCTTGAGCTTCTCCGACTTTCGGAAGGGTTAGGGTTAGGGTTAGGGATGAAAGCACATAGGAGAAAGAGATATTCTTGAATAACTTTTTTTGTGAAGGTCGGAGAGACTTGCAAGTAGGCTCTACCCCCACTAAATGGGGTAGCGCGCATCGATCGGTACCATCCTTGAGCTTCTCCGACTTTCGGAAGGGTTAGGGTTAGGGTTAGGGATGAAAGCACATAGGAGAAAGAGATATTCTTGAATAACTTTTTTTGTGAAGGTCGGAGAGACTTGGAAAGTGGTTGCATCTGGACTAATTTGGGTCCTGCAGATCGATTGGTACCATCCCCGAGCTTGTACGACCTTCGGAAGAGGTCGACCGACGAAATTCCCCCAAATCTGAGGAGATATTCTTGAATAACTTTTTTTGTGAAGGTCGGAGAGACTTGCAAGTAGGCTCTACCCCCACTAAATGGGGTAGCGCGCATCGATCGGTACCATCCTTGAGCTTCTCCGACTTTCGGAAGGGTTAGGGTTAGGGTTAGGGATGAAAGCACATAGGAGAAAGAGATATTCTTGAATAACTTTTTTTGTGAAGGTCGGAGAGACTTGGAAAGTGGTTGCATCTGGACTAATTTGGGTCCTGCGGATCGATTGGTACCATCCCCGAGCTTGTACGACCTTCGGAAGAGGTCGACCGACGAAATTCCCCCAAATCTGAGGAGATATTCTTGAATAACCTTTTTTGTGAAGGTCGGAGAGACTTGCAAGTAGGCTCTACCCCCACTAAATGGGGTTGCGCGCATCGATCGGTACCATCCTTGAGCTTCTCCGACTTTCGGAAGGGTTAGGGTTAGGGTTAGGGATGAAAGCACATAGGAGAAAGAGATATTCTTGAATAACTTTTTTTGTGAAGGTCGGAGAGACTTGCAAGTAGGCTCTACCCCCACTAAATGGGGTAGCGCGCATCGATCGGTACCATCCTTGAGCTTCTCCGACTTTCGGAAGGGTTAGGGTTAGGGTTAGGGATGAAAGCACATAGGAGAAAGAGATATTCTTGAATAACTTTTTTTGTGAAGGTCGGAGAGACTTGGAAAGTGGTTGCATCTGGACTAATTTGGGTCCTGCGGATCGATTGGTACCATCCCCGAGCTTGTACGACCTTCGGAAGAGGTCGACCGACGAAATTCCCCCAAATCTGAGGAGATATTCTTGAATAACTTTTTTTGTGAAGGTCGGAGAGACTTGCAAGTAGGCTCTACCCCCACTAAATGGGGTTGCGCGCATCGATCAGTACCATCCTTGAGCTTCTCCGACTTTCGGAAGGGTTAGGGTTAGGGTTAGGGATGAAAGCACATAGGAGAAAGAGATATTCTTGAATAACTTTTTTTGTGAAGGTCGGAGAGACTTGCAAGTAGGCTCTACCCCCACTAAATGGGGTAGCACGCATCGATCGGTACCATCCTTGAGCTTCTCCGACTTTCGGAAGGGTTAGGGTTAGGGTTAGGGATGAAAGCACATAGGAGAAAGAGATATTCTTGAATAACTTTTTTTGTGAAGGTCGGAGAGACTTGTAAAGTGGTTGCATCTGGACTAATTTGGGTCCTGCGGATCGATTGGTACCATCCCCGAGCTTGTACGACCTTCGGAAGAGGTCGACCGACGAAATTCCCCCAAATCTGAGGAGATATTCTTGAATAACTTTTTTTTTGAAGGTCGGAGAGACTTGCAAGTAGGCTCTACCCCCACTAAATGGGGTTGCGCGCATCGATCAGTACCATCCTTGAGCTTCTCCGACTTTCGGAAGGGTTAGGGTTAGGGTTAGGGATGAAAGCACATAGGAGAAAGAGATATTCTTGAATAACTTTTTTTGTGAAGGTCGGAGAGACTTGCAAGAAGGCTCTACCCCCACTAAATGGGGTAGCGCGCATCGATCGGTACCATCCTTGAGCTTCTCCGACTTTCGGAAGGGTTAGGGTTAGGGTTAGGGATGAAAGCACATAGGAGAAAGAGATATTCTTGAATAACTTTTTTTGTGAAGGTCGGAGAGACTTGCAAATAGGCTCTACCCCCACTAAATGGGGTAGCGCGCATCGATCGGTACCATCCTTGAGCTTCTCCGACTTTCGGAAGGGTTAGGGTTAGGGTTAGGGATGAAAGCACATAGGAGAAAGAGATATTCTTGAATAACTTTTTTTGTGAAGGTCGGAGAGACTTGCAAGTAGGCTCTACCCCCACTAAATGGGGTAGCGCGCATCGATCGGTACCATCCTTGAGCTTCTCCGACTTTCGGAAGGGTTAGGGTTAGGGTTAGGGATGAAAGCACATAGGAGAAAGAGATATTCTTGAATAACTTTTTTTGTGAAGGTCGGAGAGACTTGGAAAGTGGTTGCATCTGGACTAATTTGGGTCCTGCGGATCGATTGGTACCATCCCCGAGCTTGTACGACCTTCGGAAGAGGTCGACCGACGAAATTCCCCCAAATCTGAGGAGATATTCTTGAATAACTTTTTTTGTGAAGGTCGGAGAGACTTGCAAGTAGGCTCTACCCCCACTAAATGGGGTTGCGCCCATCGATCAGTACCATCCTTGAGCTTCTCCGACTTTCGGAAGGGTTAGGGTTAGGGTTAGGGATGAAAGCACATAGGAGAAAGAGATATTCTTGAATAACTTTTTTTGTGAAGGTCGGAGAGACTTGCAAGTAGGCTCTACCCCCACTAAATGGGGTAGCGCGCATCGATCGGTACCATCCTTGAGCTTCTCCGACTTTCGGAAGGGTTAGGGTTAGGGTTAGGGATGAAAGCACATAGGAGAAAGAGATATTCTTGAATAACTTTTTTTGTGAAGGTCGGAGAGACTTGCAAGTAGGCTCTACCCCCACTAAATGGGGTAGCGCGCATCGATCGGTACCATCCTTGAGCTTCTCCGACTTTCGGAAGGGTTAGGGTTAGGGTTAGGGATGAAAGCACATAGGAGAAAGAGATATTCTTGAATAACTTTTTTTGTGAAGGTCGGAGAGACTTGCAAGTAGGCTCTACCCCCACTAAATGGGGTAGCGCGCATCGATCGGTACCATCCTTGAGCTTCTCCGACTTTCGGAAGGGTTAGGGTTAGGGTTAGGGATGAAAGCACATAGGAGAAAGAGATATTCTTGAATAACTTTTTTTGTGAAGGTCGGAGAGACTTGCAAGTAGGCTCTACCCCCACTAAATGGGGTAGCGCGCATCGATCGGTACCATCCTTGAGCTTCTCCGACTTTCGGAAGGGTTAGGGTTAGGGTTAGGGATGAAAGCACATAGGAGAAAGAGATATTCTTGAATAACTTTTTTTGTGAAGGTCGGAGAGACTTGCAAGTAGGCTCTACCCCCACTAAATGGGGTAGCGCGCATCGATCGGTACCATCCTTGAGCTTCTCCGACTTTCGGAAGGGTTAGGGTTAGGGTTAGGGATGAAAGCACATAGGAGAAAGAGATATTCTTGAATAACTTTTTTTGTGAAGGTCGGAGAGACTTGCAAGTAGGCTCTACCCCCACTAAATGGGGTAGCGCGCATCGATCGGTACCATCCTTGAGCTTCTCCGACTTTCGGAAGGGTTAGGGTTAGGGTTAGGGATGAAAGCACATAGGAGAAAGAGATATTCTTGAATAACTTTTTTTGTGAAGGTCGGAGAGACTTGCAAGTAGGCTCTACCCCCACTAAATGGGGTAGCGCGCATCGATCGGTACCATCCTTGAGCTTCTCCGACTTTCGGAAGGGTTAGGGTTAGGGTTAGGGATGAAAGCACGTAGGAGAAAGAGATATTCTTGAATAACTTTTTTTGTGAAGGTCGGAGAGACTTGGAAAGTGGTTGCATCTGGACTAATTTGGGTCCTGCGGATCGATTGGTACCATCCCCGAGCTTGTACGACCTTCGGAAGAGGTCGACCGACGAAATTCCCCCAAATCTGAGGAGATATTCTTGAATAACTTTTTTTGTGAAGGTCGGAGAGACTTGCAAGTAGGCTCTACCCCCACTAAATGGGGTAGCGCGCATCGATCGGTACCATCCTTGAGCTTCTCCGACTTTCGGAAGGGTTAGGGTTAGGGATGAAAGCACATAGGAGAAAGAGATATTCTTGAATAACTTTTTTTGTGAAGGTCGGAGAGACTTGGAAAGTGGTTGCATCTGGACTAATTTGGGTCCTGCGGATCGATTGGTACCATCCCCGAGCTTGTACGACCTTCGAAAGAGGTCGACCGACGAAATTCCCCCAAATCTGAGGAGATATTCTTGAATAACCTTTTTTGTGAAGGTCGGAGAGACTTGCAAGTAGGCTCTACCCCCACTAAATGGGGTTGCGCGCATCGATCGGTACCATCCTTGAGCTTCTCCGACTTTCGGAAGGGTTAGGGTTAGGGTTAGGGATGAAAGCACATAGGAGAAAGAGATATTCTTGAATAACTTTTTTTGTGAAGGTCGGAGAGACTTGCAAGTAGGCTCTACCCCCACTAAATGGGGTAGCGCGCATCGATCGGTACCATCCTTGAGCTTCTCCGACTTTCGGAAGGGTTAGGGTTAGGGTTAGGGATGAAAGCACATAGGAGAAAGAGATATTCTTGAATAACTTTTTTTGTGAAGGTCGGAGAGACTTGCAAGTAGGCTCTACCCCCACTAAATGGGGTAGCGCGCATCGATCGGTACCATCCTTGAGCTTCTCCGACTTTCGGAAGGGTTAGGGTTAGGGTTAGGGATGAAAGCACATAGGAGAAAGAGATATTCTTGAATAACTTTTTTTGTGAAGGTCGGAGAGACTTGCAAGTAGGCTCTACCCCCACTAAATGGGGTAGCGCGCATCGATCGGTACCATCCTTGAGCTTCTCCGACTTTCGGAAGGGTTAGGGTTAGGGTTAGGGATGAAAGCACATAGGAGAAAGAGATATTCTTGAATAACTTTTTTTGTGAAGGTCGGAGAGACTTGGAAAGTGGTTGCATCTGGACTAATTTGGGTCCTGCGGATCGATTGGTACCATCCCCGAGCTTGTACGACCTTCGGAAGAGGTCGACCGACGAAATTCCCCCAAATCTGAGGAGATATTCTTGAATAACTTTTTTTGTGAAGGTCGGAGAGACTTGCAAGTAGGCTCTACCCCCACTAAATGGGGTAACGCGCATCGATCGGTACCATCCTTGAGCTTCTCCGACTTTCGGAAGGGTTAGGGTTAGGGTTAGGGATGAAAGCACATAGGAGAAAGAGATATTCTTGAATAACTTTTTTTGTGAAGGTCGGAGAGACTTGGAAAGTGGTTGCATCTGGACTAATTTGGGTCCTGCAGATCGATTGGTACCATCCCCGAGCTTGTACGACCTTCGGAAGAGGTCGACCGACGAAATTCCCCCAAATCTGAGGAGATATTCTTGAATAACCTTTTTTGTGAAGGTCGGAGAGACTTGCAAGTAGGCTCTACCCCCACTAAATGGGGTTGCGCGCATCGATCGGTACCATCCTTGAGCTTCTCCGACTTTCGGAAGGGTTAGGGTTAGGGTTAGGGATGAAAGCACATAGGAGAAAGAGATATTCTTGAATAACTTTTTTTGTGAAGGTCGGAGAGACTTGCAAGTAGGCTCTACCCCCACTAAATGGGGTAGCGCGCATCGATCGGTACCATCCTTGAGCTTCTCCGACTTTCGGAAGGGTTAGGGTTAGGGTTAGGGATGAAAGCACATAGGAGAAAGAGATATTCTTGAATAACTTTTTTTGTGAAGGTCGGAGAGACTTGGAAAGTGGTTGCATCTGGACTAATTTGGGTCCTGCGGATCGATTGGTACCATCCCCGAGCTTGTACGACCTTCGGAAGAGGTCGACCGACGAAATTCCCCCAAATCTGAGGAGATATTCTTGAATAACTTTTTGTGTGAAGGTCGGAGAGACTTGCAAGTAGGCTCTACCCCCACTAAATGGGGTAGCGCGCATCGATCGGTACCATCCTTGAGCTTCTCCGACTTTCGGAAGGGTTAGGGTTAGGGTTAGGGATGAAAGCACATAGGAGAAAGAGATATTCTTGAATAACTTTTTTTGTGAAGGTCGGAGAGACTTGCAAGTAGGCTCTACCCCCACTAAATGGGGTAGCGCGCATCGATCGGTACCATCCTTGAGCTTCTCCGACTTTCGGAAGGGTTAGGGTTAGGGTTAGGGATGAAAGCACATAGGAGAAAGAGATATTCTTGAATAACTTTTTTTGTGAAGGTCGGAGAGACTTGGAAAGTGGTTGCATCTGGACTAATTTGGGTCCTGCAGATCGATTGGTACCATCCCCGAGCTTGTACGACCTTCGGAAGAGGTCGACCGACGAAATTCCCCCAAATCTGAGGAGATATTCTTGAATAACTTTTTTTGTGAAGGTCGGAGAGACTTGCAAGTAGGCTCTACCCCCACTAAATGGGGTTGCGCGCATCGATCAGTACCATCCTTGAGCTTCTCCGACTTTTGGAAGGGTTAGGGTTAGGGTTAGGGATGAAAGCACATAGGAGAAAGAGATATTCTTGAATAACTTTTTTTGTGAAGGTCGGAGAGACTTGCAAGTAGGCTCTACCCCCACTAAATGGGGTAGCGCGCATCGATCGGTACCATCCTTGAGCTTCTCCGACTTTCGGAAGGGTTAGGGTTAGGGTTAGGGATGAAAGCACATAGGAGAAAGAGATATTCTTGAATAACTTTTTTTGTGAAGGTCGGAGAGACTTGCAAGTAGGCTCTACCCCCACTAAATGGGGTAGCGCGCATCGATCGGTACCATCCTTGAGCTTCTCCGACTTTCGGAAGGGTTAGGGTTAGGGTTAGGGATGAAAGCACATAGGAGAAAGAGATATTCTTGAATAACTTTTTTTGTGAAGGTCGGAGAGACTTGCAAGTAGGCTCTACCCCCACTAAATGGGGTAGCGCGCATCGATCGGTACCATCCTTGAGCTTCTCCGACTTTCGGAAGGGTTAGGGTTAGGGTTAGGGATGAAAGCACATAGGAGAAAGAGATATTCTTGAATAACTTTTTTTGTGAAGGTCGGAGAGACTTGGAAAGTGGTTGCATCTGGACTAATTTGGGTCCTGCAGATCGATTGGTACCATCCCCGAGCTTGTACGACCTTCGGAAGAGGTCGACCGACGAAATTCCCCCAAATCTGAGGAGATATTCTTGAATAACTTTTTTTGTGAAGGTCGGAGAGACTTGCAAGTAGGCTCTACCCCCACTAAATGGGGTAGCGCGCATCGATCGGTACCATCCTTGAGCTTCTCCGACTTTCGGAAGGGTTAGGGTTAGGGTTAGGGATGAAAGCACATAGGAGAAAGAGATATTCTTGAATAACTTTTTTTGTGAAGGTCGGAGAGACTTGGAAAGTGGTTGCATCTGGACTAATTTGGGTCCTGCGGATCGATTGGTACCATCCCCGAGCTTGTACGACCTTCGGAAGAGGTCGACCGACGAAATTCCCCCAAATCTGAGGAGATATTCTTGAATAACCTTTTTTGTGAAGGTCGGAGAGACTTGCAAGTAGGCTCTACCCCCACTAAATGGGGTAGCGCGCATCGATCGGTACCATCCTTGAGCTTCTCCGACTTTCGGAAGGGTTAGGGTTAGGGTTAGGGATGAAAGCACATAGGAGAAAGAGATATTCTTGAATAACTTTTTTTGTGAAGGTCGGAGAGACTTGGAAAGTGGTTGCATCTGGACTAATTTGGGTCCTGCGGATCGATTGGTACCATCCCCGAGCTTGTACGACCTTCGGAAGAGGTCGACCGACGAAATTCCCCCAAATCTGAGGAGATATTCTTGAATAACTTTTTTTGTGAAGGTCGGAGAGACTTGCAAGTAGGCTCTACCCCCACTAAATGGGGTTGCGCGCATCGATCAGTACCATCCTTGAGCTTCTCCGACTTTCGGAAGGGTTAGGGTTAGGGTTAGGGATGAAAGCACATAGGAGAAAGAGATATTCTTGAATAACTTTTTTTGTGAAGGTCGGAGAGACTTGCAAGTAGGCTCTACCCCCACTAAATGGGGTAGCACGCATCGATCGGTACCATCCTTGAGCTTCTCCGACTTTCGGAAGGGTTAGGGTTAGGGTTAGGGATGAAAGCACATAGGAGAAAGAGATATTCTTGAATAACTTTTTTTGTGAAGGTCGGAGAGACTTGTAAAGTGGTTGCATCTGGACTAATTTGGGTCCTGCGGATCGATTGGTACCATCCCCGAGCTTGTACGACCTTCGGAAGAGGTCGACCGACGAAATTCCCCCAAATCTGAGGAGATATTCTTGAATAACTTTTTTTTTGAAGGTCGGAGAGACTTGCAAGTAGGCTCTACCCCCACTAAATGGGGTTGCGCGCATCGATCAGTACCATCCTTGAGCTTCTCCGACTTTCGGAAGGGTTAGGGTTAGGGTTAGGGATGAAAGCACATAGGAGAAAGAGATATTCTTGAATAACTTTTTTTGTGAAGGTCGGAGAGACTTGCAAGAAGGCTCTACCCCCACTAAATGGGGTAGCGCGCATCGATCGGTACCATCCTTGAGCTTCTCCGACTTTCGGAAGGGTTAGGGTTAGGGTTAGGGATGAAAGCACATAGGAGAAAGAGATATTCTTGAATAACTTTTTTTGTGAAGGTCGGAGAGACTTGCAAGAAGGCTCTACCCCCACTAAATGGGGTAGCGCGCATCGATCGGTACCATCCTTGAGCTTCTCCGACTTTCGGAAGGGTTAGGGTTAGGGTTAGGGATGAAAGCACATAGGAGAAAGAGATATTCTTGAATAACTTTTTTTGTGAAGGTCGGAGAGACTTGCAAATAGGCTCTACCCCCACTAAATGGGGTAGCGCGCATCGATCGGTACCATCCTTGAGCTTCTCCGACTTTCGGAAGGGTTAGGGTTAGGGTTAGGGATGAAAGCACATAGGAGAAAGAGATATTCTTGAATAACTTTTTTTGTGAAGGTCGGAGAGACTTGCAAGTAGGCTCTACCCCCACTAAATGGGGTAGCGCGCATCGATCGGTACCATCCTTGAGCTTCTCCGACTTTCGGAAGGGTTAGGGTTAGGGTTAGGGATGAAAGCACATAGGAGAAAGAGATATTCTTGAATAACTTTTTTTGTGAAGGTCGGAGAGACTTGGAAAGTGGTTGCATCTGGACTAATTTGGGTCCTGCGGATCGATTGGTACCATCCCCGAGCTTGTACGACCTTCGGAAGAGGTCGACCGACGAAATTCCCCCAAATCTGAGGAGATATTCTTGAATAACTTTTTTTGTGAAGGTCGGAGAGACTTGCAAGTAGGCTCTACCCCCACTAAATGGGGTTGCGCCCATCGATCAGTACCATCCTTGAGCTTCTCCGACTTTCGGAAGGGTTAGGGTTAGGGTTAGGGATGAAAGCACATAGGAGAAAGAGATATTCTTGAATAACTTTTTTTGTGAAGGTCGGAGAGACTTGCAAGTAGGCTCTACCCCCACTAAATGGGGTAGCGCGCATCGATCGGTACCATCCTTGAGCTTCTCCGACTTTCGGAAGGGTTAGGGTTAGGGTTAGGGATGAAAGCACATAGGAGAAAGAGATATTCTTGAATAACTTTTTTTGTGAAGGTCGGAGAGACTTGCAAGTAGGCTCTACCCCCACTAAATGGGGTAGCGCGCATCGATCGGTACCATCCTTGAGCTTCTCCGACTTTCGGAAGGGTTAGGGTTAGGGTTAGGGATGAAAGCACATAGGAGAAAGAGATATTCTTGAATAACTTTTTTTGTGAAGGTCGGAGAGACTTGCAAGTAGGCTCTACCCCCACTAAATGGGGTAGCGCGCATCGATCGGTACCATCCTTGAGCTTCTCCGACTTTCGGAAGGGTTAGGGTTAGGGTTAGGGATGAAAGCACATAGGAGAAAGAGATATTCTTGAATAACTTTTTTTGTGAAGGTCGGAGAGACTTGCAAGTAGGCTCTACCCCCACTAAATGGGGTAGCGCGCATCGATCGGTACCATCCTTGAGCTTCTCCGACTTTCGGAAGGGTTAGGGTTAGGGTTAGGGATGAAAGCACATAGGAGAAAGAGATATTCTTGAATAACTTTTTTTGTGAAGGTCGGAGAGACTTGCAAGTAGGCTCTACCCCCACTAAATGGGGTAGCGCGCATCGATCGGTACCATCCTTGAGCTTCTCCGACTTTCGGAAGGGTTAGGGTTAGGGTTAGGGATGAAAGCACATAGGAGAAAGAGATATTCTTGAATAACTTTTTTTGTGAAGGTCGGAGAGACTTGCAAGTAGGCTCTACCCCCACTAAATGGGGTAGCGCGCATCGATCGGTACCATCCTTGAGCTTCTCCGACTTTCGGAAGGGTTAGGGTTAGGGTTAGGGATGAAAGCACATAGGAGAAAGAGATATTCTTGAATAACTTTTTTTGTGAAGGTCGGAGAGACTTGCAAGTAGGCTCTACCCCCACTAAATGGGGTAGCGCGCATCGATCGGTACCATCCTTGAGCTTCTCCGACTTTCGGAAGGGTTAGGGTTAGGGTTAGGGATGAAAGCACATAGGAGAAAGAGATATTCTTGAATAACTTTTTTTGTGAAGGTCGGAGAGACTTGGAAAGTGGTTGCATCTGGACTAATTTGGGTCCTGCAGATCGATTGGTACCATCCCCGAGCTTGTACGACCTTCGGAAGAGGTCGACCGACGAAATTCCCCCAAATCTGAGGAGATATTCTTGAATAACTTTTTTTGTGAAGGTCGGAGAGACTTGCAAGTAGGCTCTACCCCCACTAAATGGGGTAGCGCGCATCGATCGGTACCATCCTTGAGCTTCTCCGACTTTCGGAAGGGTTAGGGTTAGGGTTAGGGATGAAAGCACATAGGAGAAAGAGATATTCTTGAATAACTTTTTTTGTGAAGGTCGGAGAGACTTGGAAAGTGGTTGCATCTGGACTAATTTGGGTCCTGCGGATCGATTGGTACCATCCCCGAGCTTGTACGACCTTCGGAAGAGGTCGACCGACGAAATTCCCCCAAATCTGAGGAGATATTCTTGAATAACCTTTTTTGTGAAGGTCGGAGAGACTTGCAAGTAGGCTCTACCCCCACTAAATGGGGTTGCGCGCATCGATCGGTACCATCCTTGAGCTTCTCCGACTTTCGGAAGGGTTAGGGTTAGGGTTAGGGATGAAAGCACATAGGAGAAAGAGATATTCTTGAATAACTTTTTTTGTGAAGGTCGGAGAGACTTGCAAGTAGGCTCTACCCCCACTAAATGGGGTAGCGCGCATCGATCGGTACCATCCTTGAGCTTCTCCGACTTTCGGAAGGGTTAGGGTTAGGGTTAGGGATGAAAGCACATAGGAGAAAGAGATATTCTTGAATAACTTTTTTTGTGAAGGTCGGAGAGACTTGGAAAGTGGTTGCATCTGGACTAATTTGGGTCCTGCGGATCGATTGGTACCATCCCCGAGCTTGTACGACCTTCGGAAGAGGTCGACCGACGAAATTCCCCCAAATCTGAGGAGATATTCTTGAATAACTTTTTTTGTGAAGGTCGGAGAGACTTGCAAGTAGGCTCTACCCCCACTAAATGGGGTTGCGCGCATCGATCAGTACCATCCTTGAGCTTCTCCGACTTTCGGAAGGGTTAGGGTTAGGGTTAGGGATGAAAGCACATAGGAGAAAGAGATATTCTTGAATAACTTTTTTTGTGAAGGTCGGAGAGACTTGCAAGTAGGCTCTACCCCCACTAAATGGGGTAGCACGCATCGATCGGTACCATCCTTGAGCTTCTCCGACTTTCGGAAGGGTTAGGGTTAGGGTTAGGGATGAAAGCACATAGGAGAAAGAGATATTCTTGAATAACTTTTTTTGTGAAGGTCGGAGAGACTTGTAAAGTGGTTGCATCTGGACTAATTTGGGTCCTGCGGATCGATTGGTACCATCCCCGAGCTTGTACGACCTTCGGAAGAGGTCGACCGACGAAATTCCCCCAAATCTGAGGAGATATTCTTGAATAACTTTTTTTTTGAAGGTCGGAGAGACTTGCAAGTAGGCTCTACCCCCACTAAATGGGGTTGCGCGCATCGATCAGTACCATCCTTGAGCTTCTCCGACTTTCGGAAGGGTTAGGGTTAGGGTTAGGGATGAAAGCACATAGGAGAAAGAGATATTCTTGAATAACTTTTTTTGTGAAGGTCGGAGAGACTTGCAAGAAGGCTCTACCCCCACTAAATGGGGTAGCGCGCATCGATCGGTACCATCCTTGAGCTTCTCCGACTTTCGGAAGGGTTAGGGTTAGGGTTAGGGATGAAAGCACATAGGAGAAAGAGATATTCTTGAATAACTTTTTTTGTGAAGGTCGGAGAGACTTGCAAATAGGCTCTACCCCCACTAAATGGGGTAGCGCGCATCGATCGGTACCATCCTTGAGCTTCTCCGACTTTCGGAAGGGTTAGGGTTAGGGTTAGGGATGAAAGCACATAGGAGAAAGAGATATTCTTGAATAACTTTTTTTGTGAAGGTCGGAGAGACTTGCAAGTAGGCTCTACCCCCACTAAATGGGGTAGCGCGCATCGATCGGTACCATCCTTGAGCTTCTCCGACTTTCGGAAGGGTTAGGGTTAGGGTTAGGGATGAAAGCACATAGGAGAAAGAGATATTCTTGAATAACTTTTTTTGTGAAGGTCGGAGAGACTTGGAAAGTGGTTGCATCTGGACTAATTTGGGTCCTGCGGATCGATTGGTACCATCCCCGAGCTTGTACGACCTTCGGAAGAGGTCGACCGACGAAATTCCCCCAAATCTGAGGAGATATTCTTGAATAACTTTTTTTGTGAAGGTCGGAGAGACTTGCAAGTAGGCTCTACCCCCACTAAATGGGGTTGCGCCCATCGATCAGTACCATCCTTGAGCTTCTCCGACTTTCGGAAGGGTTAGGGTTAGGGTTAGGGATGAAAGCACATAGGAGAAAGAGATATTCTTGAATAACTTTTTTTGTGAAGGTCGGAGAGACTTGCAAGTAGGCTCTACCCCCACTAAATGGGGTAGCGCGCATCGATCGGTACCATCCTTGAGCTTCTCCGACTTTCGGAAGGGTTAGGGTTAGGGTTAGGGATGAAAGCACATAGGAGAAAGAGATATTCTTGAATAACTTTTTTTGTGAAGGTCGGAGAGACTTGCAAGTAGGCTCTACCCCCACTAAATGGGGTAGCGCGCATCGATCGGTACCATCCTTGAGCTTCTCCGACTTTCGGAAGGGTTAGGGTTAGGGTTAGGGATGAAAGCACATAGGAGAAAGAGATATTCTTGAATAACTTTTTTTGTGAAGGTCGGAGAGACTTGCAAGTAGGCTCTACCCCCACTAAATGGGGTAGCGCGCATCGATCGGTACCATCCTTGAGCTTCTCCGACTTTCGGAAGGGTTAGGGTTAGGGTTAGGGATGAAAGCACATAGGAGAAAGAGATATTCTTGAATAACTTTTTTTGTGAAGGTCGGAGAGACTTGCAAGTAGGCTCTACCCCCACTAAATGGGGTAGCGCGCATCGATCGGTACCATCCTTGAGCTTCTCCGACTTTCGGAAGGGTTAGGGTTAGGGTTAGGGATGAAAGCACATAGGAGAAAGAGATATTCTTGAATAACTTTTTTTGTGAAGGTCGGAGAGACTTGCAAGTAGGCTCTACCCCCACTAAATGGGGTAGCGCGCATCGATCGGTACCATCCTTGAGCTTCTCCGACTTTCGGAAGGGTTAGGGTTAGGGTTAGGGATGAAAGCACATAGGAGAAAGAGATATTCTTGAATAACTTTTTTTGTGAAGGTCGGAGAGACTTGCAAGTAGGCTCTACCCCCACTAAATGGGGTAGCGCGCATCGATCGGTACCATCCTTGAGCTTCTCCGACTTTCGGAAGGGTTAGGGTTAGGGTTAGGGATGAAAGCACATAGGAGAAAGAGATATTCTTGAATAACTTTTTTTGTGAAGGTCGGAGAGACTTGCAAGTAGGCTCTACCCCCACTAAATGGGGTAGCGCGCATCGATCGGTACCATCCTTGAGCTTCTCCGACTTTCGGAAGGGTTAGGGTTAGGGTTAGGGATGAAAGCACATAGGAGAAAGAGATATTCTTGAATAACTTTTTTTGTGAAGGTCGGAGAGACTTGCAAGTAGGCTCTACCCCCACTAAATGGGGTAGCGCGCATCGATCGGTACCATCCTTGAGCTTCTCCGACTTTCGGAAGGGTTAGGGTTAGGGTTAGGGATGAAAGCACATAGGAGAAAGAGATATTCTTGAATAACTTTTTTTGTGAAGGTCGGAGAGACTTGTAAAGTGGTTGCATCTGGACTAATTTGGGTCCTGCGGATCGATTGGTACCATCCCCGAGCTTGTACGACCTTCGGAAGAGGTCGACCGACGAAATTCCCCCAAATCTGAGGAGATATTCTTGAATAACTTTTTTTGTGAAGGTCGGAGAGACTTGCAAGTAGGCTCTACCCCCACTAAATGGGGTAGCGCGCATCGATCGGTACCATCTTTGAGCTTCTCCGACTTTCGGAAGGGTTAGGGTTAGGGTTAGGGATGAAAGCACATAGGAGAAAGAGATATTCTTGAATAACTTTTTTTGTGAAGGTCGGAGAGACTTGCAAGTAGGCTCTACCCCCACTAAATGGGGTAGCGCGCATCGATCGGTACCATCCTTGAGCTTCTCCGACTTTCGGAAGGGTTAGGGTTAGGGTTAGGGATGAAAGCACATAGGAGAAAGAGATATTCTTGAATAACTTTTTTTGTGAAGGTCGGAGAGACTTGGAAAGTGGTTGCATCTGGACTAATTTGGGTCCTGCAGATCGATTGGTACCATCCCCGAGCTTGTACGACCTTCGGAAGAGGTCGACCGACGAAATTCCCCCAAATCTGAGGAGATATTCTTGAATAACTTTTTTTGTGAAGGTCGGAGAGACTTGCAAGTAGGCTCTACCCCCACTAAATGGGGTTGCGCGCATCGATCAGTACCATCCTTGAGCTTCTCCGACTTTTGGAAGGGTTAGGGTTAGGGTTAGGGATGAAAGCACATAGGAGAAAGAGATATTCTTGAATAACTTTTTTTGTGAAGGTCGGAGAGACTTGCAAGTAGGCTCTACCCCCACTAAATGGGGTAGCGCGCATCGATCGGTACCATCCTTGAGCTTCTCCGACTTTCGGAAGGGTTAGGGTTAGGGTTAGGGATGAAAGCACATAGGAGAAAGAGATATTCTTGAATAACTTTTTTTGTGAAGGTCGGAGAGACTTGCAAGTAGGCTCTACCCCCACTAAATGGGGTAGCGCGCATCGATCGGTACCATCCTTGAGCTTCTCCGACTTTCGGAAGGGTTAGGGTTAGGGTTAGGGATGAAAGCACATAGGAGAAAGAGATATTCTTGAATAACTTTTTTTGTGAAGGTCGGAGAGACTTGCAAGTAGGCTCTACCCCCACTAAATGGGGTAGCGCGCATCGATCGGTACCATCCTTGAGCTTCTCCGACTTTCGGAAGGGTTAGGGTTAGGGTTAGGGATGAAAGCACATAGGAGAAAGAGATATTCTTGAATAACTTTTTTTGTGAAGGTCGGAGAGACTTGGAAAGTGGTTGCATCTGGACTAATTTGGGTCCTGCAGATCGATTGGTACCATCCCCGAGCTTGTACGACCTTCGGAAGAGGTCGACCGACGAAATTCCCCCAAATCTGAGGAGATATTCTTGAATAACTTTTTTTGTGAAGGTCGGAGAGACTTGCAAGTAGGCTCTACCCCCACTAAATGGGGTTGCGCGCATCGATCAGTACCATCCTTGAGCTTCTCCGACTTTTGGAAGGGTTAGGGTTAGGGTTAGGGATGAAAGCACATAGGAGAAAGAGATATTCTTGAATAACTTTTTTTGTGAAGGTCGGAGAGACTTGCAAGTAGGCTCTACCCCCACTAAATGGGGTAGCGCGCATCGATCGGTACCATCCTTGAGCTTCTCCGACTTTCGGAAGGGTTAGGGTTAGGGTTAGGGATGAAAGCACATAGGAGAAAGAGATATTCTTGAATAACTTTTTTTGTGAAGGTCGGAGAGACTTGCAAATAGGCTCTACCCCCACTAAATGGGGTAGCGCGCATCGATCGGTACCATCCTTGAGCTTCTCCGACTTTCGGAAGGGTTAGGGTTAGGGTTAGGGATGAAAGCACATAGGAGAAAGAGATATTCTTGAATAACTTTTTTTGTGAAGGTCGGAGAGACTTGCAAGTAGGCTCTACCCCCACTAAATGGGGTAGCGCGCATCGATCGGTACCATCCTTGAGCTTCTCCGACTTTCGGAAGGGTTAGGGTTAGGGTTAGGGATGAAAGCACATAGGAGAAAGAGATATTCTTGAATAACTTTTTTTGTGAAGGTCGGAGAGACTTGCAAGTAGGCTCTACCCCCACTAAATGGGGTAGCGCGCATCGATCGGTACCATCCTTGAGCTTCTCCGACTTTCGGAAGGGTTAGGGTTAGGGTTAGGGATGAAAGCACATAGGAGAAAGAGATATTCTTGAATAACTTTTTTTGTGAAGGTCGGAGAGACTTGCAAGTAGGCTCTACCCCCACTAAATGGGGTAGCGCGCATCGATCGGTACCATCCTTGAGCTTCTCCGACTTTCGGAAGGGTTAGGGTTAGGGTTAGGGATGAAAGCACATAGGAGAAAGAGATATTCTTGAATAACTTTTTTTGTGAAGGTCGGAGAGACTTGCAAGTAGGCTCTACCCCCACTAAATGGGGTAGCGCGCATCGATCGGTACCATCCTTGAGCTTCTCCGACTTTCGGAAGGGTTAGGGTTAGGGTTAGGGATGAAAGCACATAGGAGAAAGAGATATTCTTGAATAACTTTTTTTGTGAAGGTCGGAGAGACTTGCAAGTAGGCTCTACCCCCACTAAATGGGGTAGCGCGCATCGATCGGTACCATCCTTGAGCTTCTCCGACTTTCGGAAGGGTTAGGGTTAGGGTTAGGGATGAAAGCACATAGGAGAAAGAGATATTCTTGAATAACTTTTTTTGTGAAGGTCGGAGAGACTTGCAAGTAGGCTCTACCCCCACTAAATGGGGTAGCGCGCATCGATCGGTACCATCCTTGAGCTTCTCCGACTTTCGGAAGGGTTAGGGTTAGGGTTAGGGATGAAAGCACATAGGAGAAAGAGATATTCTTGAATAACTTTTTTTGTGAAGGTCGGAGAGACTTGTAAAGTGGTTGCATCTGGACTAATTTGGGTCCTGCGGATCGATTGGTACCATCCCC